>NC_138209.1:31699257-32299257 GCF_964194415.1 Vipera berus | reverse complement strand
AAGGTGTGGCAAAGCCAGCTATTCATTTGTTAAGATGGTTTTCAGCCTTATCTTACATAAGGCAATAATCTGGGCAATAACAAAACTGACCATTCAATCACAAAATAGAAGCTTCCAAAACCCACAATCTTAGATTTACCCAAATACTGAAAGCGGAAATTCAGATTTAGCTTTTATAGGATTTTTTTTCAATATATCTTAGACCAGGTTCAGGGGGAATGTAAGAAATATATGACAGATTTCATCCAGTTGACAGCCAAATCAAATTGTATTTTCAGTGTGAAATAACCAAAAACAAAGCATATTGATTTTTCATAGAAATGCCATATGAAGGTTTATATAAAGACAATGGAAATTATATGAGCTTGTATAATACCTTGACATAGCCTACCATGTGAACAACAGGAATCAGGAAATATTGATATGATTTTATTGAATAAAATAATAGAGCCAAGAGAGAGAAAGAGAGATGTATTCTATGACACTGTTTGCAATATCCAGCTACATTTTCTATGCAACATAACTGTATGGGATATTAAAAATTTGGAACATAAGGGGAAATCACTTGATTAGGATACATAATCAGTTCACCAAACAGTAAGTGAACCAATAACTTTTTTTCCCTATCTTTCTTAAATGGTACTGAAGAGTATTGCATTTCTGCCACTCCAGTGTTGCATGAAGCGAAGTAAATGCAACCAAGCAGTGGATCAACATTGTCTGGGAGACTAAGGCATTGCCTCAATTTCTACAGGCCTAGCAAAAATCCCACAAAGATGTGCCCTAGAATAAAAATCTCCCCTGAGATGTTTTTATTTACTTTTTCTTTCAATAACTTATGCTCCTGTAAATTGTGATACCCACTCTTTATTCAATAACCTTAAAAAGGAAGTCATTTTGTGGGTACATATTATACAGTCATCAGCACAAAAACTAATGAGAGAATAGTCCAGAAGACTGGATAAATGTTCAGCTTTTATAAACTTGTTCATTTGAAACTATTGCTTCAGCCTAGTTCAGGTCAGTTTTAGATATTCATGACAAAATTGCATTGTGTACATTAAGGAAAACTGAGATGGTAGATAAAGTGCACAAATAATAGATAAATTTGTTAATATTTGCCAGCAGAAATTAATCTGACTATTATTTAAAACATTGTATGGATAAAATAAGGAGATCCTTCCAGGTGAACTTTGAGTTGCATGTATAAAAGTCTTTCTCCCCACTCTTACCCCTATTATTTTCACAGTTAACTATGAGGTAGGTTAATGACTGACTCAAGATAAAGTTCTGGATCTAGTGGCTAGAAATATCCTGATTACTACCTTAACTTATACCTGAATTTCAGCAAGAAGAATAGCAGCCCGGCTCAACATTCTTTAAGTCTCCCATTCATTCTGCTTCAAGTTCTTCAAATCTCTCCATCTCATTAATTGTTTCACTCTTTACCTGTGACATATTTCCTCTTTCCCACCTTAGTCCCATGGCACTCATCCAGAGTACATCTGAAACTTTGCTAGTAAAATTTTTTATATCTGTATTTGCCTAGATTATGTGGTCCTGAATTAAATTCATTATCAGCTTTTTAATATCATTGCATGCTATTTGTAAAGCTCTGAAGTTGTCCTTATTTGCATTATACCTTTGACCTTGACTTAACCAATCCTACTTTCTACAAAATTCCCGTTATTCTTTTTAAAATCCAATTTTGAGCTTTGGTTAACAGAATTCCATGAAGCCAGAAAAATAGCAGAAAAAGTTGTGTATCATAAACACTCCAAAAAAAAAGTATTGGGACTACAGCATAACCTGACAAGAGACCGATATGGATGAATCATATCAAATAGATTTAAATAGAGTGTAAAATACCATTGGTGTCTGAATTGGTATCTGCTTACTGAAGACAGATATTGAACCAAACATCCATAGGATTGTACTGTAAAATGTATTTTGCATGTTTGGTCCAACTTCAGTGGTTCATTAGTGTGTGGATCACATTTTAGCTCATATTAATGCAGAAATATTGAAAAAAGGTTTCACTGATAAACAACTGAATTGTTCACAGTTCGTCTTCTTATTAGAAAGGTCTAATGCTGGGAAGCTTTACTAGCAGATCTCTGTGTTACCTTCCTTTGCTCTTGTTTTTTATGAACAAATGATATGTAATGTTTCTTTTTGTGTGTTTGGGATCTGGATAGTGAAACAGAATTTTATATGTGGGATTCCCTCTAGACCTATGCAAAACAGAGTCTGAAGTTTATAGGATGAGGATTTGGAGACATCTATGGCCCTGGGGTTTAGATTGCCTGTCACATTCAGGATCTCATTTTTATTCTGACACAAGCTGTATAAAGAATAAATATTGAACTGTCTGAGGAGCCTTGAATAGTATCAGTGGAGCCACTCAACTTTCCAAGCTGATACAGAACTGCAGCCAGTCTTGAATTGTAGTAATAAAATACTGCAGAAGCCATTCTTTGGGACCATTATTATGCAAGGACAGTATTCAAGGCCACACATAAAAAATAGAGTGGCAGCTGATTAAATGTCACTGAGCACTTAAAACCTATAAGAAGAATCCCTTTTATATAAAAAATACCTAGACAGTAAGTCATCATTGCATTTATTCACCACCCTCTCCCACAAAAGTGTTCCATGCATAATACACTACTTACAAATGAATTTTTAGAACAACTAGGGTCTAAAAATCTCATCTTAAGTTAATGAAGTCATGATTGCTAAATATACTTACAACTTAGCTAGCAGGATCTATAATAGTCTTGGATTCTAACTTAGACTAGGTGAAAACGTTTCCCAATAAGTTGGCTAGGTCCACTGCATGAATTCTTTCTCTTAAGGCTTGGATGTGTCACTTGGCCTACCCACTCATCCTTAGAGATTCAGGGCATTTACTGGGACATTTCCCTTTTGTTCTCTTTAATCAGATGTGTCTAGGGCTTCAACAGAAAACACTGAAAACGCTGATCTCTAGCAGACTTGCAATGGTGACACTGGTGGCAAAATGGAAATAAACAAATGGCGTAAATTGCTATTCAGCACTTAATGCAAATAAGTGCAAGCATCTAATAAGAGAATGATCTACAAAATTATAGATGAGGGAAACATTGAACAGGTTCACTACTGTATCATTCTGGCAACTGTGCATGTTCCTTCCAAAAAAAAATATTATTAAAATTAACTACGTAGATAGCACTTTCTTTCACTTTCATTTGCATTAAACTATATATTATTCATATGATTGGCGATAATGTGTTTATATTGAAAGATCCAAAAATAGTTTGGACACCCTAAAGCTCTTAGTTCCATCAAGATTTCTGGGATGGTTTATATGTCAGCAGTAATTATCTTTTTTTTTTTCTTTTTGGTTCATCTCCAGTTCTATCATCCCCTCCCACAAGTATATGTGCTGCTTTTGTAGCTTTTTAACATATAAAATTCCAGATTTTTAAAGCTCTGTTGAAAAAAACAAAAAAGACAAAAGTGTTTACTTCTATTAAGATTGGTTTGTTATCACAAAGCACTAGAGAAGTAACATGCATCTTTCATTAGATTAGTGGAATTAAAAATCCTTTTTTAACAGCAAAAGATCTTTCACTGTCCTAGAATTAAAGATTCACACCTAATCATTATTGATTAGCCTTATAATAAGTTTTCTCCTAATTGGATTACCTTACCTTCTTCAAATTTTGTTCTTGATAGAAATAGCAAAGTCAGTTATTTACAAGTTTTGCATTTTTTATTAATAGAGTCCATCTTAAAACATGCTAAATAGCTGACGAGAGTAAGAGAAGCTGCCAGAAACCTTTGTTTTCCTACTCCCTCTTTCTCTCTCCTTACTACTTTTTCTAATTTGCTTTCCCTTTTAATGCTGCAATTTGTGTTTGTTCAAATATATCAAGGTTCAGCTTTTTTTTTTTGCAAATTCATGTTGTTCTTGGACAAAACATAAGGGGAAAATTTCTCTGGCTATTTTCCTTTGGATTTCTCTGTTTATCTGAAGCTATAACTATAAGCCCCTTGCACTTGAATGTGGGGTTTGTTACAAAGTTTAAGATCAGTGGGGAAAATCTTTAGCAGAATCCCTGAATCAAAGGGAATCCTTCCTTTTCTATTAATATAACCAACATTATTTATTTTTCTAGTCTATACTCCCTAAGTCCCTGAAGGCAGGGTCAAATTGCTCTAATACCAAATATGTAGCCATGCTATAAAAGTGCAGTACTTCTGAAGGCTTTGTTCTCATGAGAAAACACTGTTCTGTTATATTTATCTCTAATTAATCCATTTTCTATCTCTTTGCTAAAACTGAAGACTTAAAAAGACTACAGCTGCTGTCCTTATCACATTAATTACAACAAATTGACTGAAATCTTTAAAATCTGGTGAGAGAGGACTTTTAAAATAATAATGCTACAATTGTGCCAGTTCTATATTGTTTATCTTTAAATTTGTATGTCACTAACAAAACATTATGAGGGACGCGGTGGCTCAGTGGGTTAGGACGCTGAGCTTGTTGATCAGATGGTCGGCAGTTTGGTGGGTCGAATCCCAAGTGCCACGTAACAGAGTGAGCACCTGTTACTCGTCCCAGCTTCTGCCAACCTAGCAGTTCGAAAGCATGTAAAAATGCAAGTAGAAAAATAGGGACCATGACGGTGGGAAGGTAACAGCATTCCGTGTGCCTTTGGCGTCTAGTCATGCCGGCCACATGACCATGGAGACATCCTCGGACAAGCACTGGTTGTCAGCTTTGAAACGGAGATGAGCACCGGCCCCTAGAGTCAGAAACAACTAGCACGCATGTGTGGGGGAACCTTTACCTTTACCTAACAAAACATTTATGAAAAGCAGCACCAAAATATGTTAACAGTGAACAAAATGTACTCAATGAGAACCAATTGTAATAATGCAGAAATGGAAGAGCAAAGAAATGAAAGCAAAAACAAACATCTAGTGATATATACATATCATTATGTATATATACTTATAGATATATTGATAGAACTGCAAAAAAAAATTGCTACCAACCTGCCTTCCATTGAGGACCTGTATACTACACGAGCAAGAAAGAGGACTGTGAAAATATCTACAGACCCCTCACATCCTGGACATAAACTATTTCAACTTCTCCCCTTAAGACAACATGATAGGGCATTACAAACAGAACAACTAGACATAAGAACAATTTCTCCACCTATGCCGTCACTCTGCTTAACAGCTAACTTCTGCAACACTGTCAAACTACTTAGCAAAGCTGCATTACTATGATACTCCTCATCTTTCCTATTACCAATCATCTTCTTATGTCTATAGCTTTGTTGTTACAATTTATATTGTCTTTTTAGCATCCTACTCTGATTTACATTGTTTGCTTAGCTAGTATTCTATGACTATCACTAAGTGTTGCATCTTATGATTTATGATGAATGTGTTTTCATGTTGTTTATGATTACAATTATCACTATTACTTGTATGTACAGTGAGAGCTTATGGACCACAGAAAAATTCCTTCTGTCCAACCACACTTGGCCAATAAAGAATTCTATTCCATTCTATTCATATATAGATGGATAGATAGATAGATAGATAGATAGATAGATAGATAGATAGATAGATAGATAGATAGATGTTGTTCTTGTTAGTTGCAAAGTCATGTACGACCCATCGCGACCCTATGGACAACGTTCCTCCAGGCCTTCTTGTCCTCTACCATCTTCTGGAGTCCGTTTAGGCTCACGTCTAATACTTCAGTGACTCCACCTCATTCTCTGTCATCCCCTTCTTCTCTTGCCCTCAACCTATCCCAGCATTAGGCTCTTCTCCAGTGAGTCCTTACTTCTCATAAGGTGGCCAAAGTATTTGAGTTTCAACTTCAGGTTCTGGCCTTCTAAAGAGCAGTCAGGGTTGATCTCCTCTAGGACTGACCGGTTTGATCGCCTTGCAGTCCAAGGGACTCTCAGGAGTCTTCTCCAGCACCACAGTTCAAAGGCCTCAATTCTTTGGCACTCAGCCTTTCTTATGGTCCAACTTTCACTGCCATACATTGCAAGTGGGAAGACCATAGCCTTGACTATACGCACTTTTGTTGGCAGGGTGATGTCTCTGCTTTTTAGTGTGCTGTCTAGATTTGCCATGGCTTTCCTCCCGAGGAGCAAGGGTCTTTTAATTTCTTGGCTGCAGTCCCCATCTGCAGTGATCTTGGAGCCCAGGAAAATAAAATCTGTCACTACCTCCATTTCTTCCCCATCTATTTGCCAGGAATTGAGAGGGCCGGATACCATGATCCTGGTTTTCTTAATGTTCAGTTTCAACCCAACTTTTGCACTCTCCTTCTTCACTTGCAACAAGAGGCTTTTTAGTTCCTCTTCACTTTCTGCCATTAGAGTGGTATCATCTGCATATCTTAGGTTGTTGATATTTCTCCCAGCAATCTTAATTCCAACTTTTGATTCATCTAGCCCTGCCTTTCTCATGATGTGCTCTGCATATAAGTTAAACAGGCAGGGTGACAGTATGTATACTGCCTTGCCGGACTCCTTTCCCAATTTTGAACCAATCAGTGGTTCCGTATCCAGTTCTCACTGTTGCTTCTTGACCCTCATATAGGTTTCTCAAGAGACAAATAAGATGGTCTGGTACCCCCATCTGTTTAAGAACTTGCCACAGTTTGTTGTGATCCACACAATCAAATGCTTTAGCATAGTCAATGAAGCAGAAGTAGATGTTTTTCTGGAACTCCCTAGCTTTCTCCATGATCCAGCATATGTTGGCAATTTGATTTCTAGTTCCTCTGCCTCTTCAAAATCCTCCCTGTACTTCTGGAAGTTCTCAATCCACATACTGCTGGAGTCTAGCTTGTAGGATTTTAAGCATAACTTTACTAGCATGTGAAATGAGTGCAATGGTGTGATAGTTTGAATATTCTTTGGCACTGCCTTTCTTTGGAATTGGAATGTAAACTGATCTTTTCCAATCCTGTGGAGTTTTCCAAATTTGCTGGCAAATTGAGTGTAGCACTTTTACTGCATCGTCTTTTAAGATTTTGAATAGCTCAGCTGGAATACTGTCATCTCCACTAGCTTTGTTGTTGCTCAGCTTACCTAAGGCCCATTTCACTTCACATTCTAGGATGTCTGGCTCGAGGTCAGTGACCACCTCATCGTGGTTATCAGGGACATTAAGCTCCTTCTTGTATAGTTCTTCTGTGTAATTTTGCCACCTCTTCTTAATCTCTTCTGCCTCTGATAGGTCCCTGCCATTTTGGTCCTTTATCATGCCCATTTTTGCATGAAACGTTCCTTTCATCTCTCCAGTTTTCTTGAAGAGATCTCTGGTCCTCCCTATTCTGTTGTTTTCTTCTATTTCTTTGCATTGTTCATGTAAGAAGGCATTCTTATCTCTTCTAGCTATTCTCTGGAATTCTGCATTCAATTGGGCATATCTTTCTTTTTCTCCTTTGCCTTTCACTTCCCTCCTTTCCTCAGCTATTTGCAAAGCTTCCTCAGACAGTCATTTTGCTTTCTTACATTTCTTTTTCTTTGGGATGGTTTTAGTTGCTACCTCTTGTACAATGTTGCGAACCTCTGTCCATAGTTCTTCAGGCACTCTGTCTATCAGATCTAATTCCTTAAATCTATTTGTCACCTCTATTGTATATTCAACAGGGATATGATTTAGTTCATACCTGAGTGGCCTAGTGCTTTTCCCTACTTTCTTCAGTTTAAGCCTAAAGTTTGCAACGAGAAGCTCATGGTCTGAGACACAGTCAGCTCCTGGTCTTGTTTTTACTGACTGTATAAGAACTTCTCCATCTTTGGCTGCAGAGCACATAGTCAATCTGATTTCTGTGTTGACCGTCTGGTGATGTCCATGTGTAGAGCCGTCTCTTGGGTTGCTGGAAAAGAGTGTTTGCTATGACCATCGTATTCTCTTGAAAAAATTATATCAGCCTGTGCCCTGCTTCATTTTGTACTCCAAGGCCAAACTTGCCTGCTATTCCGGTTATCTTTTGGCTTCCTACTTTAGCATTCCAATCCCCCATGATGATAAGGACATCATTTTTTGGTGTTAGTTCTATAAGGGGCTGTAGGGCTTCATAGAACCGGTCAATTTCATCCTCTTCAGCACCGGTGGTTGGGGCATAGACTTGGACTACTGTGATATTGAATGGTTTGCCTTGAATTCGAACTGAGATCATTCTGTCATTTTGGGGATTGTATCCCAGTATTGCTTTTCCTACTCTTTTATTGACTATGAAGGTTACTCCATTTCTTCTGAGGGATTCTTGCCTGCAGTACCTGATGGTCATCTGAATTAAATTCACCCACTCCTGTCCATTTTAGTTTGCTGATTCCTAAGATGTCGAAGTTCAATCTTGTCAACTCTTGTTTGACCAGGTCTAGCTTGCCTTTATTCATGGATCTTACATTCCAGGTTCCTATGGAGAAAATATCTTTACAGCATCAGACTTTCCTTTCACCACCAGATACATCCACAGCTGAGTGTCCTTTCGGCTTTGGCCCAGTCGCTTCATTCTTTCTGGTGCTACTAGTACTAGCCCTCTGCTCTTCCCCAGTAGCATATTGGAAACTTTCCGACCTGAGGGAATCATCTTCCAGCGTCATATCTTTTTTCCTTTTGGTCCTGTCCATAGGGTTTTCATGGCAAAGATACTGGAGTGGGTTGCCATTTTCTTCTCCAGTGGATCACGTTTTGTCAAACTCTCTGCTATGATCTGTCCATCTTTGGTGGCTCTGCACGGCATAGCTCATAGCTTCATTGAATTACTCAAACCCCTTTGCCACGACAAGGCAGTAATCCATGAAGGGGAGATAGATAGATGATAGATAGATAGATAGATAGATAGATAGATAGATAGATAGATAGATAGATAGATAGATAGATAGATAGATAGATAGATATTGATGGATATATAAATACCTACTGGGTCTTACCTTTTTGGGGGGACCAAAAGACCAATTAGGTCTTATTTTGGGGAGATGTCTTATTTTGTGGCCACCTGCCTGCGTCCTCCCACCATCTCCTTGCCCATGTCTACAGCGCCTTACAGGTCTTGCATGCACTTTTTGCACTCATGGAGAAATGATGGAGATTGGAAGCTTCATCTACCTGCAAATGGGACACTTTGAAAAGGAGCCATTTGCTCTGTTTCAAAGCACCCCATTTGCAAGCAGACAAAACTTCCAGTCTCCCTCTGGGGAAAAAGTGCATGGAGGAGGCAGGCAGAGGCAGAGGCATGAGGGGAAAGTAGGCAATCCGGACATGCTGCATGGCTGCCTGGCTCATGGGAGGCTTGTGGGGCAGCACCAGCAGCAGGCGGAGGCAGAGGCATGGGAGAAGGCAGGTGATCCCAATGATCCACCCACTCCATCTCTCTGTATCTAAGCTTGCCCACAGCTGCACCAGGGTCACTTGCCTCTGCCTCTGCCTAGTGCTGGTGCCACCACGCAAGCCTCCCATGAGCCAGGCAGCACATCCAGATCACCTGCCTCCCCCCACCTCTGCCTTCATGCTCAGACTTACCTGCGAAGCACCAAGGGGCCAGCGGGCTGTGACTGCTGCCAGACATCATCAGCCCCCACGTGCTAGCCGCCTTTGGTGCTGGCCACACCCATCCCCTGTGCTTATTTTGGGGCTAGGGCTTATATTAGGCCCACCCCATCAAATCAGGCTAGGACCTATTTTCAGGGTGGGTCTTATTTTCAGGGAAAGGTGGTATATAAAGGAAGTTTTCAAAACATGTATAAATCTGAGCAATAGGACCAGTTGAACCCTTTATGTGTATAAAACATAATGGAGATGTAATCAGTTGCATAGCTTCTATACTTTAATCCTACTAAATTTCCAGAAAAATTAATTCCAAGTACATTCATTTTTCCATTTGTATGAAAAAAGTAGTCACCCAGCTACTTGTTGTGCTATGTTATCTCCTATTTGTTCGAACAAGCCGGCCTGGCCTAATGGGGGATGGGTTTGGATTTTATTGTTGTTTTAAATGTATTTTAATCTATTGTTAATTTGGGCATTTTGTTTAATTCCTTTTTAATTTTTGTATTTTGTATTTTTATATGTTTGCCCTGTTCACCGCCCTGAGTCCTTCGGGAGAAGGGCGGTATACAAATAAAATTATTTATTTTATTTTTATTTTATATACTGTAAGTATCATCCCTCTCTCTCTCTCTCTCTCTCTCTCTCTCTCTCTCTCTCTCTCTCTCTCTCCAAAAAAACCATCATATTTTATTTTTCTTTAAGGCATTTTATCTTTTTTAAAAATCCAGAACATGTAATAAAATATTTAAATACAATCAGTATACAACTGAGAACTGTGAAAGGAAATGCTAAAACTTCTTAATGCAAATCCATTCTTTATATGCATGCAGTGATCTGAAACAAGATGTTTCTGGGATTCTTAAAGTCATTTTAGTACAAGATCATTATTCATGGTACAATTTCTATAATTCTTTCATCATCAGGGTTGCTCTGCACAGCCACTTAACTACATCTGGGAAGGCACATGTTTCCCCGCCTGGCCATTCCTTTTGATTTCTTCTCTATCCACTGAATCTCTGCTGCGACTGCCAATTGCCCACTTGGGTAATGAAGATAGGATTGTTTTCTCCCAGTATGTAAAGTATTGGCCCTATAATTTCTTGAAACACAAAAAAGTCTTGGATGACTTATAGACCTCTAAAATTGCTACTAAATCATAGTTTTTTAATGTGATAGATGGAAATGTAATAGTTTACTTCACGTTATATTACAACCTTGGTTAATTTTAAATACAAATCAATTTAAATCAAAATTAATTAGATTTATTCACACGAGTAATTTCATATACATTGGGGCTTCAGTTTCATAATTATAGTGAACCACAAAAACTGGATTAATAGTTAAGACTAGAGTTGTCAGTTGGAATTGTATCAATCCATGAAAACTAATGTGGCAGGACAAGCTTGTGAACATTTTTACCAAATCTTGAGCAGTGATCTCATTTCTAAAGCTAAGTGATATAATGATTTATGCCAGCTTTTAATTCTGCAAACTATTGATATTTGGAATAAATAAACCAATACTGGTAATAAATGGAATAATTGTTGGCTGCAGCAGAAATGTTATGTTCTACATATAAATTCTAGCAACCAGCATCTTTTTTCTGTTAGTTGTTATTATGAATGATATATACAGTATATAATCAATCTTAGCCTGAATCATTTAAGTAGATACTTTCTCCCCAACTGTCCAATTTCTAAAAAGCTATAAAATAGAGTGAACTTGAATAATATCAAATGCGTTCTGAATTGTATCAGAAAGTTGGAAATGAGACAAAAAATAATTTGGCAGTATTTATGGTGAAAAATGGCACCAGTAATTGAGGTAGATTCAAAAAAGTATCTTTTAAAGGCACGAATAGTGATCTTGGTTACAAGAATGCAAAATAGCCCTGAACTAAGCAAAGTTTTGAATTAAAACACACCAAGGAATGATACAGAAAGCAATGTAGATCATACATTGTTTTAATGTGGAGAAAAGCAAAGTTTTACAAGTAAGGAGGAAAAATCAAAGGTTTAAGTATAGATTAGGCAAGACCTGTCTCAAAAACAGCAACTGTAAGAGGGATCTTAAATAAATATTAAATAAATAAATAAATCTTGGAGTTCTAGTGGACAATCACTTGACTATGAGCCAGCAGTGTGCAGCAGCAGCCAAAAAAGCTAATACTATCTTGGTTTGTATAAACAGAGGCACAGAATCAAGATCAAGCGAAGTATTAGTACCGCTTTATAAAACCCTAGTTTTTATTTATTTATTTATTTATTTTATTTCCATTTATATCCCGCCCTTCTCCGATGACTCAGGGCGGCTTACAAGCTTAGCAGTAGCCTTCATTCTATGTATATGCCTGCTTATTAGGGCTTTCACACACACACCCCAAGCGGCATTATTACAAAGTCAGCTTAATTGCCCCCAACAATCTGGGTCCTCATTTTACCTACCTCGGAAGGATGGAAGGCTGAGTCAACCTTGAGCCTGGTGGGATGCGAACCTGCACTAATTGCAGGCAGCTGGTGTTACTTAAGGAGGCATTAGCCCACTGCTCCACCAAGGACCACACCTGGAATACTGCAACCAATTTTGGTCACCATACTATAAAAAAAAATGTTGAGAGTTTGGAAAAAGTTCAGAGAAGAGCAACTAAGATGATCAAAGGCCTGGAGACTACAACATATGAAGAACGGCTGCAGGACTTGGGTTTGGCTAGTCTAAAGTAAAGAACAAATAGGGGTGACATGATAGCAGTATTCCAGTATTTGAGGGGCTGCCACAAAGAAGAGGGGATCAAATTATTCTCCAAAGAACCAGAGTGCAGGATAAGAAACAATTGTTGGTAACTGATCAAAGAGAAGCAACCTGGAATTAAGGAAAAAAATTCTAACAGTGAGGACAATTAACCAGTGGAACAGCTTGCCTCCAAAATCATGGCACTCAATCACTGGAGGTTTTTAAGAAGAGGCTAGACAGTCACTTGTCTGAGATGGTAAAGGTTCTCCTGCTTGCACAGGGGGCTGGACTAGAAGACCTCCAAGGTCCCTTCCAGCTCTATTCTATTCTATTCTATTCTATTCTATTCTATTCTATTCTATTCTATTCATACTAAGACCTTTACAGACAGAATGTAAGACAGATAGTCCTTGTTTAGCAACCACAATTTGGACCAGCAACTACATTGCTAAACAAAACAGTTACTAAATGAGAAATCACATGATCATGACTGTGCTTAATGGACTAAAACTGACAACGATTTTCATACCTTCTCTTTTGTTTGCCTCCTAAACATAATTATCCTAGTACTGAAGTGAGCTTTTTAAAGGGGGGGGGCTTTAAAAAGCTCACTTTAGTACTAGGATAATTATCAAGAAGTATAATTAAGAAGAAAGGAATTAATGTTTCTATTTACATTCATTGGACAGAGAACGATTACAAGAGAGTAAGCAGGAACACACTGGGAAATACACATTAAAAGCAATGCACTGGCAGCTGCTTGCAGGCTATGCAAACAGCCTGATGTATTCTTTCCAGTTTCTCTGCTCTGTGAGCAGGGGAGAAAAAACAAAGAAAAACGACAGGTCAGGACAAGGCATACTAACTGTAATGACAGTCACCTGATTGAGAGACAGCTCTGTCATGATTTCAAACTTAGTTGCCTAATGAGGCTGTCAGTAAGCTATATACTATGGAATGATAGTACATGTGGTCTCATTTAATGTCTCTAAATTCTACATTCCTACAAAGACTCTAAAGTCTAAATTCACCCTCTTCTATTTCTAAAATAAACAGAATCCTTTGTTGTACCCATACAGTATCTTCTTTCACACTATGAAAAGGGCAGTAATCTGATTTTTGTTAGCTATCTCCTTTCCTTCCAGGGTCATCTGTTTTTATTTCAGTTCATCTGTTCTGTCTAATATACATTTCATAACCTTATGAAAATAATAAAGTACTATTTGTGCCCCAACTGATATTACAAGTTTGTTGAGATAAGCTATGCTCATAACTGCCAACCAGAATCTATGGGAGGGCAGCTATAATAAACTTGAAATAATAATAACAACATCTAAATAAGATCAATAGTTGAGCTTGAAGAAATGCAGTTAGTCAATGCCTGACTGTTAATCAGTTACTGGATTCATGGCTCTGTCATTCAGATTCATGTTCAAATAATTCTCCTCATTATTCAGATAAACAAAATGAAACTAAATAAGCTGATCCCATTTCCTCATGTTTATATATGTGCCCTTCCATATCACTGAAATTAACATATAGAATCACTACATTTGGAATCTTTTTCCCACTATTATATCTCCATTCTCCTGTATTGGAAAATGTCTGAGCTAGAACTCTCCTCTAGAGACAGAAGATACCATCTCAGAACCAGGAAATGAAACCAACTTCTTTGGGTTGATTGTAGCATTCACTGGCTTGTTACTGCTTTTCCCTGAATAGGAATGGGCGAAATCCTGATCCTTTATCAGGTTTAGATTTCAATCTAGATGTCTCTGGATGCCTGAATTTCTTGTTGCTTATCAACTTTTGTTCTACACTGAAAAACCAAGGACTACTATATGTCTCAATACAGTCAAATCAAAATAAAATTGAATCAATACAAAAATGTTGGAGATTAGCCCTGGGCTTCCATCTTACATAACATTTGGATTATCTGTATATAGTGTAGAGACAGAAGAAGTTATGCCTGTTGCCATTCTATGCTACTAGAGGACATTTTGTCATCTTACTCTGTTATTATTTTTGAGACATGTTACTTTAGATAAAAGATAGGCACCACTTTGACTAACAGAATAATGTCCAATTACTCATTTTCTTCATTTGCCTTAGCTATTTACAGTTTCAACAACTGCCTGAAAATGTAGAAAAGAGTTTTATATCACCTGCATATATTATATCCTATGACATTATCTACTTTGCTGCTAAGCCTGTCTGGGTAGAGTCAGACCTATTAATTCTCCTCTTCCAGTTAATTTACAACAGTAAATCAAATATGATAGGATTATAGTTTGTATTTTCAGAATGAATTCTGGAAAATAGTAGCAAGACATCTGATATGGAGCTACCCTTTTGCACATAGCTGAAAGAAAAATTATACTGCCACAATCATTTTTCTTAAATAAATTGTGATCTTCTCTAGAATTTCCATGATAAGTTTAACATTTATTTAACCCTGGCTCCTACTTCCATTTTTCTTTCATATAGTTCATCAACTGTTTACAGAGCATCTCACAAAATATTGACGCATGTAAGAGAAAGGCAGGCAGAACATGATGGAGAAAGAAAGCTGAATTACACCATCCTTCTGCAGTGTATTTGACTGTAATTGTCAGACTCTCCTGGGGACTCTGGGAGTTTCAATCCAATGCATCCCAGGGGTATCAAGAAGAGAATCTTGCACTTCTGGTTAGACATCGTGGCATGAAGGGCACAGGAATATGGGGCTCTGTCTTCCACATTCAATTTTACCCCGCTGGGGACCCTAAAAAGGGTCGAAAGTCACCCTGGAGAGGCAACAAAGAAGGAGGGGACCCTTGTTGATCACGGAAAAGACCACCGGGTAAAAGAATGGCTACCCTTCTGTGGCCAGTCAGAAGCTGCTGACAACTGAAGAAAATAAGCACTAATGAACAACTTTTGAGCAACGTGGATGGCACTGGGTGAGACTTTATGCTCCCTTTATGATTTTAAGACTTTTTCCTGGAAAAAAATGCCCAAAGCAAAGAATCCTCCCCTATGAGAGAGGGAAGAAGAATTTCCACCCCATTCCCTCAGGAAAAGAAAAGTGGTGAATTAATTGCTTGGGGGAAAACAGAGAAAATCACAAGATAAATTTGGAACCATTACAGATATATAGCTTTGAAATTTGGAGACTAAAAGTATTTTTGAGACTTTTTTAGAAAAGAGACTAGAAAAATTTGTAATTTAAGTTTAGATTTAAAAAGCTAGAAGACGGTGTTAATGGCATCTAGTGGAGAACTATGGCACTACAATTTATCATTAAAGGAACTTGGCTGGAGGCCCAGACTCAGATAAGACTTTGGTTGTCCTTGGAAACTTTAACTTTTGAAGACTGCAGCTGGGAAAAGGGGAAAAATAAATTCTTGGGCTGCTTCTTTGTTGTTCCTGGAAACTTTCACTTTTGCAGACTGCAGCTGGGAAAAGGGAAAAAATGTGTGGAAAAATGCATGCCACTGGAAGAAGAGAGGACCAAAGAAGCACTGGATGGTGTAATATTGGAACTAGACTGAGAAAGTTAATATAGAGCCTTGGTGGAGCAGAGGGCTAATGCCTCCTTATAACACCAGCTGCCTGCAATTAGTGCAGGTTCGCATCCCACCAGGCTCAAGGTTGACTCAGCCTTCCATCCTTCCGAGGTAGGTAAAATGAGGACCCAGATTGTTGGGGGCAATTAAGCTGACTTTGTAATAATGCCGCTTGGGGTGTGTGTGAAAGCCCTAATAAGCAGGCATATACATAGAATGAAGGCTACTGCTAAGCTTGTAAGCCGCCCTGAGTCTTCGGAGAAGGGCGGGATATAAATGTAATAAAAATAAAATAAATAAATAAAATATGTACCACTGAATTACCAATGGACCCAGACAACACGTTGTTTGTTAAGTACTTATGATTGTAAAATTAGAAAATTAATAAAATAATTTCTAAAAAAGAAGAGAATCTTGCAGATAAAATGAAAAGCATTTTACGGTTTCTATGATAAATGCAAAATTGACATCACAGCCAACACATTATAATGGTCCAGTTCTATAAGATTAGTATGAACTGAGTTTAATTGGTTATAAATGTTCTTATTCTATCTCACTTTGGCACTTAGGCAAATGTTTCTTTGGATACAAAAACCTGCACTACAGGAAAATAAGGTAACATTTTATATCTCATTGATCTTAAGAAATATCCAAGACTTTTTCTCAGCCAGTAGAGATGCTCCTTTCGAAGTACTTTTAATTTCTGTTGCTGTGCAGTTTCACAAGTAAGGCAGACAACTTATTTCTTTTCTGTTATATTTGGGGCTTATTAACCATCTTGGAACTGTCAACATCTAGGAAATATTATTTATCATTTGTTAAAATAATAAACAACTTTTACTCTTAAAGCTAAAGGTTACATTACATAGTCTTCCCATTATTTTCCCACAATATCCTGTGATGTATATTGGACTAGAACAGGGGTAGGCAACCTCAGCTCTTTTATGACTCATGGACTTCAACTCCCAGAATTCCTGAGTCAGCAGGAATTCTGGGAGTTGAAGTCCATGAGTCATAAAAGAGGCAAGGTCGCCTACCCCTGGACTAGAATAACTGGATCAAAGGCAGTTTAAATGACTGAGAATATACTGGTTTCCCTAGTTCTGGTCTAGTATAACAATGAAACAGATAATCAGGTCATTTTGGTCAGACTGAGTTAATTATGTGGACATAAGTCTAACATCTCTTTGAAGAATGGATAAATAAACATTTACTGAAACAATTGAACATGAGCATTTCATTCTTCCCAGCTTAGCTTTTTCAACAAACCACTGTAAATGTTCTTGCCCAGCCACTAAAAGTAAGCTGCTATAACAAAATATGCTTATGAATGGAATAGCTTATCTAAATATAACATCTTGTTCTCAAGAGAGTTAAGTCGATTACCATATCAATGGATAATAAGACAAAAGCAGTCTCCTTCATGACCTGTATTTGCTCTGAGCTAAGAAATTGCTCAGGTGCATCATAGTGGAAAGCAATATCTATCACTGTCAATCATTCTGGGACCTTTTGAACTTTCCCATTCAGTTATCTTAAGTCTAAACTGATGGTTCTTTCCCATATGAAGTACAGGAAGTTTGATTCTCAAGTTTCTAGTTTAAAATTTCCATATTTTTTTTTAATAAGCAAGGGTTAAAGCAGTGAAAACACAGTTTTCTCTGTCAGTCTGTACTAGTGCTATTGTAAAGCACATATAGCAAACACTTAGCTTGTGTTTTCTGTTTAAATAAATATTGGGAAGGTAGTTTCCATAATAATGCTTATCTGAACAAATAAGCATTTAATTCACAAAAGAAAGAAAAACCATTACAAAATTTCTGTGTTTTTTTCCTCTTTCAGACTATGGGGATATTCTGGTCAGTTATTGTTAATTGTAAGCTCAATAGTAACTGTCAAAGTATGTTGGTCCAACACTAGTGTTGTGGGGATCCACAGGGGCAGGTCAAATTGACCACAAAGACCAAGCAGTAAAATGTTTGGACTTTATGTGTGCATAAAAAGAGTCAGTTCTTTAATCATGTGATCAGTGACTCCATCTTGACCTTTGACCTCCCTCGTCGCAGATACCCCCACTGGTCTGCACATATTGAATGGTTTAATGTGAGGGAGATCTGGATGAAGCTCTGATTGTCTACATGAATCTCCTTTAGATATTGTAGATCAGCGACCCCAGCCTTTTGGGCACAAGGGACCAGATGCATGGAGAGAGGTTTTTCTGTGGACCGGAGAGGGCATGATTTTGTGTGCTGCCTGCATCCTCCAGGTGGGGCTTCATTTGTTTGCACAGACCGGTTTCTGGCCTGCTGTAGACCGGTGCTGGTCCACAGACCAAGGGTTGGGGACCATTGTTGTTAGATTGTCTATTGTATTATAGTACATACAAGCCAAAGTTGGAGTGTTTCCTATGATCCCTTAGCAGGTTGCAAATGAAAGGTTCTTTTGTTCTTTCAGCATCAGCATCCAGTTCTGAGAACTGAAGCAAAGCTTTCCATCTGGAAATAACAGTGGAAGATTCACAGTCTGTGTGGGCCTCCTTCTATAGAAACTTCTGCTATGAATGCTGCTTAGGACAGTGTCTCCTACAAAGGATCAAGATTATAGACCACATCACTTTTATGGTATGGATCTTGAGATGTTCTCCTATTTGTCTTTTTTCCTACTTTCTTTCATAGACCTCATAGCTTCTTTCTAAATGATTTAATATATGTATAACAAGGGCTGGCAAGCTTCTCAGGTTTCAGTCATCAGACATTTGTTCTCCAAAATAGATCCAAATCTTGCAAGATTGCCAAACTGTGCAGTATTTCAATGATCTCACCTCCATAATTTAACATAATACCATGGGAATATATATGAGAATATACCAGGTTTTCACAGAACTATTTGAACTCATGAGAATTAGCCCTGATTATCTTGTTACCCCATAAATCTTTTACTATTGATTTCTGGTGTACAAAGAAAATATGTGAGTAAAAACTTTGTTGCAACTATAATTTCAACCCCTCATGTATGACATCATAGCACTGTCTAATAAAATTGTTACAGAAAAAAAAACCTTCCATATTCATATAAACACTGCTTTTTCACAGTGGCCAAAAATATAGAGAAGTATCCCTAAGTAAAACCTCAGATCTTCTCAAACAAGACAGATTTAAATCCCAAAGATGCTTTTCCACGAGGCAACTGGATTTTCTTGTTTTCCTTTGAAAACATTTCACTTCTCATCCAAGAAGCTTCTTGGATGAGAAGCAAAATGTCTTCAAAGGAAAACAAGAAAGTCCAGTTGCCTCGTGGAAAAACATCTTTGGATAACTTTGACCTGGATGACTGAGAATCTCCATAGACATACAGATTTAAAAATAATCTCTGCATAACCATAGCCACAACCAAAAGTACAACACAACTGCCATTGTTTTTAATAGTGAATGAACTGGTCATTATAACCTTCGCTACTTCATCGTTTTTCAAAATATTATCCTGTAAGCATAATGGCAGTAGGTTGTGGGTTCTACAGAGAGGAAAATCACCACAGCATGCCAATGAAAGTGTGCATTCATATCCATTCTTCACTTGAGATTATTTTCCAAGCCTGTGCATAAAAGCAGAAGCAATCTGCTCACATCAATATGCCTACCCGACATGCTGGTTGTTAAGAATTTTGCCAGGTGGCACATCATCTGGCATCAGACACCAGGGAACTGGCAATTCAGCAGAGGCACAGTACACAGGCTTCTTTGTCAAGTTTTCTGAATGTAACCTGTTCCTCTCTTATTCCTCTTTAGTTCCTCTGCTTCAGTTGCACAGATGTGCAGGAAGAAAAAAAGAACCAAAAGGGTGAATAAAGAAAAAAGTTAAAACTTCTCATTGAGGTCCCTTAGAGAGGCATTGAAACCTCCTATCTAATCAAGACAGAACTTTCATATACAGTAGCCATTAAAGTATGCCTCACCTTCAATGGGGAGGGGAGAAAAAATGTTGCAATAATAGGTGATCTAAAACAAACCTCTGTTTGGGTTTGGGTTTGTTTTTCATTCCCTTCAAGAACAAAACTCTGAGTACTCCTTTAGATAGAAAATGCCATCAAAGCTAACAGGCAGAAAACAGAGCAGACTTTCATACTTGGAATTGTTTAAATTGCATTTACCATGAGAAAGATGGGGAAGTGGTTTGCTTAAACTGTGGCTTTCAAGTTGTCTGACTGCCTGAGAATAGGAATTAGCATTTTGTGTATTGCTCGTTTATTACAGTCAGATTAGAAATCTGTATTGCATTCTTAGCATGCAAAAGGGCCACATACCTAAATACTACAGAGGGAAAGCAACATTTTGAAAGTCAGCACTGGGAAAATAGGAAGGCAGATTTGTTTAGGCAATGAGACATAAAACAAGACAGAGAAGAGGTTAAGGTCACAATCTAATGTGCCTTGATTATACTATTGATGTGACATTCATTTTAATGTCAACTGTTCTAAACAGCCTGTCAAAGGGCAGTGAAGTCATTTTGTTTTGCTTTCTCCCTTTTCTTTTCTTACTTTCACTGGGTAACTAGCATAGAAAAGTATAGGGCAGAAATCCTCCATGATAACAACAGAAAAGTCCATCAACAAACAAATTCATTAGCAGAAAATAAACCTCAAACCCTTGAGGAGTTTGCCCTTTTCCTTAATTTTAAAGGAAAGGTTTAAGCAACACCACTAGTGCAGCTAGGTGGTGTTAGCTTTGACGCTGAATGATTTTGTGTTTTAATGGTTTTAGTGTACCAGTTGCTCAGATTTTCAGGATATCTCTGCTAATTTGCTTTTCTGCTGTGATTGATGCCTATGTGCACATGTCTATGCATTGTCCTGTTCCTTAGATTTATGTCTGAACTGAAAATGAAGCTTTTGAATATTTAATAACTGAACTGAATTGCTATTCAAATGAGTTAAACCAGCTCAGCTTGCAACATTTGCTTTTTAGCATGGATATTACTGCAGGCCTGTAATTAAGCAACCCAAAGAGTTGTTAACTGAAGGACAAGTTATTCACTGCAGTTACACTTTTTTTGTCAAGTTAACTACTTAACAGTCTTTGCAGGTCCTCTAGTCAGTCTGTGTCAAAAAGATTGAGGGGAGTGTATAGTGCAAGGCAGTCCATCTTCTGCTTTGCATTTATTACCTCATTGTACTGCAGCACAGCTGACCCTAAGCGCATCAAAACAATGGCTCACACGTCATTCAGGAAGGAAGGTAGAGAAAGATTATTTCTTTAATGCTTTGCTACAGGCTTGACTTTCAACCACTACTACATTTTGATGAGAGGCAGTGATGGCTATATTCTACCCACACCCTCACTTCATTAGACCACAGATGCAGGTAGAAGCACTTTTTGCTTCATAAAAATCAGAAATACAGTTATCATATATGTGAGCATGGACAACTGCTGATCACAGAATTTTGCAAACCCTGTGCCCAATGCAAAAAGCATTGACTCCCAGTTTTTGTGCAATTGCAGGCAAATAAGGTCAACTTTGGTGACCATAATACTGTGAAAAATGTTATTTTAGCAAGCAGTTCACTTCAAGCAGCAAGGAAAGCAGGAGCAACTTCATCTGGGTCCTACTTGTCAGCTTTACTGAAATGTAGTTTTTCCTGGTCCCAAAACTTAAGCAGGCCTTCCAAACTCTAATATTTTTCTGCAACAGGCATTCAGGAAAAAAAGTAATATTAAAGACCAAATATGAGATAACAATTAAGGAAGGAGGAGAAATAGGTATTCAATCTGTATTTTCCACTTGCAGTTAAAGTATAGTAAAGCAGCTAACAATAAAAGATTGAACAAGTTAATAGAAATGCATCATTAAAAATAAATAAATAAAATCTATACAATGGCAACTCAGTTCAATGCTAAAGATCTATCTGAACAAAATAACTTTTTCTGACAGCAGAAGGCTAACAGAAATGGAAACTGCCAGACTTTCTATTGCAGAGTTGCATAAATTGGGAGATATCAATTTTAAAAGTCAGCACTGGGAGAACAGGAAGGCAAACAAATTCACTGTTGTGTTTCTGTCCAATATACCTCCAACAGATCTTAACAATCATAAAATCTGAGTGGGTTCATATGGAAACATATGGCCTCTCAAAGAATCTGATCACAATTCATTAAGTATTGCTAGGTCTTGATCAGTATTTTAAATTGTACCCTGAAATGGAATGGGCTCTGCCGCTTGACACAAAGAAGCACCATCAAAGGTTGTAATATTTTTAATTATTTAAACTCAATACTGTCTCTTTTTTATTAAAAAAGTTTTATAAAAGTTACAATACAAACCCACCCCCAAACCACCCCCCTCCCCCTCCCCCACTTCCCAGAACTGAATACAGGGTTACAAAAATAACAATCAAAATCTAAATAACATTAACCAACTATATATATAACCAAGTTCCTAACGCACTTTAACTCCCCTTTAACATGAACACAAACAAGATAAAAGTAAACATAATAATAATAACATAAAAACAAAATAATATCCATATTCTTAAACAATACTAATACTAATAATAATAATAATATATAATAAAAACTAATAAAAATACCATAAAAACATACTAATATTAATATCATTCTATAATTCATTCATAAGCTAGATGAAACTTTTTAGTCCCATATTTGTTCTGAATATAATCTATCCATCTTCTCCAGACTGAAATGTATCTTTCTTGTGAATGATCCTTCAAATAAGCAGAAATCTTAGCCATTTCTGCCAGATTTGTTTAGTTTAGTTTAGTTTAGTTTAGTTTTATTTAATTTGTATACCGCCCTTCTCCCAAGGGACTCAGGGCAGTTCACAGGGCATATATAAATAACAATACAAAAGTTAAAAAAGATTAAATCAATGCCCAGTTAAAAACAATAATACAATTCTAAAACAACAATTTAAAACCCATAATCCCCCGTCAGGCCAGACCAGCTAATTCAAATAGGTGGGTCTTCAGGCCACGACGGAAAGTTTGGAGGTCTGATGCCATCCGGAGCTCCACCGGCAGTTGGTTCCATAATGCCGGAGCGCCCACAGAGAAGGCTCTCCCCCTGGGGGCCGCCAGTCGGCATTCCCTGACTGGAGGCACCCTGAGGAGGCCCTCTCTGTGGGAACGCACAGGGCGGAGGGGAGTTGACGCCGGCAGCAGGTGGTCCCCGAGGTAACCCGGACCCATGCCATGTAAGGACTTAAAGATCATAACCAAGACCTTGAACCTCACCCGGAAGACAACTGGTAGCCAATGCAGCTCGCGGAGCAAAGGTGTAACATGGGAGTACCGGGAAACTCCCAAGACAACTCTCGCGGCCGCATTCTGTACCAGTTGGAGCCTCCAAGTGGTCTTCAAGGGAAGCCCCATGTAGAGAGCATTACAGTAGTCAAGGCGAGAGGTCACGAGCGCATGAGTGACCGTGCACAGGGCATCCCGGTCCAGATAGGGCCGCAACTGGCGCACCAGGCGAACCTGGGCGAAAGCCCCCCTAGTCACGGCCACTATATGATCTTCCAGGGTAAGGCGTGAATCTAGGAGGACTCCCAAGTTGCGAGACCTATCCACGGGGGGTAGAAGCTCACCCCCCATAGAAAGAGATGGAACATTTTGAATGTCCCGGGATGCCGGAATGCACAGCCACTCAGTCTTGTCAGGGTTGAGTTGAAGTCTGTTCCTCCCCATCCAGACCCGAACCGCCTCCAGGCAACGGGACATCACGGCGAGGGCATCACTGGGTTGGTTCAGGGTGGAGAAAAAAAGTTGGGTATCAACAGCATACTGATGATACCCCACCCCAAAACCACAAATGATCTCACCCAGCGGTTTCATATAGATGTTGAACAGGAGAGGCGAGAGAACCGACCCCTGAGGAACTCCACAAATGAGAGACCTAGGGGCCGATCTCTGCCCCCCTGCCAACACTGACTGCGAGCGTCCCAGGAGATAGGAGGAGAACCACTGAAGAACTGTGCCTCCCACTCCCAATCCCCTGAGACGCCGCAGCAAGATACCATGGTCGATGGTATCGAAAGCCGCCGAGAGGTCTAATAGGACTAGGACAGAGGAATATCCCCTGTCCCGAGCCCTCCAGAGATCATTCACCAGAGCGACCAATGCCGTCTCCGTGCTGTACCCGGGCCTGAAACCCGATTGGTAGGGGTCCAGATAATCCGCTTCATCCAGGACCAGAGGGAGCTGATGCGCCACCACACTCTCGACAACCTTCGCAAGAAAGCGAAGGTTGGAGACTGGACGAAAGTTGTTCAAAACAGCCGGGTCCAAGGCAGGCTTCTTGAGGAGAGGTCTCACCACCGCCTCCTTCAAGACGGTGGGGAAATAGCCCTCACTCAAGGAAGCAGATATAACCGCCTGGAGCCAGCCTCGTGTCCTCTCCCTAGCTGCATAAACCAGCCAGGAAGGGCACGGGTCCAACAAACATGTGGAGGAGCTCAGCCTCCCCATAATCCTGTCCACTTCATCAGGGGTCACAGAGTCAAACTCTTCCCAGGTAACGTTGACAAGACCGCCCGTGTCCTGATCGCCTGACTCTGCCCAGTTGGAGTCCAAACCGGTCCGAATCCGAGCGATTTTATCCGACAGATTTTGACTAAATTCCTCGGCACGACCCTGCAAGGGATCCTCCCTCACCTCCTGATTAAGAAGTGAGCGAGTCACCCTAAACAGGGCGGCCGGGCGATTATCTGCGGACGCGATGAGGGTGGAGAAGTAATTACACCTCGCCACCCTCATTGCTGCGAGATAAGACCTAATATAGGTTCTTAACCGCAACCGGTCGGGTTCGGATCGGCTAGACCTCCAACAGCTCTCTAGGCCCCGTTTCCGACGCTTCATCTCCCGGAGCTCCGCGGAGAACCATGGAGCTCGCTGGGATCTGCGCCGGGTCAGGGGCCGCAAGGGTACAACCCGGTCAAGTGCCTCAGTGGCTGCCCTTTCCCAGGCTTCCACCAAGGCATCCGCCGAGCTGTGAGCAATGGAGGCAGGTGGGGACCCCAGCGCCGCTTGGAAACTATCAGGATCCATTAAGCGTCTGGGGCGGTACCATCTAATTGGTTCCGTGTCCCCACGGCGGGGGGTGGCAAAATGGAAGACCAGCCGCAGGAGATGATGATCGGTCCATGACAGGGGCATAATAAATGGAGAGCCCCCACCAAGATCATCCAACCACCGTCTAGATAAAAAAATCAGGTCAAGGGTGTGGCCTCCCTCATGAGTTGGTTCTGAAATTACTTGCGTCAGGTCCATGGCCGTCATGGAAGCCATGAACTCCCGAGCTAGCTCAGATGAACCTCCCAGGGATGGTAGATTGAAGTCTCCCAAAACTATAAGTTTGGGAAACTCAACCACCAAACCCGAGAGGATATCGAGCAGCTCGGGCAGGGCTGCCGCTGTGCGACTAGGCGAAATGTACACCAGCAGCAAGCCCAACTGCGCCCCAGAACCAAATCTCGCAAAGAGAGACTCACACCCGACTATCTGAGAAACGGTGGACTCCCACGGACATAAGGTCTCCCTAATAGTAACCGCCACTCCCCCACCCCTACCATGAGCTCGTGGCCTGTGTAGCACCCGGAAGCCTGGTGGGCAGAGGTCAACCAAAGGGACCCCACCCTCTGGGCCCAACCAAGTCTCCGTGATGCAAGCCAGGTCCGCATGCTCACCCTCAACTAAATCCCTAACGAGGGGAGCTTTGTTAACCACGGACCTGGCGTTCAAGTACACCAGCCGGAGCTCAGGAGGCTGAACATCCTCGCTCCCGGGATCTCGGGGAAGAAGCAGAGGGTCGGAGCGCCTCACTGCTTGCAAGTAGTGGAGACGGCCCTCCCGGTAGCGATACGGGTAGTCTATCCGCCTGCTGCCATTCCCCGTCGTGGGAATAGATAATCCCACGACCCGCTCATGAGCCCCGGCGACAACGCCACCCCGTTCTCCCCCCGTGCAGTCAGACCCAAGTCTGGCCTGAACCATGGTTGATTGGCCACCCCCCATAGCCAGACAACCCCTATCTCCCACCCCACTCCCTAGCCCTATAAAAAATTTTGATAAAAAAATAATCAGAGGCTTTCTAGATTTACATTGACGGCCCCTGCCCCTGCCCAGCCATCTCTCAGAGACCCAAAACTCGGGCCCGTCATCGAGGTTAGAAATGTTTAAGGAGGCGGGTCGCACCCAGGAGAGGGGGGCACCCCTGAGGGCGTACAAGTCCGTGCTCGTATACTGCCGCATGAGTCTAAAAAAGTCCAGTCAGTCCAGGATAGGCATCCCTTAATTGTCCATGGGAGGATTGAACATGAAGACAGATGACTGGATCCCCACCCAACTTCACTGCCACTCAGTTGGGTGCCCCCAGAGACAGGCCGCTCCCCGCCCTCTCACGACGGGTTGAGACTCCGTTCCTGGGGGTGGACCAGGTATCCTCTGGGTAGGCAAACCCCATAGAGCTCCCACCTCTATGAGGTTGCAAATGGAGAAGTCCAGCCACTCTCCCACCGTGGCCGAATACCCAGGTGTGTCGAAAATCCAAAGGGAGAGGGGGGAGGGTAGGCAGGCAGATGGTAAGAAAGTGTGTCCAAGGCAAAGAGGGAAGGCAGGCCAGAGTAAAAAAGATAGTCTGAATCACCGGCGTCACTGCAAAAGCAGTCCGAAGATGATACAAGATGCAGGAGCCCCATGTCGTCCTTGCTCCGGTAAGATAACCCCCGGTCGTCCTCTTCGCCACCAAAGCGGTCCGAAGACGCCGTCGCCATAAGAGGCGGCCTGAAGCAAGGGTAAAAATCAACCATCGCCACCGAGATGAATAATAGCCGCCCTCTCCACCGCCAAAGCGGCCCGAGGGCGACACCACCACCGAAGCGGGCCAAGGCGGCTTGGGGCCACATGGGAGTCCCGCCGCCGGCGAAAGGGTCAAAAGCCCAAAAAAGGCACCAAAGCCAGCAGCCGGCCCCCGCAGACGAGGCAACAGTCTCAGAAACGCCGGTAAAGCTAGAAACGGCCCTAAGGCAAGCTGGTAAGTTCCCAAGCGTCCGGAGCATGCCATCGTCGCCGTCGTCGCCAAACTCGGGCCGCCGCCACCGCCGCCATCACTGCCGAGCGCGGCCCAAAGACTCCTCGCGCAGGCTGCAACCCGCGCCGAGGCCAACGCCCACGCCGTCGCCGCCATCATCACCGCCGCCACCCGGACAGCCTCACGGGCGTACTCCTCGCCGACGGGCGTCCTCCTCGTCAACCCGAGCCGACCCGAGAACACCAGAGTGGCCCGGACGGCCCGAAAGCAGCAGGGAGCACCACGCCAGATACGAGCAGCCCAGACGCTCCGGAGAAGGTAAAAAACGGCGGGAAGAGGCAGCCGGAGGGCAGCAGGGGCAGCAGCCAGCAGCCGGTCGTTCGAAAAACACAAGTCCAAATAGACCGCTGCCGGCTTCGTCAGCCTCCGCGTTGCCACTCTGCCACTCACCAAAAATCCCAATCCCATCTCAGCAAGCCATAAGGCTGTGAGGGGCTCCCAAGGGACGCCTATCAGCTGGAGCTGGAGCTGGAGTTCGCGGAGCTCAGCCGAGCACGTCCGCCATCTTGGGCATGCGTGAAGATGTTTTTGACACCTTAAGTGACCAATCTTCTATAGTAGGCAAACTATCTTTCTTCCAATATTGACCTACCAAGAGCCTTGCTGCTGTTATCAAATTCAACATCAAATTTGTTTCTTTAGTATCACAATCTATAACAATACCCAATAAAAACAATTGTGGAGAAAATTTTATCTTTCTCTTAAAAATCTTTTGAATATTCCACCAAATTTTAATCCAAAAAGCTTTAACATTTCTACAAGTCCACCATATATGATAATAGGTAGCATCCAAACTACCACATCTCCAACATTTGGGCTGTAAGTTAGGATACATGCAGGACAAATTTTTGGGATCCAAATGCCATCTATAAAACATTTTATAAAAGTTTTGTCTTAAATTTTGAACCTGGGTAAATTTCACATTTCTAACCCAAATTACCTCCCATGTATCCAATGGAATTGGTTCTTGAATATTTTGAGCCCACTACAATCTTTAACTAATTCTGTTTCAGAATCCAATTCTATTAAAGCATTATATATTCTCTTTATATGCGCTCGGGTTTTATCTTTAATTTGTTTTACCAAATTTTCATCAGTTAATGTAATACCAATTTTCTGATCTATCTTCCACCTTGTTTGCAATTGAGTATATTGAAACCAAGACTGTATGATATTTTCTTGTTTTAACTCACCTAATGATTTTAATTGCCAACCATTCCCTATCCATCTAAGTAATTCCTTATATGAAGTCATATCCAAGCTCACACCCACAGATACACCCTCTATCGCATGCCCAGGAATCCCCCAAATTGGTATTTTATAATTTAACTTATAATAATATTTTTTTCCATACGCGCAATAAGGCGCTTCTTAAAATGTGAGATTTAAATGCCTTATCCACTTTTTTATCATAAACTAAATATGCATGCCACCCATATAATAAGTCCCATCCCTCAAGGTAAAGTAATCTTTCATTTGTTAAATTAAGCCAATCACAAACCGCTGATAAAACAACCGCATCATAATATAATTTCAAATTAGGCACTTTAAGTCCTCCTCTTTCCTGTACATCTTGTAAGATCTTAAATTTAACTCTCGGTCTTTTCCCTGCCCAAATAAATTTATTAATACCCTTCTGCCACTCATCCAAATTGGCATCCTTTTTCAATATAGGTATCATTGGAAACAAAAAAAGAAACTTTGGTAGAACATTCATTTTAACAGCTGCAATTCTCCCCAACAGAGATAATTGTAATTTTTTCCAACTATCTAACTCCTTTTGTACTTTTTGCCATAATATCTCATAGTTGTTCTTATATAATTTCACATTTGAAGCTGAAATATATACTCCCAAATATTTAACCTTTTTCACTATTTCAAAACCCGTTAGTTTTACTAACTTTTCTTTTTCATTCATAGTCATATTTTTAGATAATATTTTACTCTTATAATTATTTATCTTAAAACCAGAAACTTTCCCATATTGAGTTATAATTTCCATTAAATCTGTAACCGATTGAGTCGGTTGAGATAGTGTAACAACCAAGTCATCCGCAAATGCTCTTAACCTATAATCATTCTGCTTTATTTTTATTCCCCTAATTTTAGTTGATACACGAATTTTAATCAATAAAATCTCCAATGTTAAAACAAACAACCATGGTGAAAGGGGGCATCCCTGTCTTGTACCTTTTTCAATTTTAAGTGCATCTGTTAATCCCCCATTAATTATAATTTGTGCCGATTGTTGTTGATATATAGCCTTAATAGATTGCAAAAATTTATCCCCAAAATTCATCTTATCAACAACTTTCAATAAAAATTGCCAATTCAATTGATCAAACGCTTTTTCAGCATCTAAAAATATCAGTGCTGCAGGGACTTGGTTGTTCTTATCCAAATACTGTATTAAATTTACAATTTGTCTTACATTATATTTCATATGTCTTCCAGTTATAAATCCAGACTGATCACTATGAATCATTTGTTTCAAAACCTGCATTAATCTATTTGCCAATATTTTTGCAAAGATTTTATAATCTATATTTAAAAGCGATATAGGTCTATAATTCTTTGGTTGGGTGGGATCTTGCTCCTCCTTTGGAATCAGCGATATAAAAGCCCTTCTCCAGGACGGAGGCACCACCCCTCCAGCCTGGATATTATTAAATAATTCCTTTAATGGTTCTACCATCTCTGCAAATAATAATTTATAAGTTGCTGATAACCCATCTGTACCAGGAGCCTTACCCAATTTTAACTGTTTAATTGCTGAAATGATTTCCTCAGAAGTGATTAAATGATTCATCTCCTCCCATTGCTCATTTGAGAGCGTAGGAATATGTGCTTCCTGTAGATACTTATCTATATCTAAAGCTTGTATATTCTCACTAGCATATAAATTTGCATAAAAATCTAAAAACACCCTTTTTAATCAAATTTTGTTGATAAACCTCTTTACCCTTATATTCTATTTTCTCTATAGTACGTAATTTCTGTTTTTTCCTTAATTGATAAGCTAACCACCTACCAGGTTTATTTGCATTATAAAAAGTATTATGTTTTGCATACCGCAAGTTAGTTGCAACCTGATCCGCCATTAACATATTAAATTGCTCTTTCAGCAAATTTATTGAGTCCCTTACTCTCTTATCTAATGGGTTCAAAATAAGAGCTTTCTCTTTCAACTTAATTTCTTCTTCCAACTCTTTACATTTTTGCATCTGCTTATGCCTATGTCTATTATGCATATAAATCAAAACCCCTCTCATATAAGCTTTACTAGCATCCCAAACCATTTCAATCGAAGTACCTTTATGCATATTCAAAGCAAAAAATTCTTTCAAATGTTCCCTACATTTCTCCGAGAACTCATCATATCTAAATAAATTTTCATTCAGTCTCCAAGATCTTCTAATCCCATCTTCATTAAACAACTCCATCCATACCGGACTATGATCCGATAGTGTTCTGGAAAAAATCTTGACCTTTTTAACCCTAGAAAAAAGATCATTAGTAATTTAAAAAAATCAATTTTGGAAAACGATTGATACCTGTCTGAAAAGAAAGTAAAGTCTCTGTCCTCCAAATTTCGCTCCTGCCAAATATCTCTTAATTCCAAATCATCTTTCAAATCAAAAAGGGCTTTAGGCAGTTTAGAATGATTAGGGATAATTTTAAAAGATCCCTTCTTATCCTTACATGAGTCCAAAACACCATTCCAGTCACCCATCATTATAACAGATTTATAATCCAATTGAGTTATTTTGTCACGTAAAAGCTTATAAAACTTTCTTTGCTGTTGATTAGGTGCATATAATCCAATAATAAGAACTTTCTTGCCTTGTAACAGTAGTTCAATAATAACATATCTTCCTTGTATATCAGTCTCAATTAGGTAATAAACTCAATACTGTCTTGAATGTTTTCTTAGGGTGAAAAGTTCTGATAAAATTAGAGATTCTTAGGTTATTTTGACCTAGATACACAAGTGCTGCAACTATATTTTCTGGCATATTTACTTAATTTTGTTTATTTATTGTCAAGTATTTATTACACCTGATTTTATGCCACTTCAATCAATTTTGAGTCTAAGTGGCTCACAGTAACCATCATAGTACAATCAGTAATATAAAAATTATATAATTAATAATCATACCATCACATCAGATTGATTCAAATCATAACCATTCATCATAAAAATATAATGCCAAAACCTTGCACATCCCACATACCATTATATTATATATGCCTCCATCCCCAAATGCTCTGTTAAAGAGACAAATGTTCAAGAGCTTTCTAAATGACAGTGATGAGAGTGTTGATCTTATATCTGGTGAAAAGAGTTTCCACAGAAAGGGAACTCTGCAGAGAATGCTTATCTCACAAATCTAGTGGGGAAATGGTCATTCTCAGCCGGCCTTCTCTTCAGGCACACCTTGAACATATAGAGTCTATTTAATACAAATGGTGTTGCGAGTAATCAACCCTCAGATTATAACCAACATCTTGAAGTATATCTAGAAGCAAACCAACAACCAATATAATTCCCATAGTACTGAAGAGTTGTATCACAATATCAAGTTGTTCTTGTTAATATGCAGTTCCTAATGATCCAAGGGTAATTCCATATAGAAAACATTATAGTGATCCATTCATGAAGTTTTGAGAGCATGAATGACTATTCCTGAAATATCCATAACTGGTACATCATACAAAGCTGGCCAAGGTTCCTCCTAACTACAGTTCCAGCTGGATCTGAAGTCCAAGAGCATCTCTAGAGTATGTGTCAGTTATTTTTAGGATATCACAATATCCAGGGTTTAACTTGGTATTGCTACAGAATCAGTCAGCTTCCAAATCTACAGAAATTTTCTTGAGTCCATCTGTTTCTCCCCTCCAAATTCTTACAGCTTCAGTAGGATATAATCCCTTTTTTCCAGAGCACCCTAGAATTGATGCTGTATCATCCTACCCTAAAAAGAGAAAGTTAGTGACTGTGCATAATTGTCCATTTTAACTAGGAGTTGACATCTCTCCTTCTTGGAACAGGGTATTCCTGATAGCTAGATGCAGTTCCCTACATTCTCTTTGGCAGCACATATAAGCCAGGTGAAGCAAGGATCAAGTGCACAGATGGTAGAACCTATCTCCCCAAGCGTTCTGTCACTTCCTCAAGATCAGCTGGTTCAAACTTTTGACAAATAACATTATGAAATGCCTCCATCAGTGTCTCTTTGGTTTATGTACAGATGGTTTCTAACTCTGAGTAGATGTGAGTGGTTTTATTTAGGAAATGTTCTACTAACAGCTTCTAGAAGCCTAGTAGCAATTCTTCTGAACCATTGCTCCCTGAAAGTATCCAGATCACTATGAAATGAGCATCTTGATGGTAGTCATCAAATGCAATAAGGGCAGATAAGAAATTCTATTTTACTGTCCTTACCCTACAGAGAAGGTCCTAACTTTGGGTGTTATTTGTGTCCAGTTGGAATCATCCCTTATCTTCCATTAACATTGCTCCAGGCATCTCCTCCAACACTTCATCTCCCAACAATCCTCAGAGACCACCATCATGAAGCCTTCCAAGATTGGAAGAAGCCATTTGGGAACAACCCACTCAAGAGCTTAATCACCTCAACATTCCAGGGATTAACTAGGCTCCCAATGAAACCTTCTCCAATAGTTCCAAAGTGTAGATCAGATTTAAAGTATGCTTTCTCTGTGCATTAGACCATGATGATTCGAGACAAACCCATCGTCATCATGGCTGCCATGAATTCTTGAACTGCCTTTATCACCACCCCTTGTCACACACAGGTTAGCAAATTATAATATACCTATTATAATTTGTATGAACTGTAAAATACAAAATGGAATTAAGCAGCTCAAGCAAGGATACAACTGGAGAGTTGGCAGAGTAGAACAACAGAAACAACTAAAGTTTGTCCTTATGGCATACTTGGCTACTTTCAGGACAAAGTTCTGATAAGAATCTCCTGATAGAAAACTGCCTTTACTACCCTGAAGCCAAGTTTATACAATATCGGAATCTCAGTTAGGCATATCTCAGTTATATCCCTGCTTCTTATCATCATCTATTCAAATGAAGAATCTGTGAGCTGAAGAAGTTTCTTGGACAAGAAGCAAAATAAAGTCTTTAAAGAAAAATAAAAAAGTCCAGTTGCCTCTTGAAAAAGCACCTTTGGGACATCTATTCAGGTTTAATATTATATGTCAAACCTATCTTCTCCTCCAGATTCAGATCAAATGAGTCTGGTTTATAGATCAAAACTATTTTAGTTTAATGCTTGTGAATTTTTTAAGCAGTGATGAAATGGTGTAATGAAATGGTGACATTAAATTATGCCCATTTCCTGCAGGCACGACTTTGTTTCTCTGACATTTTTTGTTGTTGTTTATATTTTTGGAGCCTACCAAAACTATATTTGTAGAATGTCCCTCTCAACTCCAGGAGTGCTTATTACATGCAAGGGATATACTGTTATTAGAAGAAAGAAAACATAAAATATTCAAGCATTCTCTAGTAGCTGTGTTTTGGAAGTATGATTACACTGAATGGAAGACCATGTCTTTTTAACAGAACTGCTTCAGTTATTTGAGAAAGTGTTTGAACATTGGATTGGTTGCAGAATTCCAAATGATCTATAGATGGGCACAAAAAGGTAGAAATATCTAACTGTTTGCTATTAACCAGTAGTTACTTAGGGGTGCAATGGTTCTGCAGTTAAAGATGCTGAACTTGTCAATGGACAGCTGACAGCTGGAGAGCTGGAGAGCTGACCAGCTGGGTTTGAGACCTGAGCTCCGCAGAATGGGGTAAGCTCCTGTTACTTGCCTCAGCTCCTACCCACCTAGCAATTTGAAAGCATACAAATGATATCGATTAATAGGTACCACTTCTGTGGGAAGGTAACAGTGTTCCATGCACCTTTGGTATATAGCCATGTTGTCCACATGACTATTGTCTTTGAATAACTCTGGCTCCCTTGGCCAAGAAACAGAGATGAGTACTGTCCCCTAGAGTTGGACATGACTAACAGGGAAACCTTTGCCTTTTAGTAGTTACTTAGAATTTTGCCACCAAGTTCTAGTAGTCCTAATAACATCAGCAGCTGGACAAATATTCCACATGTTCTGTCCAAGCATCTATAAATATGAATCAGTTATCCACTATAATGGAAAACATTCACTATAAAGATAAGTAAATAAAGAATCATCCTGCCACAGTGACAGACACATTTAATTTCTAGCATTCAAAAAACACTATACATCAAATAGCTCTCTAAAGAAAAACAACATGGCAACCACACTGACTTTTTTCTCCTTATATAATTTTTTGACATAGCCCCAACAATAGCATCATCAATCAATAGCATCATCAATCATCAATAGCATCATCAATCAAATTCAATGTGATGACTGTAGGGAGCCAGATCTGGGCTTCAATAATTCAGATAACCAAGAGTTAAAGACAAAAAGATTCAGAAACTCTTTTCTGCTACTTCTAAGTCACTTGGATTTTCGTAGCCCTGATCTGACAGTCATATAGCTGGAAAACTGTCCAGAACAGCCCTCTCAAAAAAACAAAGACATGAAACAATACCTCTTCTCCATTTATTGCCTACCCGTACAATTTGACCTTATACTTTCTTTGGTTGTCAAACTCCTATATACCAATAAACCTATATGAGAGCCCATCTTTTCATTTTTGTGTTAATGCACAAGCAGAAACTTGTTCAAATGAAAAATTCCAACAGAGTCTTCAGTGAAATGACTCTGGGTTTTCAAAATGAACAGTCCTGTCATTATTCATTATTGGAAATTCGCATTACAATCAAATGGAGTTTTGCAGAACTCTCAATTCATTATTAGATTGGATTACTTGTTTTGGGGTTCACTGGAGAGTCAGCCATGAGAAGCAGTCCTCTGAATATTTTATAACTATAGAATGCTATTACAAATGAGAAATAAAGTTAAATGCTATTAAGGAAACTTTACCTTCCCGGTTCTTGTGAGCTAAACTGCCAAGTAAGATTTCAAATGATACTATTCACATTATATGATGGGAAATCATAAGCGACCTTGAGTGTGCAATAATTCTTCCATGCACAGTTAGCTACATGAAACTAAACAGAGCTCTTCCACTGCCAAAGCACTTACATTCTTAATATACAGCCAAGTACAATCAAATATACTCCAAGCACAGTTGTCTGACCAGTCGTCAATGCCTGACAGTGGTTAACTTTATCATTATTTGTTTGTTTGTTTTACCAAAAGAAGATAAAAATCTCTTTGTTAGAAGGAGTGTTCTTAATTCTGTGGTCAATCCTTAAGAAAATATCTCAAAATGACTAAAATCATTTCACTTAGCAGCTGATCATAAATAAACCCTGTCTTAACAAGGTGATATTTGTATAGGTACTCCTGAATGATATAAATTCTACATCTAATCCAATCCAATAGCAAGCCTGATTTTTTTTATCTTAAAAAATTGACCAATTCATGACTTATGCTAGGTAAAGAACATTCTCATTTACAAATGTAAAAAAAATGATTATATCTTGCATACTCTTCTGTTTTCACATGATTTCAGCTAAGCTAATTTCCAAGTCAGTTATGCTTGCCTCCAGAATACAGATGTCAATCTCATGAATGGCAAGATTGTTTTAACTGCATACTACTATTTTTAACTATATCTGATCAGCTAATTGAACAGGGACCCTGTATATTATAGTGGCATATCCTGACTGTATCATTTGTCTTGATTGCTTCCATGTCCTTGTTTATAACTGCACCCGCCAGCAGCTGGCCCAAAGAGAATTCTTCATTTACCAATATGATTGCAAGAGCCTCTGAAGAAGGTTCTATGTCCTTCACTATCAATGCTGGCATTTCTTTTCAATGTTCTCTCTAGTTCTCCCTATAATTTATTCTTTTAGAGGTTTCATTTGTCTCTAACTTGCTTTGGCGCTCATTTTTCTCACTTTAACTCATAATTTTTCACAAACAACTCTCACTTGACAGATTTCCATTGCACCATATGAAAGTCTAGAAAGTAATTTTATGCTACTTAGTACTACAGTCACATGGACATAAAGTAAAAGAACTATAAACAAAACTTTGGACCCATAGATTTCTCAACTTAACGTCTCTTCAAGCCTAAAACCAGCAGCTGTGCTTTGGTTGAATATATGATAATTGATTCATTTCTTCATCTAAATTTCAAGCAATATCATTTACACAAACTGATCAGTAACCAGTTGTTGATATGCACTATAATTTTTTTAACCGATAGGTATTTTTAATTATTTAAGAAGCATTGATGGCATACTTCTGACTGCCTAAAGAGTGAATTAACAACACTGAGGTAAAATGTCCTATTCATGGAAAACCAAATTGTATATTGAAATATACAAGTTAATAAATAATGATATTTTCTATATTGTATTAATGGTACACAGAGATAAAATATTATGGGTTACAGTCAGGCTTGCAAAGAATCTTCTGTGGTAGAAACCCTCCTATCATTTTCTGTTAATGATTTATGAATCAATAGGAAGAATATGCTCCAGAGAAGCAAAATTAAGTAAAGATGGTTCTCGAGAAATCAGCATTAACACCAAATACTTTGGTCATTTCTAGCCAGAACCTAGGAAGCCAGAACAGATTTTGTCCAAATAATTCTTAAAATATTCAAGCTCTATAGTAGACCTATAGGGACGCGGTGGCTCAGTGGGTTAGGACGCTGAGCCTGTCGATCAGAAGGTTGGCAGTTTGGTGGGTCGAATCCCGAGTGCCGCGTAGCAGAGTGAGCGCCTGTTACTCGTCCCAGCTTCTGCCAACCTAGCAGTTTGAAAGCACATAATAAGAATGCAAGTAGAAAAATAAGGACCACTATGGTGGGAAGGTAACAGCGTTCCGTGCGCCTTTGGCGTCTAGTCATGCTGGCCACGTGACCACGGAGACGTCCTCAGACAAGCGCTGGCTCTTCGGCTTTGAAATGGAGATGAGCACCGGCCCCTAGAGTCGGAAACGACTAGCACACATGTGCGGGGGAACCTTTACCTTTACCTTTTATAGTAGACCTAAAGTAATAAGTTCTAGAATTTGCTAGAAATATTACCAAGAATGGGTGTGTAAATAGTTATTATGTCTATTTTCTCCACAGCATGACAGACTATTGGGGATTTTCCCTACAGATTTTTAAACAATGTCTTGGAAACTTCACTAGTTATATTCATTGTGTCTTGAAACATATAGTAGTTTCACATCTCTTCAATTTATGTAACCCTTTTTTAACAAGTGGACAATTTATGTTAATTGTAAATCACATTACTTTTATTCCTTCTAATATATTTCCTGAAGTATGATTTTTCAAATATAGATTAACATTCAGTGGTATGCTTTCAGTTCAAAGTCTTTTTTTGAGGGTTAGGATTTTTAATCGGCGAGAGATGAACAGTAGCGACTTTGATATTACTATTCACTCAGTAGCAAAGATCAGCTAAAGAGGAATAGTTAAATGTACATTTAATGGAATGTGTGATGGATTGGCTATTATTAAAGCACTAAAAATATGCTAGACCTCTAGGGATGCTAATTTGCAGTTTCCATCACTCCAAGCACTAACAGATTAATATGTTACAGAGAAAATACATATATAAGTACCCCACAATTTAAGGTAAGTTCCCTCCAGAGACTATTTTAAGTATTTTAAGAATTTCTTCTTTGCTCAGAGACTTACTAAAAGTGCTTCACTGTTTCTACAATTTACAAATGGACTATCTAATCTGGGATTCCATTTTTAAACAGCTTATGCCAACACAGCCCAACATCTTTTTTGCTTCAGTGGTACAATAGCTAGCAATCATTTCATTACTTAAATCATTAGTCTATACACCATCCTCAGTAGATCCCTCCATGTTTGAGACACCATGGAAGTGATATTTTTTCCTGAAGTGCGGAAATAGTTACTCACTTAAAAGGTAAATGTACAGGTTTCCCCACACATGTGTGCTAGTCGTTTCCAACTCTAGGGGATGGTGCTCATCTCCGTTTCAAAGCCGAAGAGCTAGCGCTTGTCCGAGGACATCTCCGTGGTCATGTGGTCGGCATGACTAGACGCCAAAGGCGCACAGAACGCTGTTACCTTCCCACCGTAGTGGTCCCTATTTTTCTACTTACATTTTTACATGCTTTTGAACTGCTAGGTTGGCAGAAGCTAGGACGAGCAACAGGCGCTCACTCTGTTACACAGCACTCGGGATTTGGCCCACCAAACTGCCGACCTTCTGATCGACAAGCTCAGCATCCTAACCCACTGAGCCACCGCGGCCCTTCTAGTTACTCACTTAACATATGATAAAAGAATATAGTTGTAATTTGCTCAGATAAAGACTAAACAGAAATATCCTTGGGAGAAAAATGGAGAGTACTAGAAGGGCCAAGGTGTTCATTATCACTTTCGTGGCAATAGGGCTTAACTATTTGTGAAATAGGGACGCGGTGGCTCAGTGGGTTAGGATGCTGAGCTTATCGATCAGAAGGTCGGCAGTTTAGTGGGTCGAATCCTGAGTGCCACGTAACAGAGTGAGCGCCTGTTACTCGTCCCAGCTTCTGCCAACCTAGCAGTTCGAAAGCACGTAAAAATGCAAGTAGAAAAATAGGGACCACTACGGTGGGAAGGTAACAGCGTTCCGTGTGCCTTTGGTGTCTAGTCATGCTGGCCACATGACCACGGAGACGTCCTCGGACAAACGCTTGCTCTTTGGCTTTGAAACGGAGATGAGCACCGGCCCCTAGAGTCGGAAACGACTAGCACACATGTGCGGGGGAACCTTTACCTTTACCTTTATTTGTGAAATGCCAATTTTCAATTGTGACTTTTTTTCCCATGAGATCTAATAATGTGCATGCTTCAAGTCCCCTCTATAAAAAAAGTCATCCAAGGGCCATATGTCCTCTCTGTTGTGATGCCTGTACTTTCACATAGTATTCCAGCTCAGATTCAAATGATCCCATCCCTGCTGGCCTTCTTTATGGCCTTAAAAATTTATTTTCACATCAGGCATTGGGCCAAGATATAGGATGAATCTCTTTGCTAAATGAGTTGGGATATAAAATATTTTCTGCTTTTGTCTTGGTTTTTGCTATTTTATGTTGTGTTGTGTGGTTTTTATGTTTGACTATTTGTGTGTGTGTGTGTTTTAATCCTGTTGTATGAGTTTGGGATGGGGGCTGAATTAATTACATAAATAAAATAATTGAGGAAAATGTAGGATATAAACATCAGACAGGGATTCATAGCTTGGAAACATTACTTCTTAGAAGAACTTGGGTATAGTCCTTGCTATCAAGCTGAACATGTGTCAGTGGTGTCAGACAGATGCTAGAAAGACTAATGCAGTTCTGGGCAGCTTTAGAAGATGCATTGTGTCAAAGACATATGAAGCCATTATTCCTCTCACATTGGTAGGACTACACCTGAAGTACTGCATACAATTCAGTGTATCACACTTCCTGAAAGATGTTGTCAAATTAAAGAGAATTCAGAGTGACGCAAGAAAGATGATTCAGAAACTTGAGGTTTTGCCCTGTGAACTTAGACTGAAGCACCTTGGGATGTTCAGTATGGAAACAGAGTGGATAATTTAATTGTTTTTTCTGCACAATGTTGAAAACTACACAAGAAATACTTCTAATTTTTTCAGCTGTATAGTTCTTCAATTATAAAGTGCACTATGTGTCTACAATAGGTACTTATTTCCCTTATTAAGAAAATAATTATTGAATTATTTTGTATATCATAATCATAATAGTAAATCATAATAGTAAAGTTGGAAGGGACCTTGGAGGTCATCTAGTCCAACCCCCTATAGCATTTCAGACAAATGGCTGTCCAGTCTCTTCTTAAAAACTTCCAGTGTTGGAGCATTCACAGCTTCTGGAGGCAGGTTGTTCCACTGGTTAATTGTTCTAACTGTCAGGAAGTTTCTCCTTAGTTCTAGGTTGCTTCTCTCCTTGACTAGTTTCCATCTGTTGCTTCTTGTCCTGCCTTCGGGCACTTTGGAGAATAGCTTGACTCCCTCTTCTTTGTGGCAGCCCCTGAGATATTGGAACACTGCCATCATTATCACTGCTATTATTTTCCATTCCTTTATATTTGAAAGGCCTTTTAAGAAATACAGCAATTCCATCCCATTAATCCTTTCCATCTTAGAGTGTTAAGAATTCTTACTGATGCAAATAATTATTTCCTAGTTTGATCTCACTTAGATTATCTGCTTCTTTTTTTCTTTTTATCACCATTTAGCAGCATCTTCACACTATTCAGATGTGCTGCTTCAGGCAAACTTCTGTCCCTTACCTCCAATCATTTATCCATTCTTATCATGAATCTAAAAGACAATGAGATAGTATTTCCTTCAATCAAGATCCATACAAAAGTGGAACATAAAGAACCATCATAGCAGAAGGCAGAGAAATTAAACAGGAAAAGAACTCTAACAAAACCCCTAAGAACCTTATTCAGGCGTTCAGCAGCCAACTGAATTTAAACCATCAAAATTACTTTATCAGAGACATCAGTAGAACAGATGGAAAAATGTTGATTAGAAACAAGAGTCTTCTCAATTGTTCAATACATATTTTAATTACTTTAAATGTTTAGTATTCATTTACGTACAACATAAAACAAAAATAACCCTATCATCATGTTATGGTTAATGTTATGGGAACATAAATGACAGTTATTAACTTCCTGCTTGGACAAAAATATTTCATTTACAAAACATATTTGACAGCTCAAGTTTGTTTGCAATGCAGAACTATCCTTCCAAATCCCATGTGTCCCTGTGAACCTCAATTACTTCTTTGATTTTGGTTCTTCCACAGAGACCCTTTAAAAGGGAAGTGATGGATGAGTTCTTGTCAGGCTTCTGTCCCTCAGTGGCCTTGAATCCATTCCATTATCTGTTACACTGCCAACTGCGACAATGATGAACACAAGGCAGGCAGCTGACGACATTCCTATCCATTACTCAAAAAGTACAGAGAAAGGATTAAGCCTGCTAGACTTCACCCAGATCTGCAGAATTTTCAGGGCTTGCTGGAGGAGATGCCTGGTTATATATCTGAGGGGGAAAATAGAAGAAATTGTGAATTCCTTAGAGAATCTCAAAGGAGAGAAATTATGCAAATTTCTCAGTTATGAGAATCAGAACAAATATTATTTTTATGTGCAATGGAATATCCTACATTTCCTACTTCTTCTTTTGGAGAGTATTCATCAATCCTCTATGACTAAACCCTTCTAGCTTGTTTTCTGTAAAAAAAAAAGTGCCCAGATAAACCTACCAGTCTGTCTCAAAACAGGGAATTTATTAATAAAAATCTATTGTTTCTAGAAAAGACAATGGGAGAGAACAATTCATCTATGGAAACAGGATTAATCCTGGCATAGGAAGCATGGTTGGTTTCTCTCTATCTCCCTTTTTCTTATTTCAAGTTCACATAAAATATTTTAGCTGTAAGATCCTGAAAGAACAATATAGCTATGTACTTCATTGAAAATTCCAGTAAATTTTTTCCTTCTATTTCTTACTGGATCGCATATAATACATGTGAGTTTCTATCATCACATAAGTGTTACTGAAATCTTGCTATTTTTCTATTTATAAATAAAGATTTAGGAATGATTCTCATCAGAGATCTCGCTGATTCATTTGATATTGTTTCTCCCCCTACATGAATAGAATAGAATAGAATAGAATAGAATAGAATAGAATAGAATAGAATAGAATAGAATAGAATAGAATAGAATAGAATAGAATAGAATAGAATTCTTTATTGTCCAAGTGTGGTTGGGCACACAATTAAATGCCTTTGTTTCATAAAGGTTTTTTTACATCTGCAAATACCCCTTTTTTCTTCAAGCAACTAATTGTTTGGATTCATTACATGCTAACAATATTTTGGCAGACAGTTTGGACTAAAATATTTGATTCTGCTGCATACATCTCTGCTATCATTACCACTCTCATAAACATAACCCCAACCAAATTCTCAAACTACTTTTGTAGTTCTATAGTTTTCTCAGCAATATTTGGATTTGTGAGGAGTAATCCATGAAAAAAGATTACATTTTCAAATACAAAATAGAATTCGACTTCATCATTTCAATAGTTTCTCCTCAGAATACTTTTAAGAGCAGATTACCCAAAGTACTTAGATGAAGTCACATGTTCTACCCATTCGTACTTCGATATACTGTATATGCCAAGAAAGGAATAATCATTTTTTAAAAGGGCAAAATGCCGACCTAGAAATTATTATCAAGGGAATATAAATTTGACCAATTTCTCCAATTTTTTATACAATAATCTTGGGCAATGATATAGCTAAAATACCAATGTGCAATGAAACGACACTGTAGGAAAATAAATTAATCCTAGTCAAAGTTCAGCAGCAAAGAATTTGAGTATGCAGCTTAGTTGTGAATGATTAATGTTATCATCAACTGAACAATCAAAAGTCAGGATTTGTTTTAAGGCTCATTTCTTTTCCTATTTTTCATTTCACTTTTAAAAAGTGATTAATCTGAGTCCATTTTCATTCCTCTTTTACTGATACCAATAACCTTCTGTATTTTCAGACTCTAACTAAGCAGCTAGCATTGCTGGTGAAGCAAACAAATCACCACTTATTGTAGTTCTACTCTAAACTAATCAAAGGGAAGCTACATCTATAATTCCAAGAAATTCCCTCCAGTGTTGGTGGACCTTCCTGAGAAATAATTCTAATATAAGGCCCAAAGTGAAAGGGGTAAAGGAGGTGAAGAAATCTCCTGAAGTTCATTTACAAGGATGATTCATTTCAGATGAAAGATACCTTTAAGTGGAAATAATTCAGGCAAAGGGTGGAGGGGAGGACAAGTTGCCAAAGTTAAAAAAAATGGTATAACCAATTAAAAAGCATTTATTTATTACTCTTTCTACCTTGAATTTTGGACATCGTTCCACCTAGAATTAGATTAGCCCTGGCCCTGCTGGCCTTTCATAAGATCTTAAAATCTTGATTTGGAGCCTGAACCTGAGGTTGTGGAACTGTGATAGAGTTTATCTCATAGGTCTGTTGATTGTTATTTATGATGCTTGTTTGCTAGCTGTTTTTATTTTACATTGTGTATTTGAGTTGCTTTTATTTATTTTATTGTAAGTTACTCAGAGTCACATATGTAATATAGGAAACTCTATAAATCAAATAGAGGGACGCGGTGGCTCAGTGGGTTAGGACGCTGAGCTCGTCGATCAGATGGTCGGCAGTTTGGCGGGTCGAATCCCAAGTGCCGTGTAACAGAGTGAGTGCCTGTTACTCGTCCCAGCTTCTGCCAACCTAGCAGTTCGAAAGCATGTAAAAATGCAAGTAGAAAAATAGGGACCACTACGGTGGGAAGGTAACAGCGTTCCGTGCGCCTTTGGCGTCTAGTCATGCCGGCCACATGAGCACGGAGACATCCTCGGACAAGCGCTGGCTCTTCGGCTTTGAAACGGAGATGAGCACCGGCCCCTAGAGTCGGAAACAACTAGCACGCATGTGCGGGGGAACCTTTACCTTTACCTTATAAATCAAATAAACAAACTATTGAATGATAACCCTAATCCCAATCCTAACCAATTTGAAAGATAAAAAAGTATGAGGCAGATGAAAAAAGCACACATTATCAAATAGGTGCAAATATCAAACAGGCTGGCAAAAACATTTTAGAAAACAAAAAAGAAACATTTGCCAAGATGATAGTACAACCCTACCTCATTAATTCTTTAGACAATGTACTGCCAGTTGAGAACAACCAAGATTTTGTAGTGTATCTGAAATCCAGCTTTCCCCAATCTAACAATCTATACATATAAAGGACTATAGCTGATGGGTCATTCTCAGGCAACTTTGCCTGAATAGGCAACTCTGACAGGAATATATAATCCAATATAAATGAACAACACCAGGTTTATGTGGGTAGATGCAATGCATACCATCTATAGCAGGAACGTGATAATAAAAGACTGAAATAGGAATATCAACAGTTCATTAAAAGCAAGAGGAAACAACAAAAACTGTACAAATCTACTGGGAGTATTCTAGTCATCTTTTTGATTAAAGTTTGAGAGAGATTTGTTATGGTGAAGGAAGCCTTTCCTGAAATGAAAAAAGAAAAAAACAATAGGACTGCTTCGGAAGAACAAAGTCACTCTCTTTCGCTTTTTTCCCTTTCATTTTTGTTTATTGTTTTACATTTTTGTACATGCTGTCTATATCTATGGCTTTTAAATATTCATTTGACAAGAAATGTCATCTTCAATAAGTCCATATCTGCCAACTTTGCCCACAGAGAGTCAGGCATGGAAGTTTCCAGTCCATCAAGATTACTTTTAATAAAAAGTGAAAGATCATATGGGTCCTCTGAGTACATGATGGATACATGAGTTTACATAGATTAAGAACCTTATTATATTCATTTGTTAAATTAAACTTTCACTCTTCCTCTAAGGACTTGAAAATGGAATTCATAGCTCTCTGACACTTTAGGTAAAGCTGAGCAAGAATTTGAATGTGGGTCTGTCTCAAAAGATACTTCTGGTTATACAGCCTTTCCATGCCTGATATTTCCAAAGTCATATTAAAGCTTATCTAAAATTCAACCAAGCTATTCTGATTATTTTCAGAATTTTTTCACCAAAAGACTACAAGTTTACTAATATATATATATATATATATATATATATATATATATATATATATATATATATATATATATATATATATATATATATAGTAGTTAGTAAATGTAGAAACATGCAGAGAACACTTAACCAATAAGCACTTGCCTTTTGTGACTAATAGTTGAACACGAAACTCACCTAATTAATGCTTAAGCAAACTATTACTTCCAAACTATTGATTCTGAATAGTTGTGCTTCTAGATAGCACACAAGGATCATAGAAACTGAAGCTAAAGGAAGTATTAGTTTCCCATTTCAAGGCTGGTATACATTAACTTGAAATTACTTTTCACCTTTCATTTGTGTAAATTTTTTGGCTTGCTAACAAAGAATAAAGGGAGCAAGCCAAAAAATTTACACAAATATGAGCTGCCACTGCTGTGGCTACTGCCTGTAGATGGCCTTGGGCTAGGCTGAAACAGGAAATGAGATTTGTCCCGTGTTTGGGGACTAAGCAAGTGCATTCTAAATACTTAACAAACATTTAAAACATATGTATGTATGTATGTATGTATGTATGTATGTGTATGTATGTACTGTATATGTATATGTATGTGTGTGTGTATATATATATATATATATATATATATATATATATATATATATATATATATATATATATATATATATATATATATATATATATATATATATATATATATATATATATATATATATATATATATATATATATATATATATATATATATATATGTTTTCTGAGGTTTTCGCGGGTGTTTGTATGTGGATCTTTGGTTATTCGGGTTTTTCCCCGCGTAGAACTAAAGGTGTAGGCCCAACGTTTCGACGGAATCCCATCCGTCATCATCAGGCTGGTGGCTTTAGCTTCCTTCTTCTGGGAGAAGCATGTGGCTGTTTGTTCCTCTTTTTTAAACCTCAGAAAACAAATATATATATATATATATATATATATATATATATATATATATATATATATATATATATATATATATATATATATATATATATATATATATATATATATATATATATATATATATATATATATATATATATATATATATATATATATATATATATATATATATATATATATATATATATATATATATATATATATATATATATATATATATATATATATATATTGGGGGGAAACTGGACTTAGATATCCATGTCTCTGCTTCTCTCTCTCTCTCTCTCTCTCTCTCTCTTTTATTTAAAACAAAATATGAAGCAGGGTGTGTCTGTTTGTGTCTGTGTTGTGTTATATCTGTGTGCTTTATGAAGGGGAAAGAAATTCAGATGTAGGGACAGGAATTCAGACGAAGGAAAAAGAATTCAGACCTGAGTCGATAGAGAGCTTTGAACCAGCCAGGCAGCCTCATCTCCAGAAAAAGAACTCCCCCGAGCACTGCCCGCTGAACTTTTATTCACCTCCAATCTTACAAAAAGTTACATCAGTCTCATACCAAATAGGATACATAGAAATAATTGGATACTCAGGTGCTTATGAGATCACACAAAAACAAGATAGCATAAGATGCATGTGAAGTCTTTATCATAGCGTTTCCCAAACCTCCCACATGCCAGGCCCCCCTCCCAGCCAGGAGAGTGTTCTCTGCACTGAAGCTACAGAGAGGCCCAACTAGGGAAGACACGGAAAGGCTGAAAGGTGAAAAGCCAAATTCTTGGGAGACCAAATTCTGGCCGTTCCCACATGTCCCCTTTTTTTGTGTAATGACAGAAGCAGAATGCTTGAGATAAGCTTGCATAACGTGTAAATCTGTGGTGTTGAAGGTAGAGGTGTGAGATCGTTTAACAAAAAGCGAATGGCACAATGCCAGCAAAGAGGGAATACATTGAATACAGCAACACAAACTAATCAATATAACTATAGTTAAAATACCATAAACAAATAAATGCTTAAGCGAAGCTAAATCTGGTAGCCATAGAAAAAGCATTTTCCTAAGTCTATAAGTTGGAAAGCCCCAAGAATACATAGTATTATAGGTAGTGGATATATTAAAATTGGTAAAAAGAGTATAATTTTGAATAGTAGTAGCTGGAGCACAGACAGGAACAATGCAAAAGCTAATAACTTCATGAGCAGAAGCAGACATTTTTATAAGCAAAAATTCTCTGACTAGAAATATTGGCCAGTTGTAGCTACAAATTGAATCTATTTGCTAAAACTTCATGAATTCCTACAGATGAAAAGAAAAAAAAAAACAAAAAAACACAGCAACAGTCCAAGTGCTGAATTGGTGTTAAGTTGAGCAATAAATGCCGACAGGAAAAGTTGTAAGGTCACAAAGGGCATCTGCGCTGAGTGTTTTTAACATTCCCCATGTTACTGGTGGCTGAGTTCCTGCTGGCCGGGAAGGTCTTTTACGCCTTCGTGGTGTTTCACCCACCGGGTTCGGGTTGAATGTCAGGGCTGGATTGAATTCTGGGAGCGGACTGCTCAGCCTCTGGTGCCAGCTCATGTTTGGCTTGGAATGGTTTCACACACCTGGCAGGCACCCACACCGGTCCTGTAGGAGTAAGAATAGATGCAAAACCCCTTCCCCAAGTAATCAATTCAGCTGGTCCCTTCCAGGTTGGCTTGGGCAGCTCCTTATATAGCACTCGTGGTCGTTCCAGGGAAAGCTCCTTCCTAAAATGTCTCTCTGCAGGAGTATAAGGTTGATTAGTGATAGTTAAATGATTCAAAGTAAATAGCAATACTGGAATCAAGGATTTAAGATCTGAGGGAGTAATTCCCCTTTCTTTTGAATGTTTAAACAACAAAACTTTAAATGTACCATGTGCACGTTCCACTATAGCTTGGCCTGAGCTATTGTATGGAATGCCATGTCGGAGAGAAATATCCCAAGTTCTGCAAAATTGAGAAAAAGCATTAGAAGTATACGCAGGAATATTGTCAGTCTTTAAAACAAGTGGTCGTCCCATGACAGCCATGGCAGCAAGAAGGTGCTGAATAACATGAGAGGTAGTTTCGCTGCGAAGGGGGGTAACCCATACATCTGTTCCTCTTGGATTAATAGCATCAAAGGGAAAAGAGAGGGGGGAGGAAGAGCAAGGAGGACAGGCTGAGATAATATCACCAGCCTGAGAAAGTGGAATGTTAAAGGTAGCACGAAGAGATTTAGCATTCTGGTGAAAATAGGAATGGTTAGTCAAAGGGTAAGCCTCCTTAAGAAAATGGAAAACCACATCGGTTCTATGGTTGCCATCAGGAATAGTATCACGCAGGAAAGTTTGAAAAGTAAGGAATAAGGAAAGTAAATTACTATCCAAAAGTGGAGACAGGTAAGCAAAGGCAATATGATTAAAAAGATTGTCCACAATAAGATTAAAAGGAATCAAATCATGCAATTTAAAGGCCAAAATCACTGCAGAAAGTTCAGCACGCTGGGCTGAGGTTTGAGAAGCTGTGAACTTAGTTTGCCATTTTCCATTAATTTGCCAAACAACCACCTCACGGGTATGAGATCCATCTGTAAATAAAGTAATAGCATTAGGAAGAAAGGTAGAAACCTGTGCAGATTGAAAAACAAAAGGTAATTCGTGTAAGAAAATCAAACGTTGGTCCTTGGGAGGGTTAAACAACACAGCTCTCACATAATCTACAAAGGCAATCGCAATGTCAGCACCCCACCGTCCTGTGCGCTCCCACAGAGAGGGCCTCCTCAGGGTGCCACCGCTCAAGGAATGTCGGCTGGTGGCCCCCAGGGGGAGGGCATTCTCAGTGGGTGCGCCAGCCCTCTGGAACAGCTTACCAACCGAAATCCGGATGGCCCCCGACCTCCGCACCTTCCGACGCGACTTAAAAACTTTCCTGTTCCAGCAGTCCGGCCTGGCATGATAGCTTTAATTGGGGTCCCAGTTTGTTTTTACTATTGTTTTTTATTGTTCAATCTGTATACCTTCCTTCCTCTGTACACCGCCCCGAGTCCCTCGGGAGAAGGGCGGTTTATAAAAACAAATAAATAAATAAATAAATAAATAAATAAATAAATAAGCAGTAAACATTTGCAGAAAGAAATCATGCTGATCCTTGGTGCAAGGCAAATGAAAGCCAGAATATAACACCTCAATGGGAAATACATTTTTAGCTGATGTGTGTATCAAATACAACCATTCTACAATGCAGATAGATTTAAGCGTTTCAGGAAAAAATAAGATAGCAGTTGGCTGTAACAATCCTAAAAGAGAAGCTCTGTTAATCATAACTTTGCGAAAGGCAGAATTGATTTGATGAAGGCAATGTTGCTTCGCTGTGGAGACTGGAATCTGCACGTCAGGGGTTAAATGACCTTGCAAGGCAATAAAAAGTGGACGCAACAAAGCAGTAGTTAACCCTAAAAATGGTCTAGCCCAATTCAGATCTCCTAAAAACTTTTGCAATTGTACCAGAGTAAAATGAGATGGAATGCACAGAGTTGAAACAAAAGGAGAAAAAGAAGATTGAAGCATCCGATCACCTAAATATAGAAAGGGAGGTTTATTTTGAACCTTCTCAGGGGCAATGACAAGTCCCGATTTAGTCAAGATTTCCTGTAAGGTTAGGAAACAGTTAACAGGTAAAGGCTTTCTAGCAAGCAAGAAATCATCCATAAAATGGTAAGCAAAGCCTTTTGTGTCTTTGGCTGGATGAAATACAGCTGCAAGAGCTGTAGGTAAAAGTTTTGTCTTAGGAGATTCAGTTTCAATGTTCTGACACAAATCATTCATCGGAGCAATAGTTGTCTCAGGTTTGGAATCAATTGCTTTCAGGGCTGTTTTGCAGTTCTGATTAGTATTTTCAAATGCCAATTGTTCCATCAGAACATCAGCAACAGCTTCATTTTGAGCCTTTTCAGGGAAAAGCTCCCGGGTGAAATTGCTTTGCAACCCATTGTCTGTAACACTTCCTTTCAGCTCTTTGTGAACTGCAGATGGGACAGACTCATGGACTTGCTGATTTTGAGCGTTTTGGACCACAGGGCAGACAGCCATTAATGGCAATGCCTCCTGGACGTCCTCTGAATTTTCAGAGACCAATGCAGACTGCACCATTTGTTGAATAGCAGTCTGTGTTTGAGGCTGTTGAAAGTCCAAATTTTGCTGACTCTCAGAGCTCCACTGCCGTGAAGAATTATGATAAGACAGTGGTGGCTGAGGGTCTGGGGGATACAGGATTGGTGCCTCAGGAATTATTAATTTTGGAGGGTACAAGATTGGTGCCTCAGGAGTTATTAATTTTGGAGGGTACAAGAGAGGATTGGACCACTCAGTAATAGCTTTATAGCAGAGTTGCTAAGTGTGTAGTACTTGTTATGGAATTTATTGTGCAGAGGTCTCCTTGTGCTACCAAAGAGTTGCACAGACAAGGAAGGGCACTGAGAGCAGTAAAAGTCACACACAGAAATACACTGAGTTCTAAAAGCAAAAAGTATTTTACTTTGAGGTGGTGTAAAAACAAAAATGCACAGTCAAAAATAAACAGTCCAAGTCATACACAATAGCAACAGTCCAAGGAGTAATCCAAACTACAAAGTCTTCTTACCGGTCCAGAGGTCAATACACAGTTCAGGTTTACAACAGTAGTAAACCAACAGCAGAGCAAAAACAGTAATAGTAGAGATCAGTGAATTCAGAGAGAGAGAGAAGCTACGTTCCTAGCTTCCTCTTATGGCCATGAGAACACTTACACACCCATTGGCCAATTAACAACTTAAAGCCATAGCATTATGGTTAATATATTTTCAACCCAACATTGTAGGCTAACACCATATGCCTAACATTCTCCCCTTTGGGTAGAATAATATATAACTCTTACAATCTTATGCACATTCTTTCACAATTAGCATTGTGTTTCACAGCACTTTGTACCTTCGTAAAATGATCTGCAATATTTACATCAGATGGACAATACTCTAACTGTATTAATTTATCTTTGACACATTGTCTGACATTTAAATAACGAAGATCAGTATGTTTAGATCTTGTTCTTACTGCAGCATTATTAGCCATCTTTATTGCAGCTTGATTGTCCTCATACACAATGAATGGATCATTTACATTTAAACCCATATCTAACAATAATTGTTTGTACACTAGCAGTTCTGTACATAACACTGATAGACATGAAAATTCAGCCTCCATTGTAGATAAGCTTATGTGTTTCTGTCTAAGACTTCAACTCCCTGTTCATTGCAGCTTTCCCTGATGCCTGTTCCTTTTCAGGATACATCCTGATCTCATCATAGTTAGATGGCTCTACACTAACTTGACATATTATACTAGCTTCATAGCGATCAGGTGGATGTCTGATACGCATTGAACGCCAAGGAATTACAGGGCTTTGATTTTCTGACTCCTTTCCTTCCTCTGATTCCTCTATTTATCTCCCCTATCTCCTCTTCATCTTTTATATTTACAGGAGATGCATTATCATTACTAGTTACGTTATCAGAGGAGTCCTCAAACACTAGAGGATCATTATTAACAGTTACTTGCTCTAACCTATCCCAACCAACGTGCTCAAGGAATCTTGCACTCGCACTGTTATATACATTAGTTGTGCCTCGTTCCCAGAAACGATATGATCTGTGGTTAGCTTCGTAACCTACGAAGTATAATTGCCTAGCCCTATGTTGGCCTTTACTCCTGAGTTGTGCAGGAATGTGGACCCAAGCTGGGGTGCCAAATGTGTGCAGGTAATCAAGGTTTGGTCTTCTACCATGCCATATTGTATATGGTATTTTACCAGTAGAAGTATTAACAACTATATTCAGAACATGGTTTGCACATTTTGCTGCCTCCCCCCACAGTCTATCTGTTAAGCCAGAATCTCTTAACATAGTTCTCATCATGGCTTGTAACGTTTGCCCACGTCTCTCAACAAATGCATTATGTTGAGGCCTATAAGGGGCTGAATGTTTATGCTCAATGCCAGCTGATTGTAGCATATCAACAAAACACTTATTTGTAAATTCAGTACCATTATCAGTAATTATGCACTGAACCTTTCTCTTTGTTTTTCTCTCCACGAACTTCAGCCAGTTTGCAAATTGTTGGAAAGTATCTGCCTTTGACTTAAGCAGATAACAAAATCCATATCTAGAGTAGTGGTCCAATATACTTAAAATATAACATGACCCTCCTAAACTTGGTTTCATGGGTCCAATTAAATCAGCAAACACAACTTCCAAAGGAACAGTTGTTTTGAAGCCGTTTAACCTGTTTGCAGGAGTTACCTTGCTCTTTTCCTGATTACAGGCATTGCAATTCAAATACTTACTACATGGCTTCAGTGTAATTCCCTCTACTAACTCAACTGTTTTACGTAGTGAGTTAAAGTTCACATGCCCTAACCGCCTATGCAATAAATGTATACACTCATCATGTGGCTTCTTGTTCTCACATATTGAGTTAGCTTTAACTGTACTAACCTGGTTACTTGTGAGAACGAATAAACCATTTTTCAAATTAGCAGTTACACAGGTTCCATTCCTCTCAATAGTGCATTGCTCCCCTCTGAATGTTACCACAAACCCAACCTTAACCAATTCCCTTACAGATAACAGGTTGAATCTTAGCTTAGGTATATATAACATAGGTAACTGTTCATCAATGCATGGACAATAGGAATTACCTTCACCAGAGGCCTTCATCCTCCAACCGTTTGCTAGTGAAACATATTGGTTGCTGTTTTTCATATTAACAAACCTCTTTTTCTCTTTAGTAATGCATTGTGAAGCCCCACTATCAACAACCCACAATTCATTATTTCTGGATGTTGGTTTACCAGAAATAGCCAAACCAATGCCCTTCTTAGCCTTCCCACTGCTATTTACATTCTGTTTTTTACCCTTTCTACAGAATTTGGCTATATGCCCTCTAGCCCCACAAGAATAACATTTCTTGACGTTGTAAGCAGTGGTAAATGGCTGCTCCTCTCGTGGCTGTGTCTCTCTCAGCTGGTCTCTGTCACGCCTTCTTCTGGACTCTTCCAGCAGTCTCCCAGTAATGTTAGTCAATGTCAGTTCCTCTCTGGTCAGGACTTCCAAAGAAGAAACATATCCATCATAACTCTCATCCAAAGATGACAGAATAATGTAGACCTGATGCAACTCTGAAAAAATCAGCTCCTTTTCATGAAGCTCTTGAAAAGTTGCCTTCATGTAATTTAAATGGGTCAGCATATCTCCATTCTTCTGCAGACGAGCCCTAAACAGCTTACGTGTAAGGTGTATATGTGCACCCACACTGTCACGAACATAAAGCCTTCGCAAAACATCCCAACACCTAGCAGCAGACTCCTCACCACGAATATGGACAAGCTGCTGGTCATTCAGTGTTAGTCCAATAATGCAAAGAGCTTTCTCATTGCTACGTTTAAAGTCGTCTAACTTCTTTACATCCTCTTCGTCATCTGGATCCCAAGCAGTAGTATCTGGTGGGTTATTTACAACAGCCCATAGTCCTTCCTTGCGCAAAAGCAAGCAGCATTTTGTGGACCAGGAAACATAGTTTGTCCCATCCAACCGGGTTATCCAGGAGATGCCTGACAACAGTTCCTGTGCCATTTTACACCAAATACAAACTCAGCTAGGAATACTGTGTGTACTTACTCTCAGTACAGGCCTGGGCCCATAACCAGTGTTATGGAATTTATTGTGCAGAGGTCTCCTTGTGCTACCAAAGAGTTGCACAGACAAGGAAGGGCACTGAGAGCAGTAAAAGTCACACACAGAAATACACTGAGTTCTAAAAGCAAAAAGTATTTTACTTTGAGGTGGTGTAAAAACAAAAATGCACAGTCAAAAATAAACAGTCCAAGTCATACACAATAGCAACAGTCCAAGGAGTAATCCAAACTACAAAGTCTTCTTACCGGTCCAGAGGTCAATACACAGTTCAGGTTTACAACAGTAGTAAACCAACAGCAGAGCAAAAACAGTAATAGTAGAGATCAGTGAATTCAGAGAGAGAGAGAAGCTACGTTCCTAGCTTCCTCTTATGGCCATGAGAACACTTACACACCCATTGGCCAATTAACAACTTAAAGCCATAGCATTATGGTTAATATATTTTCAACCCAACATTGTAGGCTAACACCATATGCCTAACAGTACTGATACTGGAGTGGTTGCAGCCTGATGCAAATCTTTCCCAATTTCTTGCCAATCATAGGGATTAAGAGATCCATTTGCAGGATACCAAGGGCATAATTTACCAATAATCTTAACCAGCTCTTCTACATCCTCTTTATAAACTTTAACTGTTTGCTTAGTCCTTGTCAACAAATTGCAAAGGTCAGATACCTGTTTTTCCTGTCCTGTTGAAAGAGAAGTCCCCATATTTACCCCGTTGACTCCTTAAACGGAATGAATTGTTGAACTGACTTCGTTGACTCCTGAAACGGAATGAATAAGTTGGTCTTACCTCGTTGACCCCTTAAAACGGGATGAATTAGTTGAACGCGTTCGTTTAGCTCCTGCCGAGCGGAGGTAAGCCAGAAGTTACAGTTTGCCTCACAGCCGCACATGTATCACACCCTCACAGGCATAACGTCGGGCACAGGCATCACGTCGGGGTCACCAGATGAAGGGGAAAGAAATTCAGATGTAGGGACAGGAATTCAGACGAAGGAAAAAGAATTCAGACCTGAGTCGATAGAGAGCTTTGAACCAGCCAGGCAGCCTCATCTCCAGAAAAAGAACTCCCCCGAGCACTGCCCGCTGAACTTTTATTCACCTCCAATCTTACAAAAAGTTACATCAGTCTCATACCAAATAGGATACATAGAAATAATTGGATACTCAGGTGCTTATGAGATCACACAAAAACAAGATAGCATAAGATGCATGTGAAGTCTTTATCATAGCGTTTCCCAAACCTCCCACATGCCAGGCCCCCCTCCCAGCCAGGAGAGTGTTCTCTGCACTGAAGCTACAGAGAGGCCCAACTAGGGAAGACACGGAAAGGCTGAAAGGTGAAAAGCCAAATTCTTGGGAGACCAAATTCTGGCCGTTCCCACACTTTATAAAGGAGTTTTCTCTTCTTTGTTGTTCTTGTGTTGTCTCTGCTAGGAAAAGGACCCATAATAACCTGCCCATACATTCTATTCCAAACTGAAGGGTCATTTCCATTACCTCACGTGTGCCTAGTTTACATTTTTTCAATTAAAAGATAATCATTGTGCTATTATGACTAAAAAGTGTTGAAATGACCTTTGGCTGCATTTGTTACATGTTGAATCCTTATGGGGTAGCTTGAATGAAAGCTTGACAGAAGAATCAGTTGAGTTAGCCTAGTGATAAATAAGAACAATTATCATACTTATTCATCTGATATATTATGATATTCCATTAATCCATCACAGAACACTTTTCTGAGAAAAGCCTGAAACCCGAGTTTGTTTTTGTTCCTTCTGCATTCAGGTCATCAATGTATGCTAACAGAATATAAAAGAACCATTTATTCAGTTTAAAATGAGAGTTTTCCTTTGCTTATGTGATCATTTCAATCAGTGCAGATGAATAACCTTTCATACACAAACAACAAATTTCCGATTTGTTTTGACAGGGCATTTGACAAGGGATAAAACAAATGCTACTGTTTGGTTATGTACTTTAGGTCTCCAGAAAAAAAAATTAGAACAATCCACTTGAGATATTTGTTTTGTTTTGTTTTTTGTTTTCTTAAGATGTTTGGGGAGCTTTGGATTTGCATCTATAAAGGACTGTACATATTGTTTTTCTTTTTTAGGACCATAAAATCCCTTGCTTTGGGATGGAGTCGGGGTGACTAAATGGAGCTGAGCATTTACTGGCCAGATGCCCTTCCTGATGTCTATACGGAGTTCGCAACAGATATTTTCTCTTTGCGCCATGATAGAAAAACAAGGATTGAACTCTCAACCTTCCAAGTGAGAAGTGAGCATCTTCACCACTGCACTGCTGGGACTATATATTAGCATTATATAAAATATTTGAAATTTAAATTTTTAAAAAACTGATGGTGTGATTAAAAAACAACATATAATGGGCTTTCATATTTCTATACTCATAGAGATAACGAACTTTTAGCAGATTGTCAAGGTAATTCTGCACTGGGTAGATCAAAATTGACGGAGAAGGTAGTCGAGAAGTCATCTCAAAGCCAAGACTTGTAAAGCTGTAAAGATCAAAATCAGAACTTTGAACTAGACATGGAAACTAATAGAAAGTCAGTGGAGAACCTGAAACACAGGTACATATTGGTGATTACTTTCCAAAATCTGGACCAATGCATTCTGAACTAATTATAGTTGCCATGCATTTTTAGTACTTTCCCAATAACTTTATATAAATGTTGAAAAGGACAGAAGACAGGACTGAAACCTGTATATGTCAGTGGAGCTTCAGTTTGGTTGATCTCTCCTATTCCACAATCATAGTAGAAACTGCCATTGAAAATAGAAAGAAACCACCGCAACACAAGTAACTCCAGCTTCCACATCTACATTTCATGTGAAGCTTTCAGAGTTCCACAAAAAATTATAACTCAGCCATTCTGGCCAGCAATAAGATGAAGACTCATCATCAATACAGTAATTCAATCAAGATTTCTATAATTATTGCCAAGTTTGTCAATTCTCACCTTCCTTGCACCCATCCCACCATTATTACAGATATTCCATATGCCGTTCAAAAAATTACTTCCTCTTGCCATACAATTGTTTCCTAACATTCAAAACCATTTTTAATCTTTGAAATAAAGAGCTATGTTGCTGCACTATTTTCAATAAAATAAAAACTTGAGTAGAAGGCAACGATATGGCACACAGTGATCTCTGACAAAGAATTAGAAATAGTGAAATACTATTCATCTAGCTATAAAATTGAACGTGAATTGCAAAGGACTAAGGCTATTGGCCACTAATTTTAGAACAATAACATAATTAAAGCAGCTTTTAGGAAAACAGAAGAGTTTATAAACTGTCAGATAATAATACGATGTGTGTCTGTGTGTGTTCACTGAAAAAAGTAATCTTCATTACACACAAATATAAGGATTTAGATTAACTGTCTTAAAAAGATTTGCTAAAATTGGAAGGAAATGAAGAAAGGCAAAAGGATCATTGGACACCATGTATTCTGAGCAACAAAATTATAAAAGTTTTGAGATATATACAAAATGAAAAAACTAGAAAAGAGATGCTTAAGGGAGAATATGATAGAACCCAATATATAAAATTGCTTTTGTCAGAAATCTGGCTAAGAGGCTTTGACCCAAATGGCCTGGAGACTGAGGTTGGCAGTTATATTAGATCAATGGGACTCTGGCTGAGATAATCGTATAGCCCTGAGCTGAGTTTCATTTCTGGTAATGTAGCAAAGGTGAAATGAAAAAAGCAATGTATCAGAGTAAACAACAAACACAGCAACAAGCAAAACTAATCATGATCAGAAGTATTTATAAATTTGTCAGAGTGTTGTTAGTCTATAATTATTTCTCTCTAGTGACTATGCATGAATAAGTCTATTCCACTTTCAATAATGATAGCCTTCTTTTTCAGCTATATGTTTATTCTGCCTTATGTCAGTACAGTTATTTTTAGTCCACAAAAGATTGGGTTATATTTATTTAATACTCAAAGCTATTTTCTCTAATATACCCATATTTTCAAGAAAATCTCTTTAATGCACGATTTGTGAATACAGCTTTTGGTAATATCTGCATTTTATAGACAAGTTTTGATTGGACAATTGCACCATAACATCCATATGATAACTGCATCCTAAAGTTACACATAGTTTATCCCTGGTTGATTAAGCCACAAATGACTAGGTTCATATATCAAAGCCAAAAATAATAAAATATATGATTTCTTAATATGAACACCAAATATATTGCTCCAAATTCTGATATCCATGAAGATTCTTGCAACTTATAAATAGCTTGATTCAAATAATGCAGCTTAATAAATAGAAATAAATAGATGGAGGCAGGTGGAAATTGTGGTCAGGGATGCTTTGCCCAGCTTCAGCTGGAGCACCAGTTGCAGCGTTACTTAAGATACATGGCTACAATGGTGTTCTGAACCAGCCCTCTTCTGGCCTTGTAATAAGGCAAACCCCTATTCAGAAAGAAGAGACTGGAGAGCGTCCAAGGCTAAAAGGCATCTGCCAAGATTTATTACGCAGTTAACAAAAACACTAGAGCTTGTCTTCTCAAGCGGAAAAGTTGCTTTCAGCAACCAGCCCCTCCCCAAACACTCCTTTTATAGAGAGCTCAGGGCGTGGTCTCCCTGTGCCTCCTCCCGAGGAGTCCCGCAGTCTTTCTTTGTTTGTTCCTGCTCGACTGCCTCCTGCGTCGGGCGTCCTTGAACAGGGCCAGCTGTGGGTCATCTTCCTCCGCACTCTCGGGCTCACGCAGCTGAGAAGAGGTCCCCGGCTGAGGGCTCTGCAAAGCCTCCAAACCATCATCAGCCGGTTCGTTTCCCTCCTCCCCCTCATCTGAGTCATCCGATACATCGGAGCCGGCTGTCGGACCCACAGGCTGGCCCTGAGTCACAACACTATCCCGCACCGCAGGGCCCTTCCCCCGGGTCTGCCGATCCGGATGCGGTCGGGATGGAAACTGTTCGTGAAAAGCAGTCACCAACGCAGGGGCATGAACGGCAGTCGCGTCTTCCCATGTGAAGTCCTCCGGCCCGTACCCTTTCCACTCGATCAGGTACTGGAAGCGACCTTTCAGCCAGCGGGAATCCCTGATGCTGGCGACCTCGTACTCGGGGGTGCTGTCGCCATCACCAGGTCCTGATGGGGGAGGTTCCGCTTGGCGAAGTGGACAAGCCGGTTGTTCGGGGACCAACAAGGACCGATGGAAGACGGGGTGCACGCGCAGGGAACGTGGCAGAGTTAAACGATAGGCGACCGGGTTGATGACGGCCTCGACTGGGAACGGTCCAAGGTAACGGTGGTCCAGCTTCCTCGCCGGCCGAGTGGATGGTAGATTCCTGGTGGACAGCCAGACCCGATCCCCCACCGATAATGGAGGCGTATCCCTTCTCGACCGATCGGCGAACCTCTTGTAGTCGGCCTTGGCCTTCTCCAGCTGCCGTCGCACCAACCGATGGATCGCCTGTAATTCCGCCATGAATTCGTTCGCTGCCGGCTCCGGTGAGTCCACGGGAGAAAGGGGGAAAAACCTGGGGTGATAACCCACGTTGGCCAAGAACGGTGTCATCTGCGTGGAGGTGTGCTGCGAGTTGTTAAAGGCAAACTCGGCTATGGCCAAATAGTCCACCCAATTGTCCTGCTGAAGGTTAACATAGCAGCGCAGATACTGCTCTAAGATGCCGATGACCTTCTCGGTACCCCCGTCGGTCTGAGGATGATGCGCGGACGAGAGGCAAACCTTAATGTCCAACGCCCGCATCAACTCCTGCCAGAAGCGGGCTGTAAACTGGGCCCCCCTATCGGAGACGACCCTATCGGGAAGGCCGTGCAGCCGGAACACCTGTTGGATGAACATGCGACTAGTGGCGCGAGCTGACGGTAAGCCGCGACAGAGGATGAAGTGCGCCATCTTGGTCAACATGTCCACCACCACAAACACTGTCGTGAAGCCGGAGGATGGGGGTAGATCCGTCAGAAAGTCCATGGACACAGCCCCCCAGGGTCTCTTGGGCGTTGGCAAAGGCTGCAGTAAACCAGGCGGGGCCCCTGTCGCTGACTTGGCCTGCCTGCATGGGACGCAGGAGGTGACATAAGACTGGACATCGTGTCGGACTCGGGGCCACCAGAAGGTACGGGAGACCAGGTTCAGAGTCTTGAACAGGCCAAAATGCCCCGCAGCCGGGTTATCATGACATTGGCTGAGGACGAGTCCCCTGAGTGGCCCTCCTGGAACATAGAGCCGGTCACGATAATACAGGAGTCCATCCGTGACCGACCAAGGCGAATCTGGCCCCACCTCTTCCTTCCGCTGAGCCACCCACGCCTCCTGCTGCTGCGCCTCCCGGATCCGAGCCCGTATATCCACCGGCTCCCGCACCGCAGCAAAAGACTCGACGGGGATCACTGTCCTGGGCGGAAGCTTGTCTTCCACTCGGGTGTACTCGGGCTTCCTGGACAGAGCATCCGCTCTCTGGTTGTGCCCGCTTGGTATGTATCGCACCCGGAAGTCAAACCTCGCAAAGAAGAGGGACCACCGGATCTGGCGTTGGTTCAAATTCCGAGCGGTCTGCAGGCTTTCCAGATTCTTGTGGTCCGTCCGGACCTCGATTTGATGCCGCGCCCCCTCCAGATGATGCCTCCAAGCCTCGAACGCCGCCTTGATGGCCAGCAGCTCCTTCTCCCAGATGGTATAGTTGCGCTCCGAGGGATTCAATTTCCGAGAGTGATACGCGCAAGGGAAAAGGGTACCGCTGGGCGTCGCTGCCTGGAGTAACACGGCCCCAATGGCAATGTCGGAGGCGTCCGCCTCCACGACAAACGGCCGTTGCGGGTCAGGATGCTTCAAAATGGGCTCCTTCATGAAGGCATCCTTCAAAGCTTGGAACGCCTGTTGTTCGGGGGCGTTCCACTGGAACCGAGTCTTTTTCTGCAGGAGCCGGGTGAGGGGGGCTGTCAAGGCAGCAAAGCCAGGGATGAATGTCCGATAGTAGTTGGCAAATCCAAGAAGTCGCTGAACGTCCTTCACGCGACGCGGGGGTTGCCAACTCTGCAACGACTCAACTTTACTCGGTTCCATGGCGATGCCCTCAGGAGAAATGCGGTGACCCAGGAAATCGATGGTCACCTGGTAGAACTGGCACTTCTCCAACTTGGCAAACAGCCGATGTTTCCGGAGGCGCTGCAGGACCTGACGGAGATGCTGATGATGCGCTTCACGCGATGGGGAGTAAATCAGGATGTCGTCCAGGTAAATCACAACAAACTGGTCCAACAGATCCCGAAAGATGTCGTTCATAAAATGCTGAAACACAGCGGGGGCGTTGGTCAGGCCAAACGGCATCACCGTGTACTCGAAATGTCCATAGCGAGTACCAAACGCCGTCTTCCACTCATCACCCGGCCGAACCCTGACGAGGTTGTAAGCTCCACGCAGGTCCAGTTTCGTGAAGATCTTAGCCTCCCGGAGTTGGTCCAAGAGCTCGGGGATGAGGGGCAGCGGGTAGCGGTTACGCACCGTGATGGCGTTGAGTTTCCGGTAGTCACAGCAAAGCCGTAACTCGCCCGACTTCTTTTTGACGAAGAGTACGGGCGCAGACACTGGCGAGGACGAGGGCCGGATGAAACCACGAGCCAAATTCTTTGTCAAGAAGTCCCGCAATGCAGCCAACTCGGGCTCCGACATGGAGTACAAACGCCCCACTGGGAGAGGCGCATCAGGGACTAGATCAATGGAACAGTCATAGGGCCTGTGCGGGGGTAATTGGTCCGCCTCTGACTCGCTGAACACATCAGCAAAGTCGGACAGTTCGGAAGGCAAAGAAACTCCTGAGGAGCCCTCCACCTGGCCGGCACAGATATGGCGGGTGTGGTCCACACACTGCAAACTTGGGAAGGTGACTAAGTTCTGAGACCAATAGATCTGTGGATCATGCGCCCGGAGCCACGCCAGTCCCAGGACCACGGGGAAGTGCAGATCTGAAGTGATGTAGAACTGAATGGCCTCCACATGGGAACTGATAGCCATACTCACTGGTTGCGTGGCGGCCGTAATAGGCCCGGACAGGAGCACTCGACCATCAATAGTCTCCACTAGCATGGGCGGATCCACCGGACACTGAGGAACAGCCCATTTGGCCACGAAGGCCGAGTCCATAAAGTTAGTGGTAGCCCCAGAGTCAATTAAGGCATGGACCGGAATCCCCTCTGGCTTGCCAGGAAGGATCAGTCGTGCCTCCAAAATCAAATGCCGTGGAGGTTCACAGGCACCATCGGAATGGCGTCGCTCGGCGTGGTCGTGGTGGGTCGTCCGATCTATCACACCGTCTAGATCGGGCTCGGGCCGTTTCCCGACAGCAAAGCAGGGGACTTTCTCGGGGCCGGCTTGGTCACTGATGCCCGCTGACGCTTCTTTGGACAAGAAGCAGCCAAATGTCCAGGGTCCCCACAGTAAAAACACAACCCCTCCGATCGTCGTCTGTCCATTTCCGTCACCGATAGACGGGACCTGGCGGCACCCAGCTCCATTGGCTCCTCCCTCTGGACTGGGGGCTCACGCACAACAGGGGCGGCAGGGGTCTGTGGGGTGGCACGGCGACTCATTCGCTGCTGCAGCCGGGCATCGATCCGCAGACAAAGATGGATCAGCCCATTCAGATCTGAGGGAATGTCCACGCGGGCCAGCTCATCCAACATCTCCTCTGACAAGCCATCCTGAAAGGCATCCACGAGCGCAGCCTCATTCCAGGCGGAATCCTGGCTAAGCAGCCGGAAATCGCTGATATAGGCCTGTAGAGGGCGCTGACCCTGCCTCAAAGCTTTCAGGCGTCGGGTGGCAGTCTGCGCCTTAATCGGGTCCTCGTACATGAGGCGCATATGGTCACAAAACCCCCCAAAGTTATCCAACAAAGGGCTAGGCTGTGCCAACAGTGGCGTGCCCCAACAAGCTGCATCTCCCGACAGAAGGCTCAACACGAATCCCACCTTATCTCGGTCAGTGGGGAAATCAGCTGCTCTCACGCTGATAAAAAGCTGGCATTGTCCCAGGAAGGCAGGAAACAGTTCTGGATTACCAGCAAATTTATCCGGCATAGCTATCTGACATTTCCTCCTGGGTGGGGGTGCAGCATGTACCTGAGCTTGCAGTTGAGCCACCTGAGCTGCCAGCAAAGTGAGTTGCTGGGTGAGCTGGGCATTCTCGGCAAGAAGCTGCTCCATAGTAGTAATAAGGGGTGGGTGGCTGAAAGCAAACTGTTCTGAACCAGCCCTCTTCTGGCCTTGTAATAAGGCAAACCCCTATTCAGAAAGAAGAGACTGGAGAGCGTCCAAGGCTAAAAGGCATCTGCCAAGATTTATTACGCAGTTAACAAAAACACTAGAGCTTGTCTTCTCAAGCGGAAAAGTTGCTTTCAGCAACCAGCCCCTCCCCAAACACTCCTTTTATAGAGAGCTCAGGGCGTGGTCTCCCTGTGCCTCCTCCCGAGGAGTCTCGCAGTCTTTCTTTGTTTGTTCCTGCTCGACTGCCTCCTGCGTCGGGCGTCCTTGAACAGGGCCAGCTGTGGGTCATCTTCCTCCGCACTCTCGGGCTCACGCAGCTGAGAAGAGGTCCCCGGCTGAGGGCTCTGCAAAGCCTCCAAACCATCATCAGCCGGTTCGTTTCCCTCCTCCCCCTCATCTGAGTCATCCGATACATCGGAGCCGGCTGTCGGACCCACAGGCTGGCCCTGAGTCACAACAAATGGTTCATGCCTCATCATCACCCAGACAGGTTACTGCAACACTCTTTATATGGGACTGCCAGTGAAAACCACTTGAAAGTTTTAGTGAATACCAACTGCCATAGCCCACTTTCTCATGGGTGTGGACTATTGAGCATATGTTCCACCTGATTTACAGGCCCTGCATTGGCATCTTGTTCATTTCCAGGTGCAATGTAAAGGGCTATGTTTCAGGGATCCTTGATGCTCTCTGACCTTGTTTTCATGCAGATACTTTATTACCTGAACCAGATAAAATGAGAGCAAACCTACCAGCATTGATGATGTTACCTAGATTAGGCAATGAAACATTGCAAGAAAATAACGGTCAGAAAGCAGCAGGGACCCCTCATTTCAACCCTGATGTACAATATTCTCCTCTATAGGGCTATATTTAACCTACAATGCTGTTTAGGGTTTGGGACCTGGTTACCTGCAGGATTACATCTTTTCACTACAGCCAGTCAACAACTCATTCCTGCCAGGAGAAACAGCAGGTTACCTCCACTTGCTGGTTGCTGGAATTGGGTATGTGTAGTTTAACGAAGAGAAGGGTGAGGGGTGACATGATAGCAGTATTCCAATATCTCAGGGGCTACCACAAAGAAGAGGGAGTCAAGAGATTCTCTAAAGCACCTGAAAGCAGGACAAGAAGCAACAGATGGAAACTAGTCAAGGAGAGAAGCAACCTAGAACTAAGGAGAAACTTCCTGACAGTTAGAACAATTAACCAGTGGAACAACCTGCCTCCAGAAGTGATGAATGCTCCAACACTGGAAGTTTTTAAGAAGAGACTGGCCAGCCACTTGTCTGAAATGGTATAGGGTTTCCTGCCTGAGCAGGGGGTTGGACTAGATGACCTCCAAGGTCCCTTCCAAATTATTATTATTATTATTATTATTATTATTATTATTATTATTATTATTATTATTATTATTATTATTATTATTATTATTATTATTATTATTATTATTATTTTGGGAGGTAAGAGGAGGGTGAGTCCTGGAAACATTGTTTTTTAGGATCAGCCATCTGGAATGATCTGACCATGGGAATTCATCTGTCTCTGACATTGCCTGTCTTCCAGGAAAATGCTGAAACAAAGCCTGTTTTGAGAGCTTTATTTGTTCCATATTTATGTTTCACACTTTACTGCATATTCTTACTTTGTGAGCTATTGAGTGCTGTGATTGGATAATAATAATAATAATAATAATAATAATAATAATAATAATAATAATAATAATAATAATAATAATAATAATAATAATAATAATAATATCACCCTAATTGGAATTTAGACACTACCTTAATAACTTTTAGGTTCTTGGTTAGGACTTGAACTGTTAAGTTTTTACCAGTCCCAGATTGTGAATCAAATTGAAGATTAAATCTTAAATAATAACAATAATAATAATTAAGATGCCCCACAAAAATAACATTAAGAGTTTGGGTGAAGATGATTACTACAAATACCTGGGTATACTTCAAACTGAGAAGATCAAGCACACTAAAGTCAGGAAAACGATTAGAGATGAATACATCAAGAGAGGGAAGAAGATCTTAAAGTCCAAACTCAATGGAGGAAATACCATCAAGGCAACCAACACCTGAACAATACAGTCATTAGACACAGCTGGAATAGTGGACTGCATTCAAGCAGAACTAAAAGCAATGGATAGGAAGACCAGAAAAATAATGACAATGAATCATGCCCTTCATCCTCACAGCAACATTGACAGACTCTACCAATCAAGGCAAATAGATGAGTGTGGAATGTTGCAAGTACATGAGATGGTTGAAGAAAAAAAGGGGGCTTTGAAAGAATATTTGAATGACAATAAAGAAGATGTACTTAATTTAATATGCCAGAAAGACTCACTGACTACTGGAGAGACCAAACTGGCCTACAAGAAAGATCAAATGAAAAACAGAATGGAACATGGCAAAGCACTACATGGCCAGTACATTAAAAAAAATAACAGGGAAAGCAGATAATAACAAGACCTGGCAATGGCTAAGAGCAGGAAAGTTGAAGAAAGAGACAGAGGGACTAATTCTGGCTACACATGATCAAGCCTTAAGGACAAATGCATACAAAGCCAGAGTTGAGAAGACAGCAACAGACAGTAAGTGCCATGTCTGCAAAGTAGCTGAAGAAATAGTGCACCACCTGGTAAGCTGCTGCAAGAAGTTCACCCAGACTGACTACAAGCAGTGGCATGACAAAATAGCAACAATGGTGCATTGGAAGATCTACAAGAAATATCATTTGCCAGCAGGTAAGAACTGGTGGGAACCATAAAATAGGGAAAGTCATAGAAAATGAAGAAATTAAATTGCTCTGAGACCTTAGAATTCAAACAGACAGGCACCTACCCCATAACACCCGGACTTAACAATTGTCAATAAGAAAGACAAAAAAGTCTGGATATTGGATGTGGCAGTGCCTGGAGACAACAGAATAGAAGAGAAAGAGCTGGAGAAGATAACAAAATACAAAGAATTACAAATAGATATGGAACAACTGTGGCAAAGGCAAGCAACGGTAGTACTAATAGTAATAGGTGCCTTGGGTGCAATTTCAAAACAACTGGAGCACCACGTGAACATCATTGGCATTGACAAATTCACCATCAGTCAATTGCAAAAGGCAGCTTTACTGGGAACAGCTCCATCCTGTGACGATATCTGTAACACAATCAAACATTCATATCTTCCTATCCCAGTTCCTTGGTAAGGACTTGATAGTTAGACAAAAATGCCAAACCCAGTCTGAACATCTGGCTGACTGTGCAATGATCAATAATAATAATGTTCAAATACAGCAAAAATTACTGGGAACACCAAGTGGAGAAAGTTCTTGAAAATGAATAGGTCAAGATTTTGTGGAAATTTTGAATCCAAACAAACAGACATCTGGCCCACAACACACCTGACATTACTATTGCAGAAAATAAAAAAGTTTGGTTCATTGATATTGCAATACCAGGTGATGCATGAATTAAAGAGAAACAGATAGGAAAAAAACAAAATATCATGACCTGCAAATTGAAGTTGAGCAATTGTGGAAGAAGAAATCAATGGTTGTACCAATAGTAATTGGAGCTATTGGAGCAATACCCAAAGGGTTGCCTAGATACATGGAAAGGTTGAACTTATTAGCCCTAAATATTCTGACTGCAAAAAAACCCACCTTACTCAGAAATGCCTATAGTCAGACATTACATTAATAGCTATTTAGGTCCTTGGTAGGAGTTGAACTATTAAGTTTTTTCAGTCCCAGTCTGTGAATCGAATTGAAGATTAAATCTTCAACAACAACAACAACAACAACAACAACAACAACAATAACAATAACAATAATAATAATAATAATAATAATAATAATAATAATAATAATAATAATAAAGAGCCTTGGTGGAGCAGTGGGCTAATGCCTCCTTAAGTAACACCAGCTGACTGCAATTAGTGCAGGTTCGCATCCCACCAGGCTCAAGGTTGACTCAGCCTTCCATCCTTCCGAGGTAGGTAAAATGAGGACCCAGATTGTTGGGGGCAATAAGCTGACTTTGTAATAATGCCGCTTGGGGGGGGGTGAAAGCCTTAATAAGCAGGCATATACATATGAAGGCTATTGCTAAGCACATTGATTTGTGCTTAGAGTGTAAGCCGCCCTGAGTCTTCGGAGAAGGGCGGGATATAAATGGGATTAAAATAAATAAAATAAATGTGTTCATTAAATGAGACCGATACTTTTTCTGCAATATGGATTGCCAGATTTTCAAAGCAGTTCATACAACATGTAGGCACAGAGAACTAAATTCCAGATTCTAAGTGGACAAAGTAAATTGCCTGAAACATGTGATTAAAAACAGGGCAGAGTGGTCTGAAAGTGCCAAACTAGGATCCATAAAGCTCTAAGGACTCAGTAAGAACTAAGAGGAATTACTCCTAAAGCTTTGTGCATGTGCCAGATGTATGTGCCAGGTTGTGCAAAATGGTGAAGAGTTAGCTGTATTTTTTTCTTACCACATTTCATTTTATTAATTTATTATTTTTACCTTTAAGATATTTTGCATAATGTTGCATATCCCAAAAGTAAACTAGCATTATGTGTATAGTAAGATAATTAAATAATTAAACTGGGTTTTTCCTATGGTAATTTTCTATTTTTACCAATGGAATTTATTTGTCAGATATTTTTAAATCCTCAAAAAATCTTAACAAGTCATTATATAATGTTCCAATATACTATACATCCCAGGCACTCTAGGTCTCTCAAATTAAACATTTGTTTTGATTAATTTTACAGAAAAGAACTGCTAGTATATAAGAAACTGTGTTTGCTGATCTTTTAACAAATACATGTATGGCATTTCACTTAAGCAATAATGTAATTACTTTATTTACATTACACAAAACTGATCCACGAGTAGAAAAACATGCATGGGAAAAGTTAAATTCTTCTCTCAAGACTCAATATTTCTTCCAAAATTCCCAAACCCTTGGGGATCACTCTCACACAAAAAAATACAAACTTTCACTATTACCACCAAACACTTTTTCTTCTTCTAAGCCCCAAGGAATGCAGTAGCTAGGGAAATGTTAAACCTTTTCACCCTGTTCTCACACTGGTTCCAATGCAGCGTGGAACCTTATTTGATCCTTCATATCATTTCCTTTGTACCTAAATATGTAACTCAGTTCCACATTTTTCTTTTTTTAGTTTACAAGTAAACATTTAAATATTTCCATTAAATACATATCACAATTGCATGCCTCAACTCCATTGGACAAGATCTGACAGGCACCTTAGAATGCATGATTCAGAAGAATGCCAACAAAACACAAATCTAACAATGCAACTCACTATAAGAAAAACTCAATACCATCATCACAAAATCACAAGACAACAACTCAGAACTATAGATCAGAAATCTATCCAGCAGATCTGTATCTGACAAAAAAAAGACCATCCTCACACTTAGCCTCAATTTCAACCACAAAGATGCTGACCCCATTGAACTCCTCACCAATCTTGAATACATTCTAAAAAAGCACCACCTAGACCAAGAAACACAAGACATCAGACAAAGAATCATCCCCTATGTGCAATGCAACAGACAAAATGAAATACTCAGCCAAAAGGAGAAGAAAGCATTCAACACACTGAAACAAGACGAAAACAACGTAATCCTATTGGCAGACAAAGGCAAACTGACAGTAATAATGGACAAAACTGAATACATCTGCAAAGCCAAAAACCATCTCAATGACACCAACACCTACCAAATAATTCACAATGATCCAACAAAACAGCTAGAGAATAAAATAAAAACACACCCTAAGGAAAATGGAAAAAGAAAAACAGCTAACACCCACTAGAGAAAAAGCATGTGCAACCACAAGACTCCTCCACATCCAGGTTCTACTGAGTCCCAAAAATACACAAGAATGGGATATCCTTACACCCAATTGTGTCTCTACCTGGAACACTGATATACAAACTAGCAAAAACCTTACAGAGGAAACTCAGACACCTGGTCAATGACTCAACCCACTCAATAAACTCCCCAGGCCAGAAAGCTCGAAGAGCCAGGTCTTCAGGTCCCGGCAGAATGAGCGAAGGTCAGGGGTAGTCCTAAGCTCTACAGGCAGCTGGTTCCAAAGGGCCAGCACACCCACAGAGAAGGCCCTCCCCCTGGGTGTTATCTGCCGGCAGTCTTTTACCGGCGGTACCCTGAGAAGACCCTCCCTGAGGGAGCACACAGGATGAAGGGAGCTTGATGCTGGCAGCAGGTGTTCCCTCAGATATCCCAGACCCAAGCCATTTAGGGCTTTATAGGTCATCACCAGCACCTTGAATCTCACCCGGAGGGCAACCGGAAGCCAATGCTGCTCGCGGAGTAGAGGTGTTACATGGGAGTATCGGGAAACCCCCATCACAACCCGTGCAGCTGCATTCTGCACCAGCTGAAGCCTCCGAGTGGTCCTCAAGGGCAGCCCCATGTAGAGAGCGTTGCAGTAGTCCAATCGGGAGGTCACAAGCGCATGAGTGACTGTGCGCAGGGCATCTCGGTCCAGGTAGGGTCGCAACTGGCGCACCAGGCAAACCTGGGCAAAGGCCCCCCTGGTCACGGCTCCTATATGGTCTTCAAAACTGAGCCGTGAATCCAGGAGGACGCCCAAGTTGCGAGCCCTATCGACAGGGGGTAATACCTCACCCCCCATCATTAAAGATGGAACGGACTGGTTAGTCCGAGATGCCAATATGCACAGCCACTCAGTCTTGGCAGGATTGAGATGAAGCCTGTTTCTCCCCATCCAGACCTGAACCGCCTCCAGGCAGTGGGACATCACGGCGAGGACATCACTGGGTTGGTTCGGGGTGGAAAAAAAAGTTGGGTATCATCAGCGTACTGATGATACCCCACCCTGAAACCACGAAGGATCTCGCCCAGCAGCTTCATATAGATGTTGAACAGGAGGGGATAGAGAACCGACCCCTGAGGAATTCCACAAACGAGAGGCCTCGGGGCAGACCTCTGCCCTCCTATCAACACCGATTGCGAGCAGCCCAGGAGTGCAAGACAGTGCCTCCCACTCCCAACCCCCTGAGACGCCGCAATAGGATACCATGGTCGATGGTATCAAAAGCCGCTGAGAGATCTAAAAGAACTAGGACAGAGGAGCAACCCCTGTCCCGAGCCCACCAGAGATCATTCACCAGTGCGACCAATGCCGTCTCCATGCTGTACCTGGGCCTGAAACCCGATTGGTATGGATCCAGTTAATCAGTTTCCTCCAGGAACAGAGGAAAGTGATGCGCCACCACACTCTCAACAACCTTCGCCAGAAAGTGAAGGTTGGAGACAGGACGATAGTTGTTTAAAATCGCTGGGTCCAGGGCAGGCTTCATGTCATTTAGCTGGATATGGGTAGTCCTCAATGTATGACCACAATTGAACCCAAAATTTACATTGCTAAGTGAAACATTTGTTATGTGAGTTTTTCCCCATTTTACAGTTTCTTGCCACAGTTGTTAAGTGAATCATTGCAGTTGTTGAATTAGTACCACGGTTGCTAACTCAATCTGGCTTCCCCACTGACTTTGTCAGAAGCTTGTAAAAGCTTATCACATGACCCCCAGAAACTGTCAGAAATATGAGGCATCTGAATTTTGGTCACTTGACCATGGAGATGCTACAAAGTCATAAGTGTGAAAAATGTTCATAGGTCACTTTTTCCAGTGCCATTGTAACTGTGAATGGTCACTAAATGAACTGTTCCAAGTACAAAGATTACCTGTAATTTGAATCTCTTTTTCACACTCCAACAGCAATATGGGAATAGAAACTGGAGACTAGAACAGTTAGATTTTTTTCAGTATCAGGCAGTAGAGCAAATTGAGGACCACTAGACTTAAAATCACAATGAGGTGGTCACTGACCTCGAGCCAGACATCCTAGAATGTGAAGTGAAGTGGGCCTTAGAAAAGCTGAGCAACAATAAAGCTAGTGGAGGTGACAGTATTCCAGCTGAGCTATTCAAAATCTTAAAAGACGATGCAGTAAAAGTGCTACACTCAATTTGCCAGCAAATTTGGAAAACTCAACAGTGGCCACAGGATTGGAAAAGATCAGTTTACATTCCAATTCCAAAGAAAGGCAGTGCCAAAGAATGTTCAAACTATCGCACCATTGCACTCATTTCTCATGCTAGTAAAGTTATGCTTAAAATCCTACAAGCTAGACTCCAGCAGCATGTGGATCGATAACTACCAGAAGTACAGGCAGGATTTCCGAGAGGCAGAGGAACTAGAGATCAAATTGCCAACATACGCTGGATCATGGAGAAAGCTAGAGAGATCTAGAAAAACATCTTCTTCTGCTTCATTGACTATGCTAAAGCCTTTGATTGTGTTGATCATAACAAACTGTGGCAAGTTCTTAAGGAGATGGGCGTACCAGACCATCTTATTTGTGTCTTGAGAAACCTATATGTGGGCCAAGAAGCTACAGTGAGAACTGGACATGGAACCACTGATTGGTTCAAAAGTGGGAAAGGAGTCCGGCAAGGCTGTATACTGTCACCCTGCCTGTTTAACTTATATGCAGAGCACATCATGAGAAAAGCAGGGCTAGATGAATCAAAAGTTGGAATTAAGATTGCCGGAAGAAATATCAACAACCTAAGATATCCAGATGATACCACTCTAATGGCAGAAACTGAAGAATAACTAAAAAGCCTCTTGTTGCAAGTGAAGAAGGAGAGTGCAAAAGTTGGGTTGAAACTTAACATTCAGAAAACCAAGATCATGGTATCCGGCCCTCTCAATTCCTGGCAAATAGATGGGGAAGAAATGGAGGTACTGACAGATTTTATTTTCCTGGGCTCCAAGATCACTGCAGATGGGGACTGTAGCAAAGAAATTAAAAGACGCTTGCTCCTCGGGAGGAAAGCCATGGCAAATCTAGACAGCACACTAAAAAGCAGAGACATCACCCTGTCAACAAAAGTGCATGTAGTCAAGGCTATGGTCTTCCCAGTTGCAATGTATGGCAGTGAAAGTTGGACCATAAGAAAGGCTGAGTGCCAAAGAATTGAGGCCTTTGAACTGTGGTGCTGGAGAAGACTCCTGTGAGTCCCTTGGACTGCAAGGCGATCAAACTGGACAGTTCTAGAGGAGATCAAACCTAACTGCTCTTTAGAAGGCCAGATCCTGAAGCTAAAACTCAAATACTTTGGCCACCTAATGAGAAGGAAGGACTCACTGGAGCAGAGCCTAATGCTGGGAAAGATTGAGGGCAAGAGAAGAAGGGGACGACAGAGAATGAGGTGGCTGGATGGAGTCACTGAAGCAGTAGGCGTGAGCTTAAATGGACTCCATAAGATGGTAGAGGACAGGAAGGCCTGGAGGAATGTTGTCCATAGGGTCGCGATGGGTCAGACATGACTTTGCAGCTAACAAGAAGAAGAAGAAGAAGAAGAAGAAGAAGAAGAAGAAGAAGAAGAAGAAGAAGAAGAAGAAGAAGAAGAAGAAGAAGAAGAAGAAGAAGAAGACTTAAAATGTCATGCAGTCAATTTTAGAATAAGACTAGAAAAAAAATAAACATTTTCATTTGTAGTGGTTTTGATTTGTATTGATTAAACAAAAATATTTTGATACAGTATATGTAAAAATGGAAATTTTTATTTTGCAAAAAAAGTAAAATGATTGGAGCTGTTTTTTTCTGTCTCCTGTCTCTCTGTCTCTCAGACACAGAGAGAGAGAGAGAGAGATAACTTTTGTCATATTAATGTAAATATGCTGTACTGTACAATGTTTTTTCTTTGTAGCCTGAGCAAGACATCTGATACAATATATTATTATTTTACTCGAGATGTGATCTGTGTCAAAGGTCTGCAACAAAAATACCACATGGTATGAAATTGATTCATTTTGGTACTGCAAATTGTGATGAGGTGGAGGCAGGAAATTCATCTTCTCTCATCATGACAATCTTGAGATTGAATCTTGGAGGGTTTTTTTTTTCTTAGATGTGGAAATAGCGACATCCGTCATTCTTAGTCTAGCAGTACCTCTCAGGCAACAGGCAAAGCCAGAATGTGAGCTGGACTGCAAAGGAAGCATAAAAAGAAAAGGAGAATATTGATTGATAAACTCAAAATATTGCTTGCTTTGTCTAAGAAAATCCTTAGGGATTAATTTTAAAAACAATGCAAAATTAAGAAAGATCCAGAGTTAGTGGTGACTAACCATTTTCTTACTGATTTATTCTATGATTATCACTATGTTTATTCTTCTCCATGTGAGGTAAGTATAGGCTCATATGGGTTGATTTAGAAAGTCGTGTGCCCTTTGAACTAGGGCAAAGGTCTGCAACCCGCGGCTCCGGAGCCGCATGCGGCTCTTTCACCCGTCTCCTGCGGCTCCCAGTCCTCTGCCATGTGCAGTTTAAAAAAAAAAGTGGGACTAAAAAAGTTCAACCAATCAATTCAAATATGCAGGGTAGGTGCATATCTCGCCTTGGCTCCACTCTTTAGTCAAACCCTGTTCTGCGCATGCACGCATGTATGCGCATGTGCACACATTTTTTGCGGCTCCCAGTTTTTCCTTTTGTGAGGGAACCGGTTCCGAGTGGCTCTTTCACTGTTTCAGGTTGCTGACCCCTGAACTAGGGTGATGAATGGTTATGTAACATTAATGGATCATAATGTATGTGTTATGGTTATTTGGTCAAATATTTGTCAGATATTGCCCATAATGTTTGTGGTAATGAGCTGAGATGTCCCAAGCTATCCCTCCACAAGTTTCCAAAAATTAGATTTCCAAAATTCAGCTACACAAATTTGTATGAAATTGTAGGGGCAAAAAAACAGTAACATTATCCCACTTAGTAATGTTCTTATAAGCTCAAAGCAAGATGTGAAGGAAATTGAATATTTGAAATCTGTTTATACTGCATATCACAGGACTATGCTGTGTCTATCCAGTAATATTCCATAATAAGCTAGGAATAATTCCTGGACATAGGCCAGAGAAAGCACTTTGCCATAAATAACATATTGTGTCTTCAGTGTCATGAAAATACTTTGTTCTTTCCTCAGCATAAATTCTGTCTTGTAGAATGGCAGGGGAGTGTGGAAATATTTGAATACTCTAGCTAAGTTCTGCACTTTCTGATTATACTGTGAGTACACTTTTATCATCATTATTTCAATTGCCTAGAGCTGGGACAAAACTGAGAAGAAGCCAGACGTTCTTTGTTTTGTTAAGGTGGGGGGGGGGACAATCAACATTGTGAATATTAGTGATGACAGCATGCAATGTTGTTTTGTAGGACTCAAAAGGACAGCCATTCATCTGAATTGAATTTCAGCTGGAGACTAAGAGGCCAAATTTAATCATAACCACCAAGCCCAAATTATCACACAAATCAATATACTCCGATTTCATTTGTAGCAAGAAGGAAATTCTCTGTGTTTCAGTCAGGCAGGTGGTCCTAAGGCTATTAACCAGCTGGCTGAAATCTAAATAACTTTGCCAAGACAAAAGCAAGTCAAATGATTGATTATCATCTTATTGTGCTTGAAGAGGCACTTCTTGGCCAATCAGCGAGCATCGACCACATACAATTATTGCATAGTGAAATGATTTCTTTGGCTCAGACATTGTATTTGAGAGATCTTTGTGCTTTAGGTTTAAAGAATCTTTCTGGCAAGGTTTTTCAAGTTCTGTTATAGCATTATCATCTGCAATTATTCAAATTTGCATTGCCGTGCAACTTTTTTTTCACCTTATCCACTACATATCCCACAAATGAAAACAAATGGATGAGTTGTTCTTCTGAGTAGGAGAGTGACTCTGAAAGGTAATTATCTCTCCTTAGTGATTGCAAAATCATGCTTTCTTCTGAGACTTGATTCCATCCTCTGTGAAGCAGGCTTATATCTGTTTTATTAGCTAAGACTTTGATAATGAATTCTTGATAAATATATGGTGAACTGCAACAAACCTCTTTTTCTCTGTGATGTAACAACACTTCTTGATTTTTTTTTGTTTAAAACTATGTCACTTGAAAGTAATGAACTTTGGACTTCAAATTTATTTCTACAGTATCGTATCTAAAGGAAAATAACATATAATACAGAATAGCCCTGAATAACTCTTTCTTACAAAGGGACACTCTCAGTATCTTGTAAGATGAATCACCATTAATCAGATGAAGGTATAACCAGAAGCGTGCAATTGTGAACAATTCTGATATATCCCTATGCCAGCAGTGTTATATCTGTGGATGGGGAGATGTTGTTTCAAAGGAATAAATGCTGCTTCAAAATTGGCAGTCTCACTGTTTGTGCTTGGAGGGACAGTCTGTGTTGTCACTGAAAAGGATTTGGGGCTCACCCTCATCTTTTGGGTCCTATTATAGCAACATGCTGGAATAAGAGAAGAATCAAAACACAGAACTGCCTGCAATCTTGCATTAGGAATTTGGGAAAGCATGGACATGGTACATACCTAGATAAACACAGAACTGTATGGAAATGCTACCAATTTTCTACCACCTTTCTTTCTTGAATGGGAAAAGTTATTATTTTGACACTGATTTGAGAAGGTGAAAGAAATAAGCACTGGTGGACTGATGGTTCTTTGGGCTCTGCTGTTGGCCAAAAAGACAAATGTTGATTGGTTTTCAGGAAGTCCAGTTGATCCCCACCCCAAATAATGATTAGCATGTTCATGTCCAAATATAGCTGACAGAAAGAAAAACAATTTGAATTAATTAATTAATTAATTAGATTTCTATACCGCCCTATTGCCGAAGGACTCAGGGCAGTTTACAGGGCAGCATAAAATACAATATAAAAGATAATATAAAATTAAAATAAATTAAATTAATTAAGCCCAACAATTAAAACAATATTTAAAAAGCTAAAACCCCTTCAGTCCAAGCCTGATAAATCGAAAAGCCAGGTTTTCAGGTCCCGGCGAAATGAACGCAGATCGGGGGCGGTCCGGAGTTCCACAGGTAAATCATTCCAAACGGCAGGCGCACCCACAGAGAATGCCCTCCCTCTGGGGATCACCCGCCAGCACTCCCTAACCGGCGGCACCCTAAGGAGGGCCTCTCTATGGGAGCGCACAGGACGATGGGACGTTGATGCCGGCAGCAGGTGCTCCCTAAGATAATCCGGACCCACGCCATGTAGGGCTTTATAGGTCATCACCAGCACCTTGAATCTCACCCGGAGGGCAACTGGAAGCCAATGCAGCTCACGGAGAAGAGGCGTTACACGGGAGTATCGGGAGACTCCCATCACAACTCGCGCGGCTGCATTCTGCGCCAGCTGAAGCCTCCGAGTGGTCCTCAAGGGCAGCCCCATGTAGAGAGCGTTGCAGTAGTCTAACCGAGAGGTTACGAGCGCATGAGTGACTGTGCGTAGGGCATCTCGGTCCAGATAGGGCCGCAACTGGCGCACCAGGCGAACCTGGGCAAAAGCCCCCCTGGTCATGGCACCTATGTGGTCTTCTAAACTGAGCCGTGAATCCAGGAGGACGCCCAAGTTGTGAGCCCTATCAACGGGGGGTAACACCTCACCCCCCATAATTAACAATGGACAAAACTGGTTCTCCCGAGATGCCGATATGTACAGCCACTCAGTCTTGGCAGGATTGAGTCGAAGCCTGTTCCTCCCCATCCAAACCCAGACCGAATCAATGTTAGAATTTAGGAAACTTGGGAGCTGGAAAGATAGTCCCACAAAATCCATTCTATTTCATGTAAATTCAAATCTTCAAGCTGTGATTATTGGTAAATGATGTGTACTGTTCATTAGTGGAGGCAGTGTAGTTCCAGAATGCCATGCAGCATTCTGGAACAAAAACAAAGGAAGGGTAAAACAATTTATTTATTTATTTATTTATTTATTTATTTATTTATTTATTTATTTATTTATTTAGATTTACCGTATATACCGCCCATTTCCCGAGGGACTCAGGGCGGTTTACAGGGCCAATTAAAATAATACAATATATATAGGTTAAAATAAAATAAAATTAAATAGCCCAAAAATAATTAAAAATTAAAACCTTAACCCAAAACCCTCAGTCCAGGCCGGCAAGCTCAAATAGCCAAGTTTTTAGGTCCCGGCGAAATGAGTGAAGGTCAGGGGCCATCCGGAGTTCCACAGGCAGCTGATTCCAAAGGGCAGGCACACCCACAGAGAATGCTCTCCCCCTGGGGGCCACCAGCCAGCACTCCCTGACTGGCGGCACCCTGAGGAGGCCCTCCCTGTGGGAGTGCACAGGACGATGGGAAGTTGATGCTGGCAGCAGGTGCTCCCGAAGATAGTCCGGGCCCATGCCATTTAGGGCTCTATAGGTCATCACCAGCACCTTGAATCTCACCCGGAAGGCAACTGGAAGCCAATGCAGCTCGCGGAGAAGAGGTGTTACATGGGAGTATCGGGAAAATGTTTTCTTGTTTGTTTAATAGATTTTGTGAGTTCAAGATAGTAGATTCTGTGGGGTCCTTGGTGATCTCTGAGCTTAGTTGGGGGTTTTTTGCAGAGGTTTCATTACCAAACTAGGTAACATTATTAGTATTAGAAAGGACCACAGAGTTCAAAACTGAGCTAGAAATGGTTTCTTCATTGATAGCAGATTCTGTTTAATTTCAGAAATGTAGATTCATGAAGTTTATGCAACAATAAAAAAGGTATTAAGGAATAAGGTAAGGAAGACAGATCACAATTATATTTTAAATAACATTTTACAAAACTACATTGATATAGTTATATTTATTCCCTGATAAATACTGTATGTACAGATTATGCCCTGAACCTTTTTTCCTTTTTAACAAGCAATGAAACTTATTTCATAAATAAGTATACTGATCCTAAAAAAGAACTTCAGAAGAAAGTGTGAGAAGAAATACATTTTGAGATGGCCACATTACAATGTAAAAAAATATCCAAAATATATGCTATTACATCCCTATCTTCAGATAAATCATTCAATGTTAGAAAAATAAAGAAATATTGCCATTATTTTACCAGCATTAATATGAAAAATCTGATCAGAGGAATAGATGAAGGTCAAAATATTCCAGAAAGAGATTAAAATCCTGAGTAAATTTCTGACTAAATTGTACTTAAAATTCTATCATTGTTGGAGTCAAGTGAACCTAGATAATAGTGATAAAAGTTTAAATGCCTTATATTCTCCAAACATAATAATGGTGTTGTAAGTTATATGTCAAGCCACACATCATCAGCCTAATAAATTTTGCAAATATATAATTCAATTGCTGTAAGAATGAATGAGAAAACTGAAAATCTGCATAATAAACTAAATCAACTTAACCTGCAAAGGTTAAGTTGATTTATATTTATTTATATTTATTGTGTACATATTTCACTAGACTACAAAACTAACAGGGTTGTTATCATAGGTAATTCACAACACATGATTAATGACACTTAATCTTAGTTTGATCTAATGGTTAAGGCAGCTGTTGTGTAGTCGGTTCATTGCAGGCAATAAGCAAGACGAAGGTTCCAAACAGTACATGCTTTATTGAAGTAAAGCAGAACAGAACTGAAACAGTGGCTGCTGCGCAACTATTTATACAGTTGGCCACTAGGCGGCGGCCAATAGATTTGAAGGAAGCCATTCCCGTCCCAAATCTACCAATGATAGTCCTGGAGACAAGTCTGGCTTAGTCAGTAGCTGTTACAGTAGCTGTTACACATACACACCAATAATGCAGCATTTAAACAGAGACATGAATCAGTACAAGCAAAAACCCCAATACATTACACCCCTCTCCCCTAGACTGTACACACATTACTTACACACATTACTATCTTGAAGATATTTCAGTGGTTGACGAACCCGTTCGGAATGCCTGGAGGTTCCGGGAAGTTCCTGGTCTACCTGCTTGCTTGCCGGGCTGGATAGACCAGGACTCTTGGGTTCGAGTGAGTCTAATTGATTCAAGTTCCTTTGGCTTGCCATTCCTGGTCAGCCCAAACCAAAGTTCAGAGTGGTAGCGGGGTCAGTGGGGCTGCTGCACAGTTAGGTTTGTCCTTCCCCATCTGGGGACACAATTTGGACTTCTGGACTGGGTCTATCTATGGCCATGTCCCCGTTGAAATGTCTGAAAAAATCCTCAGAGCATATGAACTGCTCTGTTAGACTGCTGGCTAACGGCTCTTGTTGCGGACCCTCTGGGGAGTCCTTGGTTAGTGACTGTTCAGCAAACCGCTGTCGCAGCTGATCAATATGTCAGTGAATAACTCACCCCCCTTCCAGGACCACCTCATAGGGGTCCTGAGACCTTAACAATGTTAGCGGGCACCCACAAATCCCCATGCTTGTAGATCCGAGCCCACACCCTATCACCCACTTGCAACCCCCACAGGGCCTTTGGGCATGCAGTGTCAGCTGCTACCCGGTCAGGGTGCAACCAGTCCAGTTTTGTGATCAGTCTTCTTCCCCAATGAAGCTCTGCAGGGCTTTTGCCCATGGCTGTGCATGGCATAGTATATTGGCATAGCAAGAAATCAGCCAGCCTGTGGTGCCAAACCCCTGAAACAATGCATTTTAGTGACTCTTTTGTCGTACGCACCATACGTTCTGTCTGCCCGTTAGTCGAGGGGTGCAAAGGAGTGGACGTGGCATGTCCGAGACTAAAACATCCGGCAGCCCATGTGTAGCAAAAAGCTTCCTAAGCACCTGGATGGTCCTAGCAGTAGTCATAGTAGATATGGGAATTACTTCCAACCATTTAGAGTGGCTGTCGACCACTATCAAAAACAGCTGTCCCTAAAAGGACCCAGTGAAGTCAATGTGAATCCTTGACCATGGCATATGAGTCTCCTCCCATTGGTTGACAGGGGCCTGTGGCATCTCTGGTCTGGACTGTTGACACGTGTAACACCCATGTACTTGGGCCTCGATAGCCTTATCTAACCCTGGCCACCAAAGGTAGCTCCGTGCCAGCACCTTCATCCGGACAATACCTGGATGGCCCTCATGCAGAGACTGGAGCACTCTGTGCCTTAATGAACTGGGGACAATAACCCTGCTTACCCAAAGAATGCACCCCTTATGAGCTGAAAGCTCATGTCTACATGTGAAATAGCTCTGGAACTCTGGTCCCGGGCTATTTTCCAGCCACTGGGTGTGAACCCAGGACAGCACCCTGCTTAAAATTTTATCTGCGGCTGTTTCCACAGTGACATCCCCTGCATGGAGAGGAAGTTCAGGCAAATCTTGAAAGGACAAGATGCGAGCGGCTGGAGCTAGATCTGGCTCCATGTGTGGCAATGGCAACCTGCTAAGGCCATCTGCATAGCCCATTTCTTTGCTGGGTTTGTGAATCAGCCTATAGCTGACATAAAAATGGACCACTTTAACATTCTGGGGGAAAGTTTTTGAGGCATCTGCCTGTCTGTGGTAAATAGTCCCAGCAATGGCTTGTGGTCAGTGAAGACCGTGAATTTGCAGCTGTACAAATAGTCATGGAATTTTTTAACCCCAGCCACGATGGCCAAAGCCTCTTTGTCAATCTGAGCATAATTGTGCTCAGCCGAGGACAAGGTCCTTGAATAGTAAGCAATAGGGGACTGAGTCCCATCATCTGACAAATGGCTTAGTACAGCCCCAACCCCATAAGGGGATGCGTCACAAACAATACAAACTGGCAAGTTTTCATTAAAGTGCATGAGCACTGAATTTGAGGACAGTAGTGATTTTACCGCCTTAAAACTGTTTTCCTGAACCTTGCTCCACTTCCACGGATTGTTCTTGTCTAAGAGCCGGTATAACGGCTCTGCCACTGCGGCCTTGTTAGGAAGGAATGCGTGGTAAAAATTTAGGAGACCCAGGAATGTCTGGAGCTCTCCTTTAAATCTGGGGCTGGGTGCCAGATGAATTGCCTTCAGCTTGGACTCTGCAGGATGGATGCCTTCAGCATAGATATGGAACCCCAGGAATTCAGTGGAAGGGACCTCAATTTTGCATTTGTCCTTCCTCAGCTTGAGTCCCGCTGTGCGGAACCGCTGAAGGACAGCTTTGAGCTGCCTAGCCAGGACCTCAGTGGACTTTCCGGCAATGAGTACATCGTCAAAGTAGGGGAAGACCCCCGGAATACCCTTGAGCGTATGCTCCATGACTCCCTGGAAGATCCCTGGGGCTACACTAACCCCAAATTGGAGGAGCTTGACCTTAAAAGCCCCCCTATGTGTCACAATTGTTTGTGCGGCCACTGTGGCCTCATCCACTGGTAACTGCTGATAGGCCTGTGTCAGTTCTAACTTAGCAAACATGCTACCCCCTTGCAGCAATGCCAATATGTGGCTAATGACTGGCACCGGGTACGCGTGCTGCTGCAGTACCCGGTTAATGGTGCACTTGTAATCAGCGCAAATCCTGATCTCCCCATTGGCCTTAAGTGGCGTAACAATAGGATTTTCCCACTCCCCCCCATCTACGGGCTGTAGTACCCCCTGACTGACTAGCTTGTCCAGTTCTGCATCGATTTTGTGCTTTAACGCAAAAGGCACACGACGGGGTTTAACCCTAATTGGCATTATGGAGGGATCAAGCTTAAAGGCTATCAGAGGGCCCTTGTGCTCTCCCAGGCTTGTGTCAAAAACATCTGTGAATTCCTTGCATACTGATGCCAAGTTCGCCGCTTGTGTCTGGTGAATTCCGGTTACTTGAATGCCCAGTGCATCAAACCAATCAAGCCCAATGAGGCTTGTTCTCTGGCCCTCCACCACAGTGACATCTAGAGGCCCCCAAACCCCTTGAATTTTATGGCCAAAGTGGCCTCACCCTTGACGGCTACTTGGGAATTCTGGAAGTCTGTTAAAATAATATCAGACAGCTGAAGTTTGGCCCACCTCTTGCTGCGGCTGCACATGAACCGGAAAGTCTCAAGGGAAATAATGGATACAGCTGAACCAGTGTCCAGTTCCATTCTGCAAGGAATGCCTTGCAACTTGACCTGTAGTTGAAGTTTTTGTTTAAGGGAGCGGCGAGCTCCCATGCAGCAGACACTCCTGTGGCTGGAGCAGAACCCTACTCTATGCTGCCCCGGGGCCCCAGTACCTCTCCTGAATGACTCGTCCAGTTGGCAGTCCTTCTGGCGACCTCTACAGATGGCTGCGATGTGGCCAAATTTTCCACAGGCCTGACACATGGCTGTCCGGAATCTGCAGTCCACTCATTGATGGCGGCCTCCACAGCCCAAACATCTAAGGAAGGGAACTGCCTTGTCAGGGGGTCTCTGTTCCTTGTTGTGGTGTTGTTGAATCTTGTCAACTTCATGGTCGGAGTCGACGTCTTCTCATTGCTCGGCGTCCTCGTAGTGGATGGCTTCTGCATGTGGTGTGCTTTTGGCAGGCCACAGCACCTTCACAGCCCTGCTGGCAGCTTCGTCCACCATGACCTCTTTCAAAGTTTCTTGGAGCAAGAGAGTCTCCTTCACGAAAAGTTTTTGTTGGAGCTCTTGGCTCCTGAGTCCACAGACAAGACAGTCTCGAAGTCTTTCTTCCAAGTCCATGAACTGACAAAGATGCAACACGTGCCTCAATGCCGCAATGAACTCTGTGGCCATCTCGCCGGGTTGTTGTTCTCACTGTTCGAAGGCATTACTCCACGCTATCACCGGCAGCTTCAGTTGAAAATGGTTGCCAAGCTGTTTCTTCAGGTCTGCATAAGTAACGGACTCCAGCTGTGCCAGTGTGACCAAGTTCTCAGTGATGTCGAATGTTGCAGGCCCGCACACACAGAGGAGTGTTGCGGCCTTCAGACCATCTTCGGTGACTTGATTTGCCTGGAGGTAGTTCTCCACCCTCAAAATGTAGGACGACCATCTGTCCGGGTGCGTGACATCAAATTCTTTGAGCTTTCTGACCTTCGCCATGGTGAGAAGTCTTTGTGGCTCATGTCTCATGTTGCCTCATGCTGCTGGCTTCTTTGTAGGCCCTGGGACTGATCCTCAGGGTGGGGTGGTCTCCAGCATGGCTTGCTAGGCAGACTGAGGGGTGGGAACGCTGTCCCTACCAGGCACTGTGCTGGTCTCACCCCCTAGTGACTTCAGGCTCTTATGAAGAAGCAGCATCCCACCTTCATCGCCAGTGTTGTGTAGTCGGTTCATTGCAGGCAATAAGCAAGACGAAGGTTCCAAACAGTAACATGCTTTATTGAAGTAAAGCAGAACAGAACTGAAACAGTGGCTGCTGCACAACTATTTATACAGTTGGCCACTAGGCAGCGGCCAATAGATTTGAAGGAAGCCATTCCCGTCCCAAATCTACCAATGATAGTCCTGGAGACAACAAGTCTGGCTTAGTCAGTAGCCCTTACACATACACACCAATGAGCAACCGTTAATGCAGCATTTAAACAGAGATGTGAATCAGTACAAGCAAAAACCCCAATACATTACAGCAGCATTTCTCAATCTTAACTTTAAGAGGTGTGAACTTCAACTCCCAGAATTCTCCAGCCAGCATTGGAATTCTGAGTTGATGTCCACATTTCTTAAAGTTGCCAAGGTTGAGAAACATTGAGTTAAAATGCTGAAAGACAATTGGACAACTTTAAGCTAGTTACTCTCTCAGTTGTAAGAAGAAAGCACTGGCAAGCCAGTTATGGAAAAGTTATTTAGAAAGCAGCAAGTTGCCAGGGGTCAAGAAAAATTTGAAATTTGTAAAAAAATAAAAGCCATATAACTATATGCTTATACTGAGTACAGTTTAAAACAAAATAGTTAACAAGTTGCTCTATGAGGGAGGTGAGCAATTCATAAATATAATAAATTAAACCATTTCATATCTTTAAAAAGGCATGGAATCAGTTAGATTTTAACCATACTATTTAAAGTCTGACATACTTTCTAATATGTATATAATTATTCTGTTATCACTTTGCAAGTATATTATTTTACTGGAAAATGATAACTTTTAAAGGTTTGGGATTTATTTTAGTTTATAATCATAAGCTAAATATGCATAAATATCATGTTTGATATTTCCCATGTATTTTATTTGTATGATGTTTATGGTGGAACATTTGAGCCCAAACCAAATGACAGATTATTTTATTTTCTGTCAGTGAAGATTGAGTCTCACTAAAAACAACTATATTTAAATAATCTGTATGTATGATTGCATGAAGTTAGTAACAGCTAAGGAGAAAGACTATTCTAATTTAACATTCTAATTATTACGTGTCTGATAACAATCCTCTCTTGAAATAAAAATAAACTCTGGCTGTGAAATGAGTACATTCTACATTACTATCACCTGTGAAACATGGGGAGAAGGAGAGTAATCAGTATATTAGACAGAAGAAATTATAGTCTGTTATACTATAATCCAAATGGTATTTGCTTAATTCAGTTCTTTGAGACTTGTTAATTCAAAATTTTAAAAGCATGCATATCAAAAACTTCAGAGCACTCAAAGGTATGACTGTTGTTGTAAAGATTCTATGTTATCTATACTTTCTTCTGTGAATGCTTACAAGCAAATTATTATACAAAGAAAAGTTGAGTAACCAGTCATGCAGAAAACTGAGTTATTTATTAGTTGAGCAACTAGTCATGCAGGAAACTGAGTTATTCAGTTTGTTCATGTATTTGCATCATTATTCTATCCATAAGATTCCCCATCTCATGACCTACTTCCTGAGTTCCCTTGGTTTTGGGCAACAAACTGTAAAACAGTAGTACAAAATAGATTGAGACCTATGCTTCATCTCTTGACCTTGACAATGATAGTGTAAACAGAATGAAATAACTCCATTATTTATTTATTTATTTATTTTTATTTTATTTAGATTTATATACCGCCCTTTCCCGAGGGACTCAGGGCGGTTTACAGGGCATTTAAAAAACAGTCAATACAAACGTTAAAACAAATTAAAAGAGATTAAATAGAACCCTGAGAAAATTAAAACCCAGTTAAAATTAAAATTAAAAATATTCTCAGCCTGGGCCAGAGAGCTCGAAGAGCCAGGTCTTCAGGTCCCGGCGGAAAGAACGGAGGGTGGGGGCAGTCCTAAGCTCCGCAGGCAGCTGGTTCCACAGGGCAGGCGCACCCACTGAGAAGGCCCTACCCCTGGGTGTTACCCGCCGGCAGTCTTTAACCGGCGGCACCCTGAGGAGACCCTCCCTGTGGGAGCGCACTGGACGAAGGGAACTTGATGCTGGCAGCCGGTGTTCCCTCAAATATCCCGGGCCCTCGCCATTTAGGGCTTTATAGGTCATCACCAGCACCTTGAATCTCACCCGAAGGGCAACTGGAAGCCAATGCAGCTCGCGGAGTAGAGGTGTTACATGGGAATATCGGGAGACCCCCATCACAACTCGCGCGGCTGCATTAAATTGCAGAGTTAGCATTTGTATAAAATCATAATGAAGGGAAATGTATTTATCTATCAGCTGATATTTCCTTTCTTTAATTACTAATTACTAGTAAAATAAGATCAGAATCTGTCATAAAAGTCAGCAAAAATTTAGAGTCTTGCACTTCAAAACAAACATAACTTGTTTAATAAAAATGTACATTTTAATTTTAAAAATCTGCTTATGTTAAAATTTTAGTTCTAATGAGTTCAGTGGCATATAGGACAAGTCAAGTCAGGCAGACATTGAACTACTGACTAGTAAAATATCTATGAGGACTTATATAAATTGTGGATTATATGTTGGTCTGTTACTCTTTTGGAAGAACTCTGGCTTACCATGAATTGCAAGGTGCCTGTTTATTTCCAATAACTCTTCCTATTTTCACAAGTAGCTAAGTACCACTATAAAGAAGATGAAAGCTTATCATAATTCCAAATGCATAATAATTTTGTTGTATCATGTCAGGACTCATAAGACAAAAACAAAGTTTAACTGTAAAGACAAAAGAACTTGCATCCTGAGTTTGAACATCAGTGTTTTCCTATTTTTATTGGTGATCCTATTGGTGAGCCAATTTGGTGGAGTGGTTAAAGCACCAGGCTAGAAATCAGGAAACCCTGAGTTGGTTCCCACCTTGGGCATGAAACCAGCTGGGTGGCCTTATGCTCACTTGCTCTCAGCCTTAGGAAGAAGACAAGGGCAAACTACTTCTGGAAAGCCCTGCCAAGAAAAATACAGAAACTAGTCCAGGCAGTGGCCAGAGTGAAAAACTGATTTGAAGGCACATACAGACTAGAATCAATACAAGTAAACTAAATATTTGTGTTAGCATTGCTGCTAATGGTAAATTAGATTCATCAGGCATGTCATTTTCTGTAAATTCTGCCACAAAGTAGACAAAGAAATACTTTGGACAAGCAGTTATTTACAACATGAATTACCTGGCCAAAAGTGGGATTCCACAATTGTCATGGATTGTTGATTTTCATATTTGTTAGCAGACTGACAAACAAATCTCTCATTGCTCTGAGTCTTTTTGTTCTTTCCAGATCTTCTATAGTTTGTTGCCAATAATCATCAGGTTGCAACACTCCTCTCTCTCTCTCTCTGCAGGTAACTTTGAATGATGGAAGGATATGTCCATTATGTGTCTTCCACAATTCAAAAGATACCATCCCCTTTACGTGATGAAGAAGCAGTCTCAGGTAGTAGTGGTTACCACTTGATGGAGATATACAACTCAGAACATTGACTTCCAAAATTCCATAGAATTCTGCTGTTTTTCAATCTTCTTCCTTTTCTATCTCTCATTAGTCCAAATGTTGAATCTTGGAATATCCACATAATACTGTTTTGTTTTGTTGCAAATAGATTGTGTTTATAAAGATGTATTAACTCTGTTAAATTGGTTCCTGCCAAATTCATGTTCAGTTGCATAGCACCGTTATCTCAAAAGAATACTTGATTTTATTACAGAAGATTCTACACTGTTGAATTTAAAATCCAAGTATCGATGCAACAGCTTCAGAAGGCCTGATATATCTGCCTGTCAAGTGTTATACGGTTCTCTGGTCAAGGCAAAAATTGCCTTGGTTATATACTTGATGATAGTTTTGATGGATTTGATGAGCATATTTCTATTTTGAGATGACAATTGAATACTTTCAATAGTTGTGCATTATAGAGTATCACCCATTGTGAATTTATCACACTGGGCAAGATACATAAAAAATTAGACCAATGTATTGATCTACTTCTAATTAGAAGAGATTGTGAGTTGGCCATGGCAAATTGGCTGTGGCAAGTTGACCATGGCAAGCTGGCCGTGATGAGTTTTCCCATTCCGGAGGCACAGCCAGGGCAAAGTTTGGAAAACAGGCAGCTTAGTTCTGAGAAAGAATTTGGGCATAGCAATTATCTCAGAAAGGACCCTCCCTAGTTTCTTGGGCTGTAAAACAAAGGGTAAGGATAAATGAACTTTCAGACTTTCAAGAGTCTGTTAATGTAATCTTACAATAAAGTGGAATTAATCCATCTGAATGTGTTCCTGTCTGGATTACATTGCTGGTCTGATATCTCTGGAAGCAAAATCAAATCTAGAATAGAGTTAGAAGTGATTGACGTAGACACTCAGTAATACCTGTCATTTATTTAATACCAGATGTGGGATTATGCAAACATAATTAAAATAATTTGACAATCAAACCTGTCCATATCTAGAAGTCCTTGAACATTACATCCACTATCAATGAAAAAAAGATCTTATAAGAAAGACTGCAAGTACTGCAAGTATTGGGCTTTTACTTGAACTGTTTTCACGTGTCTTTTGAATGCTGCTTAAGGTTGCTCAATTAGGGTGTCTGTGTAATGGTCGCTGACTACCCAGACATGCAGTCTCCAGGAAGATCATTGGTTGGCTCTGGGGCGGGAATGAGTTCCTTTAAACCTATTGGCTGCTACCTAGTGGCCAACTGTATAAGTAGCTGCGCAGAAGCCTCTGATTCAGTTCTGTTCCTGTTTGCCTCAATAAAGGAATGTTCCTGTTTGAAACCTCTCATCTTGCTTCCTGCCTCCAAAGTACTCACTACACAACAGCGGCTGTACTTCATTTTAAAATGTCCAACCTGTAAAGGATTCTCACTCCAGAAAATGTGGTTGATAATTGGATAGGGGTAGTGTTTTTGCTATAGCAAAGAAGCAGCTGTAGAATTACCTCTTTTGAACTATTCCCCACATAACATGGAACATTTTGGAGAACATTACACTAATTTTGAATTTCACTGATGCTCCTATATAGAAGCTTCAAAACAATGAAACTCTATACTGTCTTCTCCAAGATCAAGACACAGGTCAAAGAAAAAGAAGCAGAAAGATGCAGATTCATAGTTGCTGTGCTGTAGGAGAATCATTCCTTTATGAGTCTTTCCTGTTATTATGTGGAATTAAAATGTCAGAGATGAAAGAATCTCCACTCTGATAGTTTAACTGTAAGATTGTTTTATACACTGCAGTCATTAGAAGGAAAACAGTGCTTATGTCTCATTAAAGAACTTACAAAATAAGACCAGTCTTTGACAAATATTTTCTCTGACCTTAATGTCAAATCACAATAATTCCACATTTCTCTGTTGGGATGAAAGCAGTGCCCTGTAAACATAACTCCAAGGTTTGTTTGTGTATTTTCAATCCCTTGCAATTCAACTGTTTAACTTTATATAGATTTTTTTTAGGTAGTATATTCAATACAAGTTAATTAGCAAATGTCAGCTTTTCTTCTTGAAGGAGGTGAATGGGAGAATTGCAACATCTTTGTCTATGGAATGCATTATGAAATCATTTGGGCATGTGGGATTGATACTCAAGGTCTTTCTCTCTTCAAGTAAGTAACATCTTCAGATTTAAGATCAGTTCAGAAGGATTTTTGCAAAAACCTTTTGTGCCATCTAGTGACAATTCTTCGTAACATTTCAAAAATAAATTTATAAAACATTACAGTCTTTGATATGACATGATCATTGCTAGTCACATTCACTGTAAGTATGCCAGAGGGGAAATTTTACAAGTATCTGCATGGTAATGATGGTTTGGGAATTGGGCAGTTTGCTTTTCTATGGAGGTTCAGAGGAGTTTCTGTTTACTGTGTTTAAGGAAGAAAAATCCCAGCAGGTTGCTCTCTTTTTAGCCTTCAAGAATACAAAATCATAATTACACTGCCAGCAGGTAGTCATGTGGCTGTTTACTACTTTTGAATATGCATTCCCACATCTTAATGCATATTCCCACATAGAGTTGATTCCTTTACAGAAAACTGCACAGCCTGAGTCTCACAGACAAAGCTTCATATCACAATTTGTTTTCAAAATTGTTGCTGATTTTCATGCCATGGGTCTTAAATACACAAGATGTTTTTATTATCTGTGCTTAATTAATGTTAATTGAAATGAAAGAAAATTGTTGTGACTGTATCTGCCAAACTGCCAGCTCAGATATGTAGCACACATTTTCACAGACTAAGACACATAGTAAACATTTCCATAAGCAGTGTAGTTCTTTATCACTAGACATTGAAGAATACTCCAATCTGAGTCCTTGAAAAGCTAAAAGCAAAACTCCCAGAGGGAACCAAGGAAGAATCTGAGAATTAAGGATGAAAAGCATGGGAACTGCATATCCCAGTAGTCTAAAATTAAAGTTTAGAAGAAGGGAAATCCAGAAAATGAAACAGAAAATTAATTTGTTTCAGAAAGCTTGATATTTTAAGGGGGAAAGAAGTGGCAGTCATTCTAGCCATAAGTTATGTGGGTCCAGTGCTTTTTTTGAAAAAAAAAAGGTGCCGGAACTCACACATGACATACAACCCGCCTTGCCTACCCTACAAGGTTCCATCCAAAAAGGTTCCGGAACTCCGTTCTAGGCATTCTATGACAAAAAAAGCCCTGTGTAGGTCCTTAATTTATGTTTTAATTGTTTGGGCTAAATCCAGTTTTATGGTCTTATTTTGATGTAGAAAATTGGGTTTTACATCAACCTTGAACCACACTTATAAATACAGATTCCCGTTCCCATCTGTCTATACAGAATGTTTTAATGTGTAGCAAACCAACACTACAGAATCTTCTTGTCTACCTGAAGAAATTTTTCCATGATCTTTTGTATTTTCTTATAGAGATTTCAGTTTAGTTGCTGACTCTTGATCAGGGCAAATCTGTATCTCCTTTTCTTCAGGGCTAAATGTATGTTAAAGTTAAATGGGATTCTATAGTTTATCTCTCTTTTTAAAATATAGTGTTTGATTTTATGTGGTGGTATTGGTCATCCAAACAGCAGAGGATGGGATGAAATCTGTAATCACACCCATCTATACTTGTTCCTAAACTACTACTGAATGGCTTGCCTGATTGCAGAAAAAATATCTCTTCTTCTAAAATGGATAATAGCATTCTGTAATTCCTTCTTGGATTAGAATGTAATTAGAGTTCCATACACAATGTGTAGCCACATTGTTAATCTCAAACCATGAATAATTATTGAGCCTAACCCGATATCCAGACACTATGTGATGGGATTGTGTATAGACCTCAATTGAGCAAGGTACCAAAGGTAATAGAAGTCTGAAATATAGTTTTTTCCCCCCTCTCATTTCAGGTGAGAAATCAGATACATCTACAACACAGTCAGAGCTAAGGTCAGCTCTGGGAGGGACAATGATACATCCCCACAAACCTTCCAGGACATGAAGCTTCCCTCATATGGGTCTATGATATTTCCAGGGCTTTTTTTCTCATAGAACGCTCAGAACGGAGTTCCGGCACCTTTTTTGGATGGAGCCTTATAGGGTAGGCAAGGTGGGTTGTATGACATGTGTGAGTTCCGACACCTTTTTCTTTTACAAAAAAAGCACTGGATATTTCCATATCTATACCCAGTTTCTCTTCAAAGGTCATGTAAATCTTTCCAATATGTCTTGTGCTGTGTGACATTAGGGTAGATTGATTGTCATAAACACATGTCCATTCTTTACTTTTCCAAACTTGACATTTGCCATTTTCCTGGAATTCTACCTTGGGTTTTTCAATAATCAGAAATTGGAAGGATGGGGGGAACAAAGTAGCTAATACTATACGTGCTATTACTGAGGACTAAGCAAATCAGACAGCAGATTCTCAGCACAGAACTCCAGAATAAAACAAAGTGTTTTTATTTTTGCTTCAGGGCCAGCTTGTTCTAGATTGCTTGTCCTCATATATTCCCCATATGGGGAATAATACACACTATGGCTGTTACAGCATTTAATATTGCATTTGCTGTGCCTTTGAAAAGAGAAAGGCAGGGTTTTCTGAATCACACTTTGGGTTCCAGCATCAAATTCTCTACTCTTTTCTAGATGTGCCTTTTTATCTACTGTTTTCTAAATATGCCTATGCTGCATAGCACAGCATTCACAAACCCCATTTCATGTTTTATAGCTAGATAGATTCAGCAAATCAAATGTAGCTGCCCTTGCTCCATAAAATTGTTTTCACGTGGAAGCTTTTAAAGTGGTGCTGTGCAAGAAGAAATAAATAGAAAAGCATCTTCAAGCTTGAAAGCTGGGAATCATTTTCATTAATTTTGCAGTGCACATAAGAACTGGAGTCCTTTCCTGATCAGCTACAACAACCCTTACTGTACTTACTTTCTCATAGTTATTCAAATACAACTATGTATTTGTTTTTTTCCCCATTACTATCTTCATCTATATATAAATTCCACTATATTTAATGAGAACTACCCTATCCTTAGCTCAGTTAAGTGGCAGCACCTATATTAACTTTATTTCATAAAACTCAATCAAATATCTAATAAAATAAAATAAAAAATTAGTTAATTTGCAGATGAGGCTGTTTGGAAATCCCAGAATTTTAAAAAAAATCACAGGAGGTAATTTATAATTGTCAAGAAAACTATCTGAGTACCCCACATAATCAGCAGGATTCAAGTGGAATCTGAGGAAAACTTTACATGCAGTGGTGGGATTCAAATAATTTAACAACCGGTTCTGTTCATCATTATCACCAGCACGACGTGCCTCGAATATTCATCATCAGCACATTGTTATCATCACTGGTGTGACACACCTCACATATTCGCCATCACTGGCGTGAAGCGCCTTACATATGTCACCACCGGTGCAACGCGCATCACATTGACATCATCACTGGCAGAACATGCCTGGCAGTGGCAGCATCACCAGCGCAACACACCTCACAGATTTATTATAACCTGTTCGCCAAACTCAACAAAAATTAGGTATCTGTTCTACTGAACCGGTGCAAACTGGTTGAATCCCACCTATTTACTTGTGAGGTTGTACAGGATCACAGTTCTGAAGCCTCCTGCAATGCAGTTCAATATAAGAATAAACTTTGGTGTTTGCATTTGCTTTTTCTGTTCCCCTTGCCTGCATTTTTCTTAGTGCTAAATCTTACTTGATTCTTAAAAACATATTTCCACAGTGGATTTCAAATGCTGCACAATCTTTCTCCTGCCCCCATTCATGTGTATATCCCCAATGAAACCACAGATTGAATTGCTTGTCTTTCAGCATGCACAACCTTTCATATAGGACATCACTGCTTAGTTAGTCTCTCCTTGAAGACTCACCAGCTTCTTTTGTCTCAGAACTGTTATTCTTTTCCATGAGGAATACAGAGAATTAATTAGAAATTATCTACTGAAGACTCTTTCTACTTTCATTATTTAATTACATACTCAATTCTAAACATTAAACATTCACCTCTATCTTTTTGGAAAACAACATCTCTCTCTGTCTCTCAATCTCTCACACCCTCTTTCTCTCATACGCTCCCTTAGTCCCTTCCATTATAGCATTTGCATCCAAAAACCACATTTATATATTGCTTTTGATGCTTTTTTCATTTAAAATATGCGCACACAGTTCAAACATAAAGCAGAGAGAAAATTCACCCTTGAAAAATGCAGAAAGCAGCATTTAGAAAAAAAAATCCTGTCAGCTGGCAATGTGTGTACAGCTACTATTGTGAGAAGTAAATTGAACCCTCAAGCAGTTCAGGTTTTCCCCTTATTGTTTTTCTTCATTTTTTAAATTCTTTGTTGGCAATGGGTTATTAGTCCCTATCCAGTAAAGAGTGGCTTGCAGATCCTGACAAAACAAGCTGCTGAGATGATTATTTATCCCTCCTTAAGACTGCTTTGCGAAGGGATGGCCTGCAATTTGTGATATGGTCCCTGATGTTTTCTCAGCTCCTTCAAGTGTGTCACAGTGGACCTTGACACTGAGAAAAAAATAGTGGCAAACCTGCATTTTTCCTTCTTTCTTTTTCCTTGTTAGCAGTCTGCCTTCTTTAACCATGTCCCCTCCATAAATGTCCAGATTTTGCCCTTGTGAATCCAGGGATGTTGGCTGGCTGCTGTCTTGCAGAAATGACAGCCAGAAGTCTCCAACCACTAGGAATAGCAATAGCCCACAAACCCACTGTAATGTATTGGGCTTGCTTTGTTAAGGGAACACCACGTGGTAAATGCTGGAAGGCTGTTTGAGCAGGGAAGCTGGCTAACGGCTCCCAGCTCCCAGCACCGCTATTGGTTGTCTCTAGGGCGGCAATGGGTTGCTTCAAACCCATTGGCCGCCGCCTAGAGGCCAGGGTATAAATTGCTGCATCTGCAGCCCTGTTCCTTAGTTCAGATCCTGCAAGCAATAAACCATGATCTTTGCTGAACTCACTCACCTCGTCTTCATTCCTGCGCAACAAACCCAGTACACAACATTGGTGATGAGGATGGGATCCTGCTTCTCCTTCAAAGCTGAAAGTCACTAGGGGGGAGGCAGCACACGCCTGGCAGGAAAGCAATTCCCCCCCCACGGTCAGCTAGCTCAGCCATGCTAGCGACCATGCACTCAGAGGACCAGTCCCTGGGCAACAGAGGAGCAGGATTTGAAGACGCTGAGAACCAGCTGCAAAGACCAGCAGAATGCCCAAGGTCGGAAAGCTGAGAAAATTCAACATCAAGCAGCCAGAAGAGTGGCCCTCATACCTGTCCCAGGTTGAGAACTACCTTCGAGCAAACCAGGTCGCTGAGGACGGACTGAAGGCCGCCACGCTACTCTGTGTGTGCGGCCCAGCAACATTCGATTTAGCCAAGAACCTGTTCGCGCCAACACCGTTGGAGTCCATATCCTTTGCAGAGTTGAAAAAGAAGCTCGGAGAACATTTCCAGCCAAAGATGTCAGTGATCGCTTGGCGCTATGCCTTCGAGCAAAGAATACAGCAACTGGGAGAAACCGCATTCGAGTACATCACGGCCTTGAGGCAGGCCGCACGCCTGTGCCAGTTCTCCGACATAGAGGAGAGACTATGAGACCGGCTTATCTGTGGCCTCCGCAACCGAGAGCTACAGCAGAAGCTTTACACCAGAGAGGTCCTATCATTTTCGGACGCACAAAAGGAAGTCATGGCGGATGAAGCCACAGGTGGAGCCATACGAGCTATTCGGCCTGCCAAAACTGCACAACATGAAGAAGCCATCCACCACGAGGACGCCGAACACACAGAAGGCCCCAAAGAAGACACAGAAGTCGACAAGTTACACAGACAACCCGACCAACAGCGTCGCAGCAACAAGCAACAAGAGACTATTTACAAGGCAGATCCCTTTCTTAGATGTCCAGGTTGTGGCGGCCGCCACCAACACTTGGACTGTAGGTTCCGGACAGCCACGTGCCAGGCCTGTGGGAAGACCGGCCACATCACGTCTGTCTGCAGAGGTCACCAGAGGGACTTGCCTGCGAATCGCCAGTCAGAAGATCCGACCAGGAGAGGTACTGGGGGCCTGGGGCCGTACAGCATGGGGTCTTGCTCCAGCCGCAGAAGCATTTGCCGTACCGGGGCCTGCCGCCTGATTAAGCCCAAGTATAGACTTCAGGTGGAGCTGCAAGGGGTCCCCTGTAAGATGGAGCTGGACACAGGCTCCGCCATTTCTATTATTTCCCTTGAAACATTTAATTTTGTTTGTAGTTGCAGTAAGAGATGGGCAAAGCTGAAGCCTTCGGACATTGTACTAACTGATTTCCAGAATGCCAGAATCACAGTCAAAGGTGAAGCCACCCTAGCCATTAAATTTAAGGGGTTTTCTGGGCACCTGGATGTTGTCATAGTAGGGGGCCAGAGAACGAGCCTAATTGGGCTCGATTGGTTTGATGTGCTAGGCATCCAAGTAACCGGAATCAACCGGACACAAGTCGCGAGTCTAGCAACAGTATGCGAGGAATTCGCAGATGTGTTTGATTCAGCTCTGGGAACATACACGGGCCCGCCAATAGCATTCAAACCAGACCCAAATGTAGTGCCAGTCAGGATTAAGCCTCATAGGGTCCCATTTGCCCTCAAGCACAAAATAGACACTGAATTAGATAAACTTGTTGAACAGGGCGTTTTGCAACCAGTAGATGGTGGGGAGTGAGAAACTCCTATTGTAACACCACTAAAAGCCAACAGGGAAGTCAGAATCTGTGCAGATTATAAATGCACAATTAACCGGGACTTCAAACAACATGCATACCCAGTTCCAATAGTAAGCCACATCCTGGCATCCTTGCAGGGTGGCACCATTTTTGCAAAATTAGATTTGGCTCAGGCCTATCAGCAACTGCCTGTTGATGAGGCCACGGCTGCAGCACAGACCATTGTAACCCACAGGGGGGCATTTAAAGTAAAGCACCTGCAATTTGGGGTCAGTGTAGCCCTGGGCATTTTTCAGGGCATCATGTAACGTACACTCAAGGGCATTCTGGGGGTTTGCCCCTATTTTGATGACATGCTTATTGCCAGAGAATCCACTGAGGTGCTAGCAAGGAGGCTCAGAGCTGTCCTGCAAAGGCTGCGAGAAGCAGGCCTCAAACCTAAAAAGAATAAGTGCAGTATTGGGGTCCCTTCAACTGAATTCTTGGGGTTTTGCATTGATGCTGATGGCATCCACCCTGCTGAGTCTAAAGTAAAAGCCATTCAGATGGCACCTAGCCCTAAAACAAAAGGAGAGCTACAGGCATTTCTGGGCCTCCTCAATTTTTACCACGCGTTCCTTCCTAACAAGGCCGCAGTGGTGGAGCCGCTTCACAGGCTCTTAGATAAAAATGTTCCATGGAAGTGGAATAGCATTCACGGAAAAAAAATTCAGGAATTGAAGGCACTTCTGTCGGTCAGTTCCACTCATTTCAAGGAGTCTAAACCAGTTTGCTTAGCATGTGATGCATCCCCATATGGGGTGGGTGAAGTCTTAAGTTACTTAGAGAAATATGGAACTCAAGTTCCAATTGCTTTTTATTCAAGGACACTGTCCTCTGCTGAGCGTAATTACGCTCAAATTGACAAAGAGGCACTGGCCATTGTAGCTGGAGTTACAAAATTCCACGACTACTTATATGGCAGGGACTTCATGGTCTTCACAGACCATAAACTGCTATTGGGGTTATTCACTACAGACAGACAGACACCCCTCATATTATCCCCTAGAATGCTGAGATGGTCCATTTTTTATCAGCTTATACGTTTAAGCTGATTCGCAAACCCAGCAAGAATATGGGCCATGCAGATGGCCTGAGCAGGCTTCCACTGCCAGTGGCCCACGTTTTGTCCATTCAGGACTTGCCAGAGTTTCCCCTCCATGCAGGGGACATAGCCGCAGAAACAGCAGCAGACAAGACACTAAGTAGAGTGCTTTCTTGGGTACACACAGGTTGGCTGGATAAAAGCCCAGGCCCTGAGTTTCAGAGCTATTTTACAAGAAGATATGAGCTATCAGCTCACAAGGGTTGTATTCTTTGGGGGAACAGGGTCATAGTTCCTACCTCACTAACAGACAGGGTTTTGCAATCACTGCATGAAGGCCATCTGGGTATTGTTTGCATGAAAGCATTGGCTAGAAGCTATTTAAGGTGGCCAGGATTAGATAAAGCCATTGAGGCCCAAGTGCACGGGTGTTATACATGCCTGCAATCAAGGCCTGAAATGCCGCATGCTCCAGTTCACAGTTGGGAGGAGACTCACACTCCCTGGTCTAGGATTCACATAGACTTCGCTGGGCCCTTCCAGGGACAGCTCTTTCTTATAGTGGTCGACAGCCACTCTAAATGGCTAGAAGTTATACCAATTGCAAACATGACTACTGCTAGGACCATCCAGGTGCTTAGGAAACTCTTTGCCACACACGGGCTGCTGGATGTCATAGTGTCCAATAACAGGGCCCAATTTACTGCGGCAGAATTTCAGGCGTTCCTGAGAGCAAACCTCATTAGGCATGCGACGTCGGCCCCGTTTCACCCATCTACTAATGGTCAAGCCGAACGCATGGTGAGCACCACAAAAGAATCGCTGAGGCGTATATTGACCGGGGACTGGCACCACAGACTGGCTGATTTTTTGCTTTGCCAACATTCCACGCCATGCACGGCTACTGGGAAAAGCCCAGCAGAGCTGCGCTAGGGGAGGCGACTGATCATGAAACTGGACAGGTTGTACCCAGACCAGGTAGCAGCAGAAGCATCTTTCCCCAAACCCCCAAGGGGGCTGCAAGTGGGGACGGGGTGTGGGCCAGAAACTACAGGCATGGGAACTTGTGGGTGCCAGGAAAACTCACTAAAACGTCAGGCCCTCTCTCATACGAAGTGGGCCTAGAGGGCGGGCAAGTTGTCCATCACCAAATCAATCAGCTTAGGAAGCATTTTCCAGAACAGCCGCAAAGCAAGGACTTCGTCATAAGTCCTTACCAAGGGCCGCAAACTGGCAACCAGGCCGATCCATGCATAGACTGTGAAGGCTCAAACAGCCAAAGCAATGGGGAGTTGGCCATAGGGGAGGAAAGCCCGGAAGTGCAACATGGGTCCCCTGATGGAGAAAGCCAACCTGAGTTCTACAGCCGCTGTGCTAACTCTGCTGAACAAACTGACTCTGGGGTGGGCCAACTTGAAAAGGCCAGCCAGAGATCACCAAGCCATCCTGAATCGTTTGAATTGAGAGACACTGGTCTACCCAGCCCGGCGGGCAAGCTGGTAGGCCAGGAAGTGCCTGGGTCCCCCAAGCATTCCACAAGGGCTCGCAAACCTCCTGCTTATCTGCAAGATTTTGTCCTGAAATAATAAAGCTATAATGTTGTATGTACCTTATTGTACTGCCTGTTTATCTACAAGATTGTCCTGAATAATGAAGCTATAATGTTGTAAGTACCTTATTGAGCTGCTAGCTAGGAAACACCTGTATTAGCTAAGAGGAAACCTGTTTTCTCACACCATTGTTATACCTTTTGTAAAATTGTTTTGATGTAATTCTGTTGTTGCTATAATGTTTGTTCATTCTAGGGGGGAGGGGTGTAATGTATTGGGCTTGCTTTGTTAAGGGAACACCACGTGGTAAATGCTGGAAGGCTGTTTGAGCAGGGAAGCTGGCTAACGGCTCCCAGCTCCTCAGACAACCCGTCTCCAGCGCCGCTATTGGTTGTCTCTAGGGCGGCAATGGGTTGCTTCAAACCTATTGGCTGCCACCTAGAGGCCAGGGTATAAATTGCTGCACCTGCAGCCCTGTTCCTTAGTTCAGATCCTGCAAGCAATAACCCATGATCTTTGCTGAACTCACTCGACTTGTCTTCATTCCTGCGCAACGAACCCAGTACACAACACCCACAGCAACAATCCACCAGGAATTATCCAGAACCAAATATAAAATACAGAAGAATGAAAGAAATAATGTAATTTACAAAATCAACTGTAACAATTGTAGCCAATTCTACGTAGGACAACCATCCAGTGGTAGGATTCAAATAACTGAACATCCAGTTCTCTGCGTGGATGCAGGCCTGGGCCTCCAAGGCCTAGAATAGACTTCTGGAAGTGACATCCATGCACTTCCTGTGGGCTGTTCTAGCCCTGGGAGGCCTCCTCCAGGCCTCTGAGGCCTAGAACAGACTTCCAGAAGCAGCATGGGTTCAGCCAGTTCTCCGAACTCAACAAAATTTAGCTACCAGTTGTACCGAACCAGTGCAAACCGGCTGAATCCCACCACTGCAACCATCACATCAATTAAAAACCAGGATCCACAAACAACAGCTGGCAGTCAAATGCCACAATCCCAAATCCTTAATTTCTACCCACACTGATACCAAACAGCACCAGTTCAATTGTAGCAACACAAAAATCATCAGCCACACTACCACCCGCCATGTTTGTGAGTTCCTTGAAGATTGGCAGTTCACAAGCAATTCCATAAACAGGCACATTGACCTACAAGCAGCCTACGAATCCCACAGAATCCAAACCAACCATGCAGCCAACCAGAGGCAGCACCAGTCCTCAACCAACCCACCAACACCCCCCCAACTAGCACTTCACATCCCAATGATCTTCACCTGAGGAAACCTTCCCATCACAAGACCCATCACAAGACTCTCACTGATGACTCACACCTGACCAATCACAAGACCCTCACTTGACACACCCACACCTGACCAATCACAAGACCCTCACTTGACACACCCACACCTGTGGAAACCCTCACCTGACATGACCTTACTATCACAAGACCTACTGACACATGAAACTCTTATAAACAGAAGAACAATGACATCCCCTAAACTCCACAGAAGATCTTACCTAGCCTGATAATGAAATGTTTGGAAACCAACCCACAAGCTCAGAGAACAAACCTTCACCCTCACTCTTGCTGTTGTCCTTATACAGTGTCCTTTTTATGATGTCCCAAGACATGTTCTAGTCTCATCAATCCGCCCTGAGTCTTCGGAGAAGGGCGGGATATAAATGGAATTAAAATAAATAAAAATAAATAAATCTACAATTATGAGAGCCACAATGATAAATTTTAGTTTATTACTTTTTAAGGGATGCTAACCCCACACTCACATATCAGGTGGCCAAATAGCTTCATCATGTCATACCATTGTACAAAACATTTAATTATATAATAATAAAACAATTGTTTTATTGCCCTATTTTCTCACCTTCCCAATAATGAGTTGTGTTAAACTATTTCTCTGTTCTACTGTAAAGGTGGATCAAAGACCATAATAAAGATATTTATTTATTTATAATTTCCATGAAGCCTGCTATGTGGTCCTGGTGATGTAGTCTGACTAAGCTGAGGGAAAGAATTTATGGCCTCCAGATATTGCTGAACTCCTAGCATTTTGCATGGGATGGAGCTTCAGCAACATCTGGAGAGCCAAAGTTTTCCCATTCTTTACATTTTCCAAAATGTTATCTGTCCTCTTGAACCAGAATTAGAGAAGGAAAAGCCCTACACATAAAGCTAAATACTGGTGGAATGACAAACTATATATGTTGATTTCATATTAAACCACTCATGGTGTAGCTGAAAACCTATGATCATTCAATGTCTTTTTGTCTTTGTTTTGTCATTGTTATCATTTTTTGCTTCCTTTTAGGAGGATAGAAAAGATACAAAAAGAATAACAAAGTCATTGTGATAAATTATAATAGAATAATGGTAATAAATTCAACACAAAACCAGGCATTTAAAGTCTGAAGGATTCTATTTATGCCAGCAATATGCTGTTCTGAAAGTTATTTAAAGCTGACAAATCACTCCTAACTCTGTACATCCCAGAGTTATTTCCCTTTGGAAAAGCTGTTTTCAGAAGCCCCAATTAACCTTGATTGAATTCTGCCTTAGTAATATCAGGAATTTTAATTGACTGGGAAGGTGATAATAAATCTCTGCTCAAAATACAGCTTGGCCATTAACAAATCCTCTCCTGGCAAAGCGAAGTGTCACAGAGAAGAACTGAGCAATTTTTCTTTTAATTTTCATAGAAACAGCCAGGGCTTTTTTTTGTCATAGAGCGCACAGAACAGCATTCTGGCACCTTTTTTTGAACAGAAGAACGCGCAAGTACAGGTATGGCTGCAGAGCGAGTTTGCAGACCCCCAGCAGCCTGATCTGGGCTCCAGAGACCTGGAAAAGCCCTCTGCCACCCGGATTTAAGGCTTCAGAATGATTTTGTGCCTTCCCCATGGCCAATCCGGGCTCCGGAGGCCTTTTCTAAGCCTTCGGAGCCCAGATCCATGGCCTTGGAGCAATTTTGTGGCCCCCCAGCAGCCTGATACAGGCCCCAGATGCCTTTCCCAAGTCTCTGGAGCCCATATCCATGGCCATGGAGTGATTGTGACCCCCCCAGCAGCCCGATCTGGGCTCCGGAGGCCTGGAAAAGGCCACCAAAGCCCAGATTGGGTCGCAAGAGCCCCAGCAAAATTGCTCTGCAGTCATAGATCCAGGTGGCAGAGGTCTTTTCCAGGCCTCCAGAGCCCGGATCGGGCCATGGGGGGTTGTGGATGCATCCCCTGACCTCAGATTGGAGCGGCAGCAGGAACCGTGACAGAGAGGAGACAGACCTTTTCCAGGTGAGGGATCTGTGCCTTGGAAGCTCCCTAAAGTGGTTTCTTCTCCCACACCCCACCCAGCTCTGTAAAGGGCTTTCAACTGGAGCTGGAGCTGTGCATGAGTTCTGGCACCTTTTTTTTTTTACAAAAAAAGCACTGGAAACAGCCATCTTTATCCAAGTAGCTAGAGACCTGTAGCATGATAGGTTTTGTTGTCCTGTGTTATTTACAGTAGGTTTGACATAGCATTAGACTACAAATCTGAGTTGCAGCCCAGCCTTAGGCATGAAGCCAACTGGATGACCTTGGGCCAGTCATCCACTTTCAGTCCTAGAAATAAGGTGACCAATCATCCTCCTTTAGGGAGGACAGTCCTCCTTTAGTAAGTTCTGTCCTCTCTCAAAAAGTGTCCTCCTACATGTCCTCCTTTTTGATATTTGAAGACTAACCCAGGGCTTTTCAACCGGTGGTATGCGTACCACCAGTGGTACATGAGCCCCTGCCTGGTGGTACGTGAGCCCAGCCTAGCTAATTACAGTGGGGGAGGGAACAAATCAAAACGGAGTCACACAGACCTGGAGATCAGCTGGAGTTGCAGAGCTTGCCAGGATCCCCAGGATCTGTGGCAACATGCTAATTGGAGCTTCCGGTGCACCCGGAAGAGAAAAGGAGGAGGGCAGAGAGAAGAAAAAGAATAAAAGGGGCAGACGGCCTGTTTTCAGAGGAACAGCAAGTAGAGAGGCAAGCGAGGAAGGGTGAGTGAGCAAGTGGTGTGTTTGGGTGGGAAGGGCCAGCTCACTTGCTTGCAGAAAAGAGGCTGCTTGCTAAGTGAGCAGCTTAGCAAGCAGCCTCTTTTCCGCAAGCAAGTGAGCTGGGCAGGATCCCCAGATCAGAGTTTCTGAGCATGACTTCTGAGCACGGCTCAGCTGATCCCAGGCTCCTGCCCAGCTCACTTAGCAAGCAGCCTCTTTTCCTCAAGCAAGTGAGCTGGGCAGGAGCCTGGGATCAGCTGAGCCGCGCTCAGAAGTCGAGCTCAGAAACGCTGATCCCGTTCCTCCCCACCCCAAAAAGCAGGGCTTTTATTCGCTTTTTGCGCTGCCACGCTTTTCACGACTCAACCTTTCGCAGCGCAAAAAGCAGGTAAAAGCCCTGCTTTTGGGGGTGGGGAGACTCGGGCGCTGTTCCTTGGGAATCCTCTCTCCTCACCCCAAAAAGCAGGGCTTTTACTCACTTTTCACGCTGCCACGCTTTGCACGACTCAACCTTTCGCAGCGCGAAAAGCAGGTAAAAGCCCTGCTTTTGGGGGTGGGGAGATAGGATTCCCAAGGAACAGCGCCCTAAGTCAGAGCACAACTCAATTGAAGCCCATTTTGCAAAGGGGAAAAGTGAGACCTGGGGAAAAAAATCCATGGGGCTCGACACAACCGTTGCCGCCATCTTCCCCGCTTGTCCTCTCACAGGACCCGGACTGCCAGAAAGAAAACCCCAGATGCGGGGGCAAGCCAGGGAAAGTGTGTGTGTGTGTGTGTGTGTGTGTGTGTGTGTGTGTGTGTGTGTGAGAGAGAGAGAGAGAGAGAGAGAGGGTGGGGAGAGAGGAGAGAGAGAGAGGGAGGAGGGAGAGGGAGGGGGAAGGAGAGAGAGAGGGAGAGGAGAGGGAGAGAGAGGGAGGGAGAGGAGAGAGAGAGAGAGAGAGAGAGAGAGAGAGAGAGAGAGAGAGAGAGAGAGAGAGAGAGAGAGAGAGAGAGAGAGAGAGAGAGAGAGAGAGAGAGAGAGAGAGAGAGAGAGAAATCCCCAGCTGCAATTCCTGTGCAAGATTGTGCAAGGAAGGAAGGAAGGAAGGAAAATAAACACATTGAAATTGATAAAAGATGGGTAGAAATATTCAGCCATTTCAAAAATGAACATATTCCATGTGAAAATTTATTTATTCTTGTTCAATTTACGTTGTGCTGCCCTGGGACTAATGCAGCAGTTGAAAGGGTTTTTTCAATTGCTAATGATTTTTGGAAAAGCGAGAAATTGAGACTGAATGTTGATACTCTAGCTGCAGCACTTGCCATGAAATTCAATATGAAGGATATTTCTTGTTCAGATATTTCCAATATATTGTTAGAAGATGATACATTGACAAAAATATTCATTCAATGGAAAAGTACTCATTTAAATAATAATTAATAGGCATGTAAGCACAATTACAATATAAATGTTATTGTTACAAATATTTTTATTATGCATTTATCATATTATAGTGTATTCTGTATTATTGTTGCAATGAATAAAATGTTTCTTTTATTTACGATTATTTTTTCTTTAATTTATTTGTGTCCTCCTTCTCATTGTAAAAAAGTTGGTCACCTTACTAGAAAGCACCCAATGGCAAACCACTTTGAAAATCTTGCCAAGTAAACTGTAGGAATCTGTCCAGGTAGTCAGTAGAGATCAAGACTGACTTGAAGTTCCCCTCCCCCAAAGAAGTGTTAGTTAACAATGCAGCTAGTAGCCATGACTAATGATCATTTTAAAAATAAACACTACTCCAGTATGAATACATGTTTATGTGCTGGATGTTTATCACTTTGAAAATGCAGAACAGATGTATCCCTTCTCATTCATTTGTGTATGTTTTCAAAAAATCGATTTTGTGCCAGGACTTGGCAAACATCCTTAAACCTTCTGTGAAATAGTCTTTGAATCAGCTTCAGGTGACAGTTTTCATACAGTTCCTAACTAAAATAGCATCCATAAAACTTACTTTGTTTTTCTATCAGGTTGAGTTTATATTATTATATTTAATTTACTTAATTATTCCAGCCTGATTTCTATAGGATTTGTTTAATAATTGCTTGGGAACTGAAATTCCAAGCTTTAATAATTTCTTGTAAGACCGTTGCTTTAAATTCTGCAGAGGTTACAGTCTACAGATCGACAAAGTTTCTCTTTTGACTACATAATTTTTTATTTTTATTTTAATCCCATTTGTATCCCGCCCTTCTCCAAAGACTCAGGGCGGCTTACAATCTAAGCACAAATCAAATGTGCTTAGCAATAGCCTTCATTCTATGTAAATGCCTGCTTGTTAGGGCTTTCGCACCACCCCCCCAAGCGGCATTATTACAAAGTCAGCTTATTGCCCCCAACAATCTGGGTCCTCATTTTACCTACCTCGGAAGGATGGAAGGCTAAGTCAACCTCGAGCCTGGTGGGATGCGAACCTGCAATAATTGCAGGCAGCTGGTGTTACTTAAGGAGGCATTAGCCCACTGCTCCACCAAGGCTCTGCATGTCTGCATCACAATCATTTTGAAAGCATCATTTTCCATTATTGCTTTTGCATGCAGAAAAATCTATGCTTTTGAAACTATGTCCTAGAAGATTTTGTTGAATTTAGAACTATCAAGTTTCAAACTGCCGATCTATTTAAAAAATGAGCTCCTTAGAAAGAACTAACCCTTTGTTTTGGTAGGCACCTTGAAGATTATATTCACATGTCATATTTGTGCGTGTACCCCACATCCTGGAAGTAGAAATTTCTCACTGTCTGAATTTTGCTTGAGTGCAGCTCCCACTAAACAGCCAATAGTAAGCAATGCTCAAAATGATATCTGGAGAGTTAAATGATCATAGAACCAAGCTCATAATGAGAACATCCTAACTACCACTGGCCTTATTCTCTCATCATTACTTTAATTGCTGGGTGGTTGGTCTCATCTTATTCCCTTTCCCATTCTTGTCAAGAAAGACAATCACCATTAGAGGAGAATGGATAGACTGGGAAGAGAAGAAGGAACATGCCTCAATTTTCTGAACAAATTTCAAGAAAGGTTAGAGCCAATATTTCCTCTTATAATTCTTATTTAGAATGATATAGTAAAGCTGATGAATTATATCTTTCCTAGCTGCAAAGATCCATAGCAGAGGGAATGGTTCTGCTGCAAATTTTAAGCATCTTCCTATGGAGAAATATTTTTAAAATATATCTCTTACTTATTTTGATATGCAGCAATGGAAGTAGATGTCATAACTATAAGGCACTTGTTTGCTGTTATATGTCTTATAATTTATATTTTATAATTATTCATTTGAATCTTTCCTGAAGGTCAAATAAAAATATTTTTAAATTATTTTCTTTCTTGAGAGATTATACATCACAAATTGCAAGGATCATAGCTAGTTAATCTACACAGAAGAATCTCAGAGGTAAAACCTAGGGTAAACCTGTTAATGTTTTATCTCAGTTTTAAAGCATCTGGCTTATTCACATGAATGTGAAACATTTCCCAATTTACACTGCTCTGTACTATGCTTTTCCCCAGACTATATATACAACTTTAAAACATTTGTTATGTTACTTGCAGACTTTGCAGTGATTACATTTCCATATCTTTTGTAAGCAATTATTTCTTTTAACTATTGTTGATAGAATAAGCAACTGTTTATCATATTTATGGGACTTCCCATCTGAAAGATCATGACTCCGCATAATGTACAATTTAAAAAAACATTAAAAACTAACAGTTAAAAAAATTCAGCGATTAAATCACCAGTCAAACTTACTAATAATAGAATAGCAAAGAGAGTTATTGTTAAGGGCAATAAGGCTCACACATAATGTTAGATAAACCATAGTTTATCATGCATGATAGTTGAGTTCACAAATGATGAAACATGTATGGAGATCATCATTCTGTTCTGTTTGCATGAATGCATTGCATTACTCTCAGCTTTGGCTTATGCATTTGTGCTGGTGCTTCAGATGTATTGATTGAGGTGGAATGACCATTTGCTGAAACTGTTTTAAATGAAGAATAAGATCCATTATTAAAACTCTACCAGTGTATGTTTATCTGAAAGAGGTAGGAATAATAAAATCATTGCCAAACTTGTGGCTTTCTCCCAAACAACCACTTCCAAATTTACAGTAGAATAAAAACAAGAGAAATTAAGATTTATTTTCTCCTACACCAAAGTGGTGCTGCAGCCATTGTCTGGTACCCAAAACTGTGCTTTTCAAAAATATGATATAGGTACCATTGTTACCTTGACAAGATAGTTCTATTGACTTTGCTTGTCAGAAGGTCACAAAAGGTGATCACTTGACCCCAGGACACTGCACCTTTCATAAATATATGCGAGTTCCCAAGCATCCAAATTTTGATCATGGAGCCACTGCAATTGTCTCAGTGCCGTTGTAACTTTGAATGGTCACTAAACGAACAGTTGTAAATCAAGAACTATATTATGACCCTAAAAATGTAGGTAGTATATAAAACAGCATCTTGTGCATAGAAATGATGGAAAAGAGATTTATGCAATGCCCTAGATTTCATTTCCCTTTGGAGGGAATGGGAATTAAAACATTGCATCTCTGCATAAGCCCTCAAAGCAAACACTCAGGGAAAAGTGTTTTTCCCTGAGAAACAGTCCAAGTGCTTTAAGGCATTGCAGACAGGTGTTGTGTTGGTGGTGTTACTAGATCAGGGGTGTCAAGCTGCCAGCCCACGAGCCGGATGCGTCATGCTGAAACCGCGCCCACTCCATTGCCAACAATGGAAAAAAAGTCATGATACATCACGACACGTCACGTGACGTTGCGAGTCTGACACTCCTGTACTAGATGGTAGGTGAAGAAGGTTTGGATAATGTTGTGCACCTTTTTCCCCTTAGGTACTTGGTACACGTGCCTTTATATTCTTACATAATGTTTGAATATGTAATACAGAATTAAGCAAGCTTTTATTTTAGTTATAAAACTGAAATGTTTTTACTTGGTTGGGACGCATGGGTAGAGCAGGCTGTTCTTTCTGATTGCCAATCCAAAAATCTTGGAGACAGCCTAGTGAGCACTAATGAAATACACTCCTGTGAATCTGCACATGTGCACATGCATAGCAAAGTTAGAAAACAGTGATGCAAATAAAGCACTATTTGTGATTTATGCTCACATTATAAACAGATAACCTTTCAAAGTTAGCTACTTTGCCAAACATTTCATCTCAAGTTTTGTAAACATGACATTTCATTGTGTTACAAACATAACAGGCTACTCAGCTATATTAAATACCATATGCACTTTGAGTAACAGTGTTAGGAAAGAAATATTGACACTGAAGTCCCTTAATAATAAAACAGGTTCCAATGTAGGTCCTGCATTTTGTAAGATGTTACAAAATGAATGGATCAGCTGCATGAATCTAACCATCTGAGATTCCCACATACTTGTTTTTTTTTGGCATGTTATATTAACTCAACCATTTTACAGCTTAACATTATATGTGCAGCAAGCTGCTGTGCTTGTTCAACAAGCTATGCATAAAACAAATATGGCTTACTGCATTGTATGAAGGTACCAATTATCATTGACCTAGAATAGCCCTCCAGATTTTAAGTGGATTTCTTTTCCAGCCCCTTCTGGAAATGCTAGAAATTGAATGTGAAATTTCTGCATGCAAGCCTATTATTCTATAGCTACTTTAAATTATTCTAGTTTCACTTCACATGTTTTTATCCTGAAACTGATAACCATTTCTTTTTTTTAAAAAAACTGATCAGGTGTCTCTAAGGCAGCAATTGAGAAGCAAGCATTTTACACAGAATACTGAGGTTTTTATATCCAAGCTGTATTTCATGTGGCTTAATATACTATAGTTGGAAGTGAAGGTTTAACAGCTTACATCAGAGGAGGCTATATAAAACAGGTCATTAGAGTGAAAAGTTTCATGTGTTTTGGAAAATGATCAAATGAATTACATTCCTTGCCATGTACTTATTCCACACTGACAATTTGAAAAGTGCCTTTAGGTAAAAAGGAAAATGATGTTCATGATGGGCAGTTTGCAGCTGAGAACAAGGACCCCAGGCCCTTGCAATTTTGTTTTATATTGATTTTTATTCTTTCTGCATCCTGCTCGACTAAACTCCATCCATATATTGCAAGGAAATCTGACTTGCAAGAGTATTCCAATTAAATCAGTAGGTCATCCAGTTCGTAGCTTGGAGGAATTTAGTTTCAATATAAATATTCCATTTTAATGGGCCTGTAGATCTGATTTGTCAACGCATTCATTATCCTGAAACTTCATTAACGATACACAAAGTAATACATTAAATATAATAGTTTCAGCATATGGGCAAAACAATCAGAACTATCATAAATGGTAGAATGGCAATAATTTAAACTGTCTCTGCCAGTTGTTTCACAAAATGTATAGATTTTTGAAAAAGAGATGGGTGGGAAATCCAGTATAAATCACTAGATTAGAAACCAGGAGACTATGAATTCTATTCTGCCTTAGGCATGAAAACCAGCTAGTAACTTTGGTCCAGTCATTCTCTCTCAGCTCAATTCACCTCACAGGGTTGTCGGTGTGAAAATAGGATGGGGTAGCAGCATGTTTCTCTCTTTGAATTATTTATAAAAATAATAAAGACAGGATAAAAAAAGGAAAAAACCAAAAACCAACTGCATGTGACATATTTTAATATATAATTTATCCCTTCAATATAAAAAAAATCAAATAATCCCATTTTCATTTATTATTTCAGTAACTCGTGTAATCAGCATCTATCTCTATGTATATGTGCATAATATTTTCCCCATAGTATGTACAATTGATTTTTAGAACCACTGATGCCCTGTGATTTTTAGAACCACTGAGGCCCTGTGTTTTTCATTAGCCCCATAAACATTTCCATAATACATTTTATTATTGAATTATCTTACAAACTCAGAAAATCCATTCACAGAATTATATTAATAGTGTATTTGTTCTTGTTTCATTATATCTCTGGGGTAAAGCACAGAAAATTGTATTCCCATATCATAGTTTCTCTACAAATACAATTCTTTACAACAGTGGCTCCCAACCTTTTCTATACCTCACACCCCTAGAATGCTTCGGATATATTCTCACACCCCTTACAAAAGTCTGAAATAACGGCAATGAATTATGCATATACACTATAATTTTGAAAATCCAGGTTTTTTTCGCACCCCCGGTTGGGAATCCCTGCTTTACAGGAAATAGTAGTTCACTTTTAATATGACCTATAAAGAGTAGAGAAACGAATACTTAAATAAAACTTGAGCATTTGTCCTTTATAGCAGGACTTTTCAACCAGTGGTACGGGTACCACCTGTGGTACATTGGCACCTGGCACGTGGTATGCGACCATCCTAGAAAAGTGGTAGCGGGGGAGGGCAATGGCAGCACCGCACAAGCCTGAGCGAGAGATGGCTGGAGCTGCAGGGCTGTCAGGGCTCAGCAGAAGCGCCAGGATCAATGCTTCTTCGGGGTTGTCAGGGCTCAGTGGAAGCGTCAGGATCAGCGCCAGGCTCCAGCTGGAGCTCGGCACTGATCCCGGTGCTTCTGCTGAGCCCAGAAGAAGCACCAATCAGCTGGAATGTTGTAGCATCTCCAGGGTCTTGTGATTTACATTCAGATGCTTGGCAACTGATTCATATTTATGACAGTCACAGTGTCCCAGGGTCACGTGAAGTGACCAAAACCTGCTGCAACCACCCAGCAGAGGGGGAAAATAAAAACCAAACACACACCCCCTCCCCACCCCCGCTGCCAATCCTCAACAGAAATGCTCACAACAATGAAAACCTCAGACAGGAGGATGATCGCCGCCGGGCAGGCAGGCACGTATCTTGCTCGGCTGTGGCTTGGGGGACACTTTTTCCAGTGCCATTGTAACTTCGAACAGTCACCAAGCAAATTGTTGTAAGTCGAGGACTACCTGTACTTCATCACTTTTTTCCTTTTTTGGAGGGGTCATGAAGTTTTTTGACACCTTGCTAGGCGACTGGTGGTACTAGGATGTTGCCATATCCTAAAAGTGGTACAATGGGTGAAAAGGTTGAAAAGCCCTGCTTTATAGATGTCACGTTGTAACACAATTGGATAAATTTAGTTGGGTGGGTAGGAAATTGACCATGGGAGTATATTTTGCCAATGACACAAGGTCATCAGTTTTGCAGAATCTTTTCATAAAGCAAAGCTCATATAAAATAATGTTATGCAATTTTTCTTAATTTTGACTAGCAAGGCACTCAGAATAAATATTCCACTATAACATTGCAGTTAAAATGTGAAAATAATTATCATAAAATCAGGTGATAGCACACGTGGCAGAATATCACAAAAACTTGGTTATTCATAGCTACTAGTTTGGATATTTATAACTTTCAAAATCACAGGCAGGGTACCTTTAATGCCTCTCTTCTGTCCATAATGGTGAACTTTCAGAAAAGTGTCTGTTTGGCAACACAGAATGCTGAGTTATAGGCAATTGGGAAAAGTTAACATTTGCAATAAGATCTCAGGATGCATGCTACTTGTTCATGCCTGAAATATTTTCAGTGGGGAAAAAGCTAACACAGTCTAATTTAATTCTTAATGGAAATTAGTCAAAAACCACATCTGGTAAGAATCTAGTTTGCGAGGTAAATCTGTAACTGACACATTACTAACTCAGGCCAAATTATGGAATGAGTTAGTCATCTTTGTCTGATATGTCACTCCATTAAGGTAATTTTATTTTGATATTAATACTCATTTCCTGTTACTTTTCTTTAAAGCAATGTTCAGTGTATTTAATTGCAATGTACTTTGCCATACAGACAATATAGAAATATTTAAATAAATATTATCATTGTGGCTTCTAAAAAGATGAAAAATGAAATTGAACAATATACCACTTAACGTAAAGCACACCACACTGGCCCTATTCAGGTATATGTAATACAGACCATGTGAGTACAGGTAGTTCTTGATCTACAATTATAATGGAAGCTTTTTCCATTTATGGACTTTCAATATCCTTTGTTGATGGATAATTATAACCCTATAATTATGTGATCAAAAGCAACAATTTTCCTTCAGAAGTGGAGGTCAAAGTAATACACCTCTCTCTCTCTCTCTCTCTCTCCTCTCCCTTTCCATTTTTTATTTAATAATCTTGGAAATTTTCTTTTCAATACTGAATTGTTACATTCTTGTAGAACATTTATTATATTTAATCTTTTCTGTTTTTTAAAATAAAATTTTGTTTTGTTTGTCTCTTGTAAAATTGGTCTATCTCCACAGGAAGAGCTGAAATTCCATAGTAATATCCCTTTGTTCTACAAGGCTAGGTGATTGCAGTATAAAATGTATATCATTTTCTTTAAGTTTCATCCTTTTATTCATCAGAATAGCAATATAGATTGTCGAAGCCTAATTTTACAGACCAATAAAATAATGGTGACAATAGTAATGCCAGGTACCTATCACAAAGCCAGTAGACAGATAGTGTATATCTGGGGAAAGGAAATTTGAGATTTTCACTCTTTCTCCCTGCAAATATGAATATATAATTTTCATAAATGTAGAAATAGGTAAATGGTTGCAAGTTTAAAATTGAAAAACAATCATATAATAGGAATTTCAATAACATTGAATAAAAATGGCTGGGAGAACAAAAACAAGTCTTAAAATGGCAACAGAAATTAATACAATTCTACACATATTAATTCCAGAATATAGCCCATATTTTTCAATAGGACTTACTTTCACATATAAATTGTCATCTAAGACTCATATTTGCATCAACAAGTTATTCATAAAATTCTAATGATATAGTGAAATGAAATACAAGTATTTTAATTATATCATCTCTTCAAACATTGTTGCATGCTATTTAAATTTAAATAGGGTGAAATACTTGAAACTAGAATGCAGATGCCTAAAATCCAGTCATAGTAAATGCCAAATTCACTTTTTAATATAGAAATATGGAAATTTCATGCAGATAGAGCTAAACATTCTTTTTTTAAAAAAATGCTTAAGATTGGTCAGGTCCATTGTGTACACGTATATTTTACACTGACAGTTTCTTGATAACTAAAATTATGGAACATAGTTTATTACGCCATTACTATTACATCAGTTCTCCTGTAAGATTTGCCAGCAGTTGAAATAAACAAATCTCTCATTTTAAATCTTTGCAGAATAGGGAGCGGAGAATGGGCACAGAAATCAGAGAAGAATCTTCAAGAGGAGGTAAACAATTTCTCTGTTACTTCTTCCCCCAACTCACATTATCTTTTTTTCAGATTCTTTTATTAAAAGAAAAAACAATTAACTGAGAAGTTGTCATGTTGCAAAACAAAGCACCAGTTGCCAGCATCATCTTTATGTACAAGAATGACCGTAGGCACTACAAATGCCCCTTAGGCAATCTTGGCAAATAAAAACAGTTGGTAGCTGCAGCACAATTTGGAATTATGCCCATCTGTAAAAAAACAAAAAAGGTAAAGTTAAGCTTAAATATTAAAATAGCATCAAGAGGAACAAGAGATTCAGCAGAGAATAATCACTTCAGTTTGTCTACTGGCAAACAGGTATTTTTTGAGTGGTCACATACACCACAACAGCTACTTTGTTAATAAGCAATATGACCATGATGCCAAAACCTTGTCTATCCAAGCATTATAGTTAAATCATCCTTTTCCAAACCTGGTCTTTTTCAAATGTGTTGGGATTCTAGTTTCTACAATTCTACAATGCCAAATAAGCTGGTCTAGGAGTTGTCTTCCCTATGTATTTAAATGGCACAAGAATTACATCCCTTTGCTACAGAACTGCGTAAGAGACACACATCTACAAGTTGAAGTTGAAGTCTACCAGAAAGCTTGTTTTCTAGCTTCTTTCCTCATTTTCAATATAATGTGTAAACAATTACAGGTAGTCTTCAATTTACAACCATTGGTTTAACAACATTCCAAAGTTATGATAACACTGGAAAAAGTGACTAACAACCCATTCCTCAAAGTTATGACCACTGCACCACCTGTGCAGTCACATGTTCGTGATTTAGGTGCTTGCCAACAAGTTCCTATTTACAATGGTTGCAGCATCCCCTGATCAAATCCAGCTTCCAATAAGCAAAATCAATGGTGGAAGCCAGATTTACTTAACAATCACGTGATTCACTTCACAGCTACATGTTTTGCTCAATGATCACAGGGACTCATGTACTGACTGCAGTAAAAATGATTGTAAAATCAGATCTGATCATATGACTCACTTAATGATTGCATCACTTAGCGGGTGACATTCTGGTCCCAACTGTTTCATAAGTCTGTACTGTATTTAAAGGAGCATCAGTGATGATATGTCAATGCCCAGATAAAGATAGCAAAATAATAGTATTCAGATATTTGTATCATAGTATATGTCCCACTATTGTTATTCTTAGAAAGGAATTTAAAATGCTATGAAGCTATGGAACAAATGTTTACTGCTTACCCTGCAGCAAGAAAAAGGGGAAAATAACCAGCTGAGTTTCTCTTAAAAATGTTCTATTTATAGGATTCATGCTTCACTACTAAGAAGGCTAGGCAGCTTATGTATTTGCATTGTATATCTGTATTCTGAATTAAATAATCATTTCTATGAGAATGTGAGAAGATCAAAATCAAGAAAATAAACATTGTATCACTCTTTTTTCATAAAGTACCCAGCTTTGTTTTGGTCTTTGCCCCTAGAGAAAAAAAGATTAAAATACAATCAGTCCCACCACCTGCACACTGCAAACAGAAGAAAACAATAACCAGCAACGATGTTTTGAAATCCAGCAGAATACACCTGTTTAATTCAAAATTGCCAAGAGGCTGGGACAAAAGGAAGCTCGCGGTCTTCGTTGTTCCTCTCCCCAACGGTCTTCAAAATATTTCAATTTACCAAAACAAAAACTAACATCCCTCACAAATGTTGGGATGAGAGAGGAGAGAGAGACTTCTTCTGTGGAAAATGAAGAAAAAGGAGCTGGGGGAGGAAAATGCAACCATTTCCAGGAGTTCAACATGTTTTCCATGCTCAGATAGTGACATCTAGTGATGAAAACCAAAATATTCAGATACAAAAAGGAATTCAGAAAATGAAACAGAGTAGATTGAGCTTAATTGGTGGAATAGGATACTATTCGTTTTTATCTGTATTCTGCATTCTGATCAAAAAAGAAATCCCACAAAACACACCAATGACATGGGTAAGTTCAATGAAATTGTTTTACTTTGTATTCCTTAAGCAGTAAATTCTCATTCGGTATCATCTATAAATTTGCATAAAACCACTGAGGTTCTTTTTTTTTTGCTTTTAAAAAATAAATTTTTAAAGATCGGTTTTTATTGGTACTGTTTTTATCTTTTATCTTTTACTTATCCATGAGGTAGCATTTGCTATACAGTTACCTCTAGTTGCAATTGCCCTGTTTTCCCTCATATCATCAAATATTATGAAAATACTTATCAAGAAGCTTTTCTCTTCCAAAAAGGAAGCAAATTAGTCAAATGATGTATTATCACCACTTCCACACAAAACAATTTCATTTGCCCCATCTTAAAATGGTAACACTTTGATGCCCTGACCAAAAAAGATAAAGGTAAAGTTTTCCCCTGTCCAGTAATGTCCGACTGGGGGGACGATGCTCATGTCTGTTTCTTAGCCGAGGAAGCCAGCCTTATCCAAAGCTGCTTCCACTGTCATGGAAGAGCCTTGGTGGAGCAGTGGGCTAATGCCTCCTTAAGTAACACCAGCTGCCTGCAATTAGTGCAGGTTCGCATCCCACCAGGCTCAAGGTTGACTCAGCCTTCCATCCTTCCGAGGTAGGTAAAATGAGGACCCAGATCGTTGGGGGCAATTAAGCTGACTTTGTAATAATGCCGCTTGGGGGTGTGTGAAAGCCCTAATAAGCAGGCATATACATAGAATGAAGGCTACTACTAAGCTTGTAAGCCGCCCTGAGTCTTCGGAGAAGGGCGGGATATAAATGGAATTAAAATAAAATAAATAAATAAATAAATAAATGTGGCCAGCATATCTATATGCCATGGCATATGGAATGCTGTTACCTTCCCACTGAAGTGGTACCTATTTATCCACTTGCATTTGCATCTTTTGAACTGCTAGGTGGACAGGAGCTGGGGCAAGTAATGGGTGCTCATCCTGGCACACAGCGCTTGGGTCTTGAACACAGGCTGTCAGGTTTTCAGCTGACAAGCTCAGCATCTTTAACAGCTGAGTCATCATGCCCCCTTGCCCCAGCCTAAAGTTTTCTAAAACTTGTCGAGAATGAAATTTAAAACAGTAACCTCTTACAAGAAAGGAAACCTGGGAAACTGGAAGACTAATTTTGACAAACTATTGGATTCAACAGTGGCAGAATAAGCTGCTGAATAAGATACTAAAGCCCAATGTCATTTTGACAACAAGAATTTCTTTAGAACACACCCTACATTTTGTACATCTCTATGACATTTTCCCGTAGTTAACTTAATTGTTTTATACAATTACCCAAATAATCTGAATTTGCACAACACATTGAATTCTACACTAATCATGACAGCTGGATGCATATAGTACATTAAGCTAAATTGTGGTGGCAGTTCAGTATATTCTGAAAAGACCACCACTGAATTAATCACAATATTTACCAAGATTTGGTGGCAAAAAAACCCACTCCTACTAGCCTCCTGTCATGCTGACCTATCCGCCAAAAACATTGTGCAAGCTACACAGTGCAAAATGCAATAGCTAGTTAATATTTGGGCAAAGGTAGAAGGGATAATGTATAGCCAGGGCTTTTTTTCTCATAGAATGCTCAGAATGGCGTTCCAGCACCTTTTTTTTTTTTTTGCAAAACAAAAAGCTCCCTCTATTGGCTTTCAAAAGCCTATTGCAGGGATAGGCAATAAGATATGAAAAGCAAGATATGGATTACTTATTTGAAGTGAAATATAAGAGATTTACTGAAGAGTCTATATTGAAATTACAAATGGATTTTGATAAAGATGACAGAGACTTTGAGAGGAGAAACAAAGACCTCAAAACAAAGCAGATGAACTTATGTATGGAATTTAAAGACTGCTAGGAGAAAGAAGAAAAAATGCAAAATTGATTTGATTATAGTTAAATAATGGGCTGCTACTTTTAATGTTATTCAACAGTTAATTTGATTGGGTAGGATTAATGTTTAGTCTGCCATATCTATGTTATTAGTTTTGGTATATATCTAAGGGCTTATAATAATGGGCTGAAATATTTTGTTATTTTTAAGTTTTTTGGACTGGATAGATTTCATTTTGGAAACATTTAATTGGGTGTAATAAGTTGGTTTCCAATACCTACAATAGTATTTTAATATATAAATAAGAGGTCACTTTTTCTGGTATTGTTTAACAGTTTTAAATTTTGTAATGTTTAATTGTTAATTGAGATTAGATTTTCATTATTAAAGAGAAGCATTAGGGTGATTAAGTTTTAAATAGAAAGTGAAACTATATATTTATGCTGTTGGGTATTTCCTTAACTTCTATTGGATTTTTGTGACTAAAAAAGAGAGCAGAGGATTTAGTGATAAGTTACACAGAAAATGGTGTGAGGGATGGAATGAAAATGTATTTGGTTATTTCTTAAGAGACAGTAATAAGTTCTCAGTTTTGAATATATTTGCTGGGGATGAATTTTTTTTCTTTTCTGCATTTCCTTAAGCAAACTTTTCAGTGTACTTCTGTATAAGGTTTTTGGTTCTTTACTGGTTCTTTGTATAGGAAGCAATGAAATGTGGCCATTCAAGAAAGAAGGAAATGTTCCAAGGAAAAGGGAGCTGTTTTGGCTGACGTTAATGAGCTGGAGGGCAAGCAGATAAGAAACAAAGTTTTATAATACACTAGATTTTGATAGGTAACAGCAGCCATTACTGGTTCTTCCAGTAAAGACTAGATTAGAAACGACCATCATTATTAACTAAGATCAAGATAGTTAAATGGCAGGAATTTAAAGTTGCTTTATTTGATCAAGATAAAAATACTGTAGATAACTTTAATGGACTTTGCTGATGAGGGCTGAACAACTAGGCTTTAAGGATTTGTTTATAGATAATGAGAGAAGATGTTGGAAGACAGACCATTTGTTGTATTCAGTGAGATAAATTACTAAAATTGTTGTGATGAAGGAGGAAGTTGCTTCTTTCTTTTTCTTTTTCTCTACTATACTTTTGTTTTTGTTTTTTGTCTATTTTTTCATCTTTGAACTATTTTTATTTTTATTCCTTTTTTAGTTTGTATTAAACTTTTTAATTGTAACTTTTAATAAAATTACTATAAAGAAAAGAAGTGACCATGGTTATTAATGATCAACAAACCAGCAATACAGATTGAAGACAATGTACTATCAACTCTTGAAGTAAACCAACTAGAACACGTTGGAATTTATTTTACTATAATTATTACCTTTACTGAAAGCAATACTGAATTTCTTTTCAGCAAATAAGTAAAACATTTATTAAGATAAAGAAACAGCAGTATTCAACGCTTTTTAAGAAACATGGAACTCATTTCTAGGAACACATTTCTTAGTTCTTCCAGCATAATCCTTTTAAGTTCACTAGCACTTGATATATAATGCAACCAATGGATAGAATTTAATTCCTACAATAGGAAGGCAGGTTGCAGTTCCTCTGACATTTTGGGAGACACTATATCTGTATGTAATGCTTGAGGATAAATGGAATTATTCTTTTCACTAAAGGGCTAGGCAGCACTAATTCAGTCTTCAAAATCTATTTCATGATTGACTGTGAGCACCTGTCTACAATACCTTAAAACAACTGTGCCATTCCCCAAAATTTTACAAAGCCATACAATTCCAGGAAAAGATATAGATTCTTTAACATGATACAAATAATTACTATTTTTGCAATTTAAAACATTTTGTTGGAAATCTGAATCTCTACAGAACCTTACTGGATGGGGGTCATTTCTCTCAGTGTAAAACACAGCACAAACATGACAGTAAATTGAGTAACTGAACATAGCGTTTCTACTCTAGCACAGCTATGGAAACATAATAATTGTATTTCATCATTATTACTGAATTTCTCCAAGAGCATCTGCAAGAGTTCAGGTCTATTCATATACAACAAAGTCCTTTCCAATGGATGCAACATTGACTTTTACCTTTCCCCTGTTGGAAACAGCTCCTCCTGCCTTATGGTGGAATTCAATTGGCTGCAGCATCCAACACCCTGATTAACATCATTGTGACTCTGCAGGTTGTTGTTCTGTAATCCTTAGATGGTTCCAAATGACTAGCTCTGAACTAACAAAAGGACATCATGCACCTAGTCTGTATTTTCCTCCTGAACAAACTTTCAACAATAAAACAAAAATCAAACAGCCTTACATACTGTATGTCTGTGGGAGATGTTTGTGTCAAAGGGCTATAAAAGGAAATCCTACATTTGAACTCATGTGTACACTAACAGCATGAGTTTTCAAGTGCCTGTTGATTATTTCTAAACAAACAAGAAATATGGTACAATTTTAATATGTATTGATTTAAATGTATTGAGTGTCCAACTCCAATATAGAGCAAGTTCCAATTTGAGTTCCATCCCTCCCTCCCTATCTTTAGAAATCTTAATGCTTAATGGTTCGATCTTGAAGCTGAAAAGGGGAAAAGGTTGTCTTGTTTCTGCTGATTGATATCTTTATTTGGACTCATCCGAGATATTTTAATTTTCTAAGTGCTGTAAGTATTACATACCAGCATGTAGCCTAAGGATTCTCTCTTCCTGAAAGCTAAATCAGTCAAGAGGCTGCATTTTAAAAGGTCACCAAATTATGTGTGCCACCAGCATGAAGACTAAACAGAAATATGTGGACCTATATTTATCTAGTGATTTGCAGCAGTGCCTCCATTCTATAAGTGGCCCCATCCTAGGTCTTTTTAGTAGCTATATCGTACAAATCAACTGTAAGTATTACTTCCAGTCAGAATACATTAGGGAAGAAATGCATAGTTCTTAATCTAATTTTCCGTTTCCCCCATTTTCTTCAAACTGAGAGTATTAATCAAAAGTTTCAAATATAGCCCGTAGAAAATAAGCTAATTTTACTCCATTGCTTGGTAGGAAGGTGATCAACATCAAATGTATCACATACATATGCCCAGGAGAGGTTTTCATTTATTAGGCTTACTCTGGATGCTTTTATTTGGTTTATTAGATTAACAATAGGATTCTGAATTGTGTTACATTCTGATATAGACAGTCTTAGCATAAAATTTCAGTGAATATTAAAAATCTTACTATAAAGGAAAAGGAAAAGAATTTCAGAAATTACTTTACAAAATCCAAAGGTTGGTTATGAGTCAAGTTTAAAAATTGAGCCTCATTGCATCCTCTATCAAGGTGCTTTTTCTGTTCGTAGAATTGTTAAATTCCAAGGGACCACAAAGCACCAGTCTTTGCAGTGTACAGGAAAACCAATTGAGCCATCCTCTTTTTTAATAACCTTCGGAAATGAAGAACCCATAACCTGTGTAGACAGACACTGTTGCACAGATCTTACCAACAGCAAGTTTTACCTTATGTTTAAATGAAATCTAGATAGCTACAGCTTAGACCCATTATTTCTAGCCTTGGTTTCTGTGGAAATGGAAAATACTTCAGCATGTCCTCCCTAGGGCACCCTTTTATATATGTGAACAATGTCTCCTCAGTCTGTTTTTTTTCCATAGCCTGGGCATCACAAATTCCTTCATGTCTTCCTTATAGAAGGGGTCCTCAACTTTGGCAAAGCTGGCTGATGAATTCTGGGAGTTGAAGTCCACAAGTCTTAAAGTTGACAAGGCCGAGGACCCCTGCCTTATAGGGCATGTCCTTAATTCTTAGAATCATATTTGCTTCCTTATTTGGATGGTGGTGATTCTTTTAGTATACAGTTGACCAGTAGTTGCTGGAACCAGAAAAGAAATTCTGGACACATCAGGAGATGTGAGGGGGTTACTTAACATCCCTTAAGATGTCAGAAAAAAACTGCATTAAAACAAAACAGACTCGTGTGAAGATTAATTCATTCAGAACATTGAGATTATAATGACCAAATGCAGAGATAAGCTGTTTTGCCAATAACAATTTATTGCATTTATTCTTGTTCCTCCCCTACCAGGTACATAAGGTTTGCCAGCTTCAGTTGAGAGTGTTTAGGCAACTTTTATAGTATCCAGTTCCTTTGTTTTTGGCATTTCATCTTGAGGAACTGGCTCAATCTCAGTAGGTGATGGTTCAAAGCCAGGCTGGATTGGAGGTTGGTGAAATTTTTACTGATTTGATTAGAAAAGTCCTACTGGTTTTTATTTATTTAGTTTGCCTTTAGCTTTACCATTAGCTTAAATCCACCATCACCTCTCCTATACTTCCTCCCTAATCAGTGAAACCTTTAAGTCAGCAGGCACTGAGTCAGAAAACATTTATTTCCTGCCTAAGAGGAGGAGGTTGCTGTTGTTCCTTCACCACTTTCCGAAAGCTTCTTTTAACTTGTCAATATGCTTGAAAATTTGGTACCAAAAATCATATACACAATACTCCAGGTGTGATCTCACCAGTGCAGAATAGAGGGGAATAAGACCTTCAGGCAATTTTGAAACAATGTGGCTTATAAGGCAGTTCAGGCTTGTTTTACCTTTTACCTGTCACATTGCTGGCTCATTTCATCTTGTTGTCAATGACCATACTTGTCCTCCATAATTGGAAGACCCGTGGAATTTTGCTTGTCTCAGTTCAGATATTCAACCCCTCCAGTTTATATTGCAATCTTGTTCTTGGTGTTGGGAAGACCTCTCAATTTAGTGTCCTCCACAGATTTATAAGCAGCTTATAAATCCTAACACCATGTCATAAGAAAAATGTTGAACAATACTAACACCAAGACAGATCCTTTTGGAATCTCATTAGTTACTGGTCTACAACTCAGAGCCATTAATCTCAGTGCCATCAGACAGCACTGATTGTGGGTACATCATCCAAAGTAGATTTAATACCACATAAATGATAGTGTATCATGAAACCTGCTAAAAAGCTTTGGTAAAATCAAGAATGATTATATTCACATTTCATGTATCCATTCCTAACAAGATATCTTTTTTGTTAGCTTCTTCTTTTATCTTAACCCAAATGCTTTCTATACTTCTGTTACCATCAGTGCAGTTGACTTGTCAGATACAGTAAGTTCAGTCTTGACCTATAACATGCACTACTTCCTACTCTTATAGTTTAGCCAGGTCACTTAGTCATCTAAGGATGTTACATCAGCTCTTTGGTGGGAATGTAATCTCTGTAAAGCAGCCTCTGGTCTCTAAAATTTGTAGCACTGATGAAAAACCCATGTTGCAACCAAAAATGCAGTCCCTTTCTGGACTTTTGTCTTGGAAGTACTGATTTGAACCCTGAGATTACCCTGGAGATTGTGTTTTTGTGTCATTCACACTCACATGGATGAGTAAAAATATCAATCATCAAATAGTCTATCACATCTTAAATCACAGAATCTTAGAAGATTCATATTGTTCTTGGTAAGTGATGGTGCATCACTTCCATATGAATCAGAAACTTCAGCATGAGGATCTTTTATAGCTCAGCCATGTTTGTAGAAGTTTCCTCAGAGGCTGGAGATTGGAATCAGTTGCCAATATTAATGGGAACTATCTGCTTTATGTTTTCCTTCTGATGATGATATGTTGCCAGTTGTCTTCATTCTCATTTTTGTGATGTTGAAACTTTCACATTGTTTTCCTGTATGCAGCAAGTAAATGACGCACTACTATTCCAGAAGTCTTCATTTTTACAAATTGTGTAAGTAACTTTGACCTTCAAAAGATCAACTGTTTTTTCTAAACTTCCAAAAGCTGGCAGTTTATATAGATAACATCAGCTTTGTCTTTGTGGAAAAAAAATGTGGCATGTCTGTTACAGGTGACTGACAGATCCATCTCTGTTGTGAACTGCCTTTCGATCATACACCAATAGTCTTACAGCAAGTGACCAATAGAGATTTATTGAAAATTTTTCCTATTCTTGAATCTTGCAGGCTCTTGTTGTCTCTTCAAAATTAAAAAAAGGATGAGATATGAGATATATATTAATGTCTGCCCCAAAATTTGAACAAAAAATAGCAGCTCATCCTTGCATTCATATATAAAAGAAGTAGGAGCTGAAATTCATTTTCCCCACAATAGAGGGTAGCAAGATAATTAAAAGGTTTGGGTAGACAGTATGATATTCATAACACAAAGGCCAAGGCATCAAGAGAAATTACCAGAAGGGCTGCAATTATATCCTTTCAGATTCCTACCCGACAAGACAATTATCTTACTCTGTCTCATTGAAGAGCCAATTTTGAATCTCAGTTTATGTTTTCTTATCTAAAAAAAGCAGTCATTTAAATAGAATATAGAAGTATGTTTAATACAATAATTTCCTCACAGGAAAAATAAATAAAATCAGTTTTATTTATTTTTCACATTTTTAATTATCCACCTCACTCAGAGAGGATTTCTAGGAGTTGCACAATAAAATATTAAAATATAAAACTAGGATACAAAAGTTTTAAAATTTAGAAAAAGGCAGGGATGATTAGACACTGTTAAAATTTATTGTAAGGCAATTCAGGGCACTTGCCAGCTCCACAGCTATGTGCTCCTATGGGCTCCACACACAAGGCCACAGTCATTTTTTTACTTCTTTTCAGAAGGCGAGGAGAATGGGGCCTGCCTCACCGATGGGAAGGGGAGAATATTCCACAAGGTGGGGACAATGGTAGAGAAGGCCCTTTTTCTGGACCCATCAGTCGAAGTTCTTCAGCTGACGGGTTCTGCAACCGACTTTCCTGCCTGACTGGGTGGGGTGATTCCAATAAAACAGATTGAGGCTGGAAAATCTTTTTATTACAATTTATTCAGAATGTTCAGATAAAAAGGATTCCCCTCAAAGAGGGAATCTTGAGACTCATCTTATATTCCCTTTTACAGTTAAGACATCAAAGGAAATTACAAAAGAAAAATTGATTGGAAAGAACAATATCAGTCTCCCCTTTGCGTAGGAAATCAATTGAATGAACTTACATATATTACATATTTGCATCCCATAATTCCACACATGTTCATTTAAACAAGCTCCAAAGAGCAAAGGGTCATAAACTTTAAGATGTTAATGAAGAGAAATATCATAATGTTTTTGAAGTCCACCAAGACACAAACCAGTAGCCAATTAACACTATTTTTTCTTATCAGAAGACAAACTACAGACATCTTGTTAAGACTAAGGTCCTATCCTATACTGATCTGGAGAGCAAAGATAGTTTTATCTTGCAGTTTAGGAATGTCAGAAAATATCAATCAATCCATCCAATAACAAATAAAGAGCTTTCAATATTCCAGTTTGCAATGCTTTAATTTGCTGTTAAAAACAATTAAAAGAGAATAAAATCAAATTGAAATGCAAGAAAACCCATGCTATTTATCAAGTACAATAATACTACAAAGTTCATATTGCAACAATGACAATTCCACAGCAATATTGCTATTGAAACACCAAAGCTGCCTTCCTTCAAAGAGCAGTTTTGGAAAGAAAAGTTGTGGGGGGAGTGATGTAATCCTTCCCAATTCCACAACTCTAGCTTAATATAAGACACTTCTGATTGACTTTAAAACAACCCATCTATCAAACTGACAGTTTTGAAAAACTGGTCTAAAAATTTTCTCATTCTAAGTTGCTCTTTGATAGGCTAGAAAAAAAGACCAAGAAATGTAGAGGAAATAGCACCAGATATGATCTCACATTGAGATTTCGTACCTTAGGTCAATATTTGAAAATGTGACATTTTATATAACATATTATAACCAAAGATGTGGTTTCTGGCTTTTTTCCATTCAAAGGACATTTCTAACCTGAGCAGGAAAAAGAAATTGATTTCTATTTAAAGCAATGTGAAATCTCCACATATCCAAGAGATGCAGGGGAAAATAGCAGTTAAGAGTTGACTTTATACATATTAATTAATGTCAATATTTCGGAGCTGTTTGGACTTTTTGCTGATCACTGGACTGGATTATTTGATTTGCCTTTTATTATAAGATGGCTTACGGGGTGATGAGTTTGTTAGCTAAGAAGGGGTAAAGAGATTGTGAAATTGTTTATCCTTGTGAGGAGGGAAGTTGCTTTCTTGGAGGGGATACTTTACTTTTTTGCTTTCTTGCACTTGTTTTCCTGTTTTTTAAGATTGCATTACATTTTATTGTCATACTAAAGCTTTTAAAATTGTTACAAAGCAAAGATTTTTAGGATTACTCAAACTACAGTAATAAGCAAAATGTTTTTTATCAGTCAGCGACTTACAACGAAGTCTGCAAAGTTAGCATATTAACACACAGGATCAAGGAAGTTATTTCTACATGAAAGTCTCCATTTAAAGCAGGCTGCCTGCCATCTCATGAAGAAACAAATAACTATACATTTGAACAAAAAAAATTGTTTCATGCTAAATATTAATGTTTTTTCAAAGGCCAACAAGGTGAGTATTTGCTTATTCTCATGGCATTTGCTTATTCTCATGGATAGTTATTAAAATTAACTGTACAGGACATCAGTCAAAGGTAAAAAGGTGCTTAATATGGTGCACAATGCTCATATGGATCAGTGTGCAACTTATCAATGCTGCTATATCATTTCCTGAGTTCATTTCCTGTAGATGCAGCATAATTCCAGAACAAAACACATTTAAGAGCTCCAGACAATTGTCATGTGTGTGCCCAGAGCACTTGAAAGCCTGTTTTTGCCTTCAAATCCAAAACATGCACAGAATCTCTTAGAAAGTATACTGAGATAGCTAGAACCAGTAGAATAGGAAGAAATAAACAAAATATCACATAATAAAACCATAACTCCCACTTGGCAATGAGGCAATACAGCTGAAGGATGTATTTTATCGTTACAAAGCTTGGAATCAAGAGCAATTTTTTTATACGACAAAAAATACCAGTAACTACATGTAAATTATCTAGCAATTACAACATCAAACTAGTTATAAGTTACTCAACATTTTAAAAGAAAATATTATGAGGTTGAAGCATATGTGATCTCTTCAAACCATTCACATAATCGCTTCATTTACATTAGCTCTAACATACATGGAACAATTCAAGAAGTTTCAGACAGGACTCTCTAACATGTCAATTTCCAAGTACATACTATATAAAACTGTAATCTTAATATCCAAAACAAAAATTGTATTGACATATTACTTTACAATAGTCCTTGACTTATCATGGTCACTTAAGAATCATTCAAAGTTACAACAGACCTCAAAAAAGCTATAGATAGTCCTCAACTTATATCCACAATTGGGACGGGTGCTTCCATCACTCAGCAGGGCAGTTGTTAAGTCAGTTGTGCGCAACTTTACAATCTTTTTTGCTGATGTCATTAAGAGAATCGTTGGAGTTGCTAAATGAATCACACAGTTAAGTGAATCTGACTTCCCCCATTGACTTTGCTTGTCAGAAGCCAGCAAGGAAAGTCACAAGTAGCGATCATGTGATCCTGGACATTAGAATGGTCATAAATACATTCCAGTTATCAAGCACCCAAATTTTGGTCTTGGGATTGTAGGGATGTTGCAACAGTCATAAGCGTGAGGATCAGGAGTGAGTCACTTTTTTTAGTATCATTATAATCAATGAAGGGTTGTAGGCTGAGGACTGTATGTAGTTACGACCCAACCTAAATGTTATAAGTGCTGCACAACCCCCAGGGTCATGTTGATCGCATTTTAGGCACTTGGCAATTGGCTCACATTTATAACTGGTTGGAGTGTCCCACAGTCGCATGACCATGATTTACAACTTTGTTTTTATGTCTTCCAGCAGAAAATGGCAAAAAACAACCAGTGCATATGCTGGACTTACTTAAAGACCACAAGGTTCAGTTAACAACTATGTGATTTGCCTAATAACCACAGTGACATGATTTATGATCATTGTAAGCTGGTCATAAAATTGAGTCCAGTCAAATGATGCCCCAACTAAGTGACTGCAAAACTTAACAACTGCAATTTCAGGCTCTGTCATGGGGCCATATGCAAGGATTAAAAAGGTAAAGGTTCCCCCGCACATGCGTGCTAGTCGTTTCCGACTCTAGGGGCCGGTGCTCATCTCTGTTTCAAAGCCGAAGAGCCAGCGCTTGTCCGAGGACGTCTCCGTGGTCATGTGGCCGGCATGACTAGACGCCAAAGGCGCACGGAACGCTGTTACCTTCCCACCGCAGTGGTCCCTATTTTTCTACTTGCATTTTTACGTGCTTTCGAACTGCTAGGTTGGCAGAAGCTGGGACGAGTAACAGGCGCTCACTCTGCTACGCGGCCCTCGGGATTCGACCCGCCAAACTGCCGACCTTCCGATCGACAAGCTCAGCGTCCTAACCCACTGAGCCACCGCGTCCCCATGCAAGGATTACCTGTATATAATTTTAAACATGGCTACATAATTAATAAATCTTACTTATTTAAACTTAATTGATTTATTTTCTAAAAGAACATTATTAATGCTTAGTTATTAATACTTAATTATTAAGTTACAAGGTTTTTGCTGCTTGTGTACATGAAACACGATAGAGATCACTAGTTTGTTCTAAATTTCAGTTTCTCCTTCTGATATAGCTCCATGGCAAAAAAAACAAAAAAATAAAGATTTTCCTTTAAGGATGTAGTCCTAATGAAATGTGTTTGAAAGAAATCACATAAAGAACAAAACAGGACCACAGATAAAAAGAGCATAAATCAATCCATATGAATTTTTAAAATTTTAATTTTCACATTTTGCTCCACATTTCCTAGTTATTATTTTTTATGATTCTTCACCTATGACATATCCCCCTTGTTAGGTCTTACAGAAGCTAAACTAAACTCTTCCAATGTATTGCCTCCTTAGATTTTAGAAGCACAACCTTCTGGGTCCCTGAATCAAACATGATGAGTTCATAGCCTAGAAAAATCAGGTGGTTTCGCCTGTACAGCTGGATCCAGAATTAAATGAAGGAGCAGTACATCCAAGTTTTAACTAACTCCTCAATTATGGGAGAACCATGGTTGCAGGTAGTCAAGGAGCATGTTGAGCAAACCCAGGAAAAACCCTTTGCGAAGCAGTTACTAATATGGATTTCTAATTTTCCTACCTTTCCAACTATTGGAGAGTCCAGCTCACACAGACTTTCACAGACCAGGATCTGCGCACAAGCTGCAAAAGAAAAGTGATTCTGTTCCTCCAACCCACCTCCACTTCGATCCAGAAACTTTCTATCTATTTCTAATCACTTTTTTTAACTTCTTCCCATTTCTGCTACTCTCTGAACTCTTTGAATTCAATAGGTAACTCTCTGGACTCCATTTCTTTTTTCCCGCTGATTTTTCTATACTCCATGGCAATCTCCCAATAAACTGAATGTGTAATTCTACAGATTCCATGATTTTTTTCTCCAGCAAATTTAAATATTTTTTCTGAACTTCCAACCTTTTTCTCTGACAAACATGAGCCTGTTCAATAAATAATGCAAGGATCCAAATAGAACTGGCCTTGCAGCAGATCCTAGTTTTTAATAAACACTTATCCAGGTTAGGGTTTGTTTCTTTTCTATAGGAATCAGACTGGGAAGCCAAACAAATCCTGTGATAGAAAGCAGAAGACAAAGTGGAATTAGTCATTTCCTTTTTAAAACTGGGGAGGGGGAAGAGAGACCTTTCCCTTTTCTGATTGGTTGCTCAGAATATGAGTTTTCTGTGCTCTGCCACTGCTATATCTAAATTGACCAGTTTGGTTTCAATGGATTACCGTAACTCTTTTGTACCTGAATCTCTGGGAATTTTCCTATCTCCTCCACTATGTATCCTGAAGGCAAACTAGAGAGATTGATTTCCAGAATGAACTTTATTTATTTATTTATTTAATTGATTTTATATACCGCCCTATTCCCGAAGGACTCAGGGCGGTTTACAGGGCGAGTTAAAACAATACAAATAAGTACACTTTAAAATAGAATTAAATAAGACTAGCCCACAATTAAACAAATTAAAATTAAAATTAAAATTAAAATTAAAATAATTAAAATTATTAAAATTAAAATTAAAATTAATTAAAATTAAAATTAAAATTAATTAAAATTAAAATTAAAATTAAAATTAAAATTAAAATTAAATAAAATTAAAAACCCCTCAGTCCAGGCCAGCAAGATCAAACAACCAAGTTTTAAGGTCCCAGAGAAATGAGCGAAGGTCTGGGGCAGTCCGAAGTTCTACCGGCAGTTCATTCCATAGGGCAGGCGCGCCCACAGTGCAACTTTTGTCTTTGAGGTTGTGTAGGCACACTTTCATGTAAAGAATTGACAAAATATTTATATTATATATTATACATTATATATTTATATATTATCTAAGAATACCTATTTCAAATGTATTTTCTAAGAATGCCTGAGAAACCTTTACACAGCAAATTAAGATGGTACTGAAGACTAGTTTCTCTAGCAGCTCATCTTATCTAATTAAAACTAACTGTATTGGAGAATGAAAATAAAATGGAAAAGGAACTGTGTCTTGCTGAATATTTCCAGATGCAGTTTGCCATTAGAATTAGAGGCTTAAAGGAGAATACTAAGGAAGATCTAAAGCAGCTGGTTTCTGAGGCTTTTGAAATAGTGTTGAAACAGCCAGCATCTGAAATAAAAGGAGGCATGGACAAAGTGTTTCGTGTGAATTCATGGATTGCCAGACAGAGGAAGTTGCCTAGAGATGTGGTGGTATATTTTGCAAAAAGGGAAACTAGAGATGAAGTTATACAAGCTGCTTATGATACTAAAGTTATGATTGCTAATCAAGAAGTTTTGGTCTTAAAAGAAATTCCTCCAAAGATTCTAAGGAGAAGGAAGGATTTTACATTTCTTGTGCAAGAGCTCAAGCAACGAGATATAAGGTTCAGATGGGAGATCCCAGTGGGGTTGATGGTGACGCACGAAGGTAAAAAGTACCGTTTGGTTACTGTGATGCAAGCGCGTGATTTCTACAATAATGTTTTAAATGTAATGCCATTAACACTTTTGGAAGCTGGAAAGGGATCTGGAGAAGGAGTGCATCAAGAGGCCGAAGATGGTCAGATAGAAGACAACGGTGTTGGAGGAGATCAAGATACAACCTCGTTGGATGAATCTATAAAACAGAGGGTGACGCGTGCTGCTGCAAAACGATCTAAGAAGAGAAAGTAGCAGGAATCGCAGAAGTCTTTGGAACTTTTACGATATAGTCAAGTAGTCAAGTAGGGGAGGGGGGAAAAGATTTGGGTGTAGACGCAATATATTTCTATATTTGGTGGTTTTGTGGAAAGGGTGAGCTTTTTTGGATTAAAGTTCAAGTTTTGTTTGCAATCTTTTTTTTTTTTTTCTTTTTTGTTGTGTTTGGAATAATTATAGATGTGGTACTGGAAGAGGAACGGTCGATTACAGAAGAGTTGACTTTAAAGTTTTTTGATTTGGGATCCTTGGTTAATTTGGAAAATTATTTGTAAGAATGTTATATCATGGAATGGATAAAATGGATGGAGTTTATTTAGGATAAGTATAGGGTTGAGAAGGGTTTTTTTTTTCTTTTTCCTTTTTTTTTGTTTTTAATATATGTTTAATACTATTAAGGTTTGTTCCATTCTATATAAGCTAGAGAGTGTCCTTTTCTTATTCTAGTTTTTTTTTATATATATATTTAATATTGTTAAGGTTTGTTTTATCCTATATAAGCTAGAGAGTGATGGATTTTAGAATTTATAGTTGTTAGTATATGGTTGCTTAGGTTTGCTTTTTTTTATATATATATACCTTGTATTCAGCTCTGGGAAGTAGGGGGGGGAGGGGGGGAGGTAGGGGGGGAGGAGGGAGGGGGGAGGAGGGGAGGTAGGGGGGGAGGAGGGAGGGGGAAGGGGGGTTTTTCAAGGGAAAATTGTATTTTAAAACTTTTCAATAAAAAAAAAAAAAACTAACTGTAATGATGTGTAAATAACTTTAACATGCTATAGTTAATAATGTAAATATTGCTTCCCAGTGCTTTGCACATATTACCAGAAAGCAAGTGATGTAGTGGTTAGGGTGCTACAGCTGAATGGGAAAAAATGGGATATAAATGGAATAAATATGAATAAATCTTATTTTGATGTTTTTGGACAAATCACTTTCCTTGTACCTCATATAAACAGTGATGATAAAAGAGGATACTGAACTAAATACATGTCAGAGATTATGGAACCGCAGGGAACAAAGTGTTTAGTTTACCTGAGAAGATGCAAGTGAGAAGAAATTTCATTTTAATTAATTCTCTCTACTGTAACTGATGCTGGGAATTTATTCAAGATTTTGAAGATTCTGTATTTACTCAGACTAGAATTAGACACCTTGAAATCCATGTCATTCTTGCTTCTTTGATTTTGCCAGCCACATGGGGCTAGACAATAGCTTTATGCAAGTCAAAAAATGTGCCAGCTATATCTTTGCTCTTCACAGGATACTGAGAAATGTGAAAATGAGAAAGAAAATTTGACGTAAATTTCTTGATTTACAAGAATAGTCTTGAATTATGAAATGTGTTGCATGAATATGGAATTGATGGTTGATTGCTGGATGGGATAAAGGTAATATATAATGGAAATAAAGCCTCTGTGAATAAAAGGAATGCTTGGTTAATAGTTCATTCAACATTTAGCAGGAAGAGAAGAGTGTAATGTTATCTTTGTTGTATGATGTATTAATGAAATGCACAAGTAATTTTGTGATGATGTTACAGGTGTGGTGGCTGGAGATGTACTGTATAAACAAGTACTTTTCTACACAGACATTGTGTTATTGGCTGGGAACCTGAATGGTTTGCAGAATTAGGTATGTCAAGTAAGTTATATGTATTGGGAAATGGGTACGGTACTTAAGAAATGTGTGTTGAAAAAGAATTAAGTCAAGAATGAATACAGACTGAATACAAAAATGAATGACCTACTTTGGGGCCTATTATTTCTTCTTTTCTATGCTTTGTGTAAGGTTGCTTACCTTACTGAGAAATGGCATGATAGAATGAATATCTATGTGTATATTTGTGTACACAGATATGCAGACACACTCTGTTGTAGAACCTAACCACAACAAATAAAACCATACTGTGAAATAAACCAATGTTTCTTTACATATTTGGATTCCATTTTTAATACATATAATATGCAAGGTCTATGAGTCAATTTATTTTACAATTAAAATAAATAAATTATTTATTTATTTATTTAGTTACATTTATATACCGCCCTTTCCCTGAGGACTCAGGGCGGTTTACAGGGAATTAAAAAATCCAACATACAAAAGTTAAAACCAAATTAAAAAATATTAAATTGACCCTGTACACAATTAAAACCCCAATTAAAAATTTCTCCTCAGCCTGGGCCCGAGAGCTCAAAGAGCCAGGTCTTCAGGCCCCGGCGGAATGATCGGAGGTCGGGGGCAGTTCTCAGCTCCACCGGCAGCTGGTTCCAGAGGGCAGGCGCTCCCACTGAGAAGGCCCTATCCCTGGGTGTCACCCGCCGGCAATCTCTCACCGGCGGAACCCTGAGCAGACCCTCCCTGTGGGAGCGCACTGGGCGAAGGGCATTTGATGCCGGCAGCAGGTGTTCCCTCAAATAACCCGGACCCAGGCCATGTAGGGCTTTATAGGTAATAACCAGCACCTTGAATTTCACCCGGAGGGCAACCGGAAGCCAATGCAGCTCGCGGAGTAGAGGTGTTACATGGGAGTATCGGGAGACCCCCATTACAACTCGCGCGGCCGCATTCTGCACCAGTTGAAGCCTCCGTGTGGTCTTCAAGGGCAGCCCCATGTAGAGAGCGTTACAGTAGTCCAAACGGGAGGTCATAAGCGCATGAGTAACTGTGCGTAGGGCGTCTCGGTCCAGATAGGGACGCAACTGGCGCACCAGGCGAACCTGTGCAAAAGCCCCCCTGGTCACGGCTCCTATATGGTCTTCAAAATTGAGCCGTGAATCCAGGAGGACGCCCAGGTTGCGAGCCCTATCAACGGGGGGTAACACCTCACCCCCCATCATTAAGGATGGAATAACTTGGTTAACCCGAGATGCCGATATGCACAGCCACTCAGTCTTGGCGGGATTGAGACGAAGCCTGTTTCTCCCCATCCAGACCTGAACCGCAATATAGAAATCACAATATTAAAAAGTCATAAATTAAAATTGAAACCAGATCAACCAATGCAGCAAGAACAGGGACAGCATTAGAAACATAGGTTTAGTCAAGCCAATTTACCCTGACAAATAAAAGTGAACAATGAGTCATTTAACCTACATAATGAGTCATTTAACTTCATAACACAAAGGAATCCATGAAAAAGATCATTTTTCCCAGTCCAACCTTCTGAGGGAGGATCTCATATACAATGGCCTAAATCTACTGTAAGTATATATAGATAGACTCTCTCTGACTAGCATAATGTTCCTAACAATTGAAAATATTTACTGAGGATATACCATGATATAATTAATGTCAAGCCCCGCCGGCCTCCCGTCCGCTCGGGCCTCGACAATGGGTGTGCCGCCGCAGCCGCAGCCCCGCCGAGCAGCTGGCCGGTCCCCAGCTGATCGGCGCGCCCGAGCAGCAACCTCCTCGAGCCCTGGAGGGCGTGGCCTCGTATTCTGCCGAAGCAAGCCGCCGCAGCCCCGCCGAGCAGCTGGCCGGTCCCCAGCTGATCGGCGCGCCCGGGCAGCGCCTTCCCCGAGCCCCGGACGCTTCTTCGGAGGGCGTGGCTTCGCCCGGGCGTCGCGGGGCGCGCTGCCGCAGTCCCGCCGAGCAGCTGGCCGGCGCTCAGCTGTTTGGCGCGCCCGATCCTGAACAGCCGGCGGGCGCGCGCTCGCCTCGTCACCGGGGACGGCGCCGGGCGCCCACCGGTCCGGCACTAACGTGTGCTACTCGGCGGCTGGACCCTGGACTGCGGATGGCGCCCGGGCGGCAACGGGCTGCACCCAGCGAACAGTTGGACACGCCCCAGCAAGTTGTGGAGGGGTGTGTGGCTGTGCCTGTTTTGCCACCCTTCGTTACTGGACTCGGGGGGAGCTTAACGTCTGCAACGCCAGCACGGACTGGGGCACGCGAGGGAGCGGAAGGACTGAACATACCTGGGAGGGGGCTTGACAGGCTGCAGCAGTGCACACGGTGGGTGGTGGCTATGCACGGTGATGGGTGGGGTCTTTATGGGGAGGCGGGCGGATGCCGGTTTGCTTTGAAGGGGTGGGGTTAGGGTGTGGTAACATGATAAAAGAGCGTTGAGGCTAGATGCCTCAACGCTGACTTTACCGCGGTTTGATTTGTTGAAGAAACCTGGTCACCCGTTCCTTTTGGAGTGCTTTTGTTACCTGGCAGAGGACGTCGTGACAGTAAGTCAGCGTTGTTCCAGGATACCTACTGCTGTTACTCACGCTTTGGGCATGGCAGAGGATCCATCGGGGCTTGACTTGGCAGCCGAGGAGGAAGGGGCTATTGGGGCTGCAGTTGCAACTCCACCTGATCCTGGTGTGCCAGAGGGGCCAGCAGTGCGGCCGAAGACCAAGGGGGTTATGGCCTCGGCTGAAGCTGGTGATAGCTGGGAGGAAGGGTCTCTGGCTCAGAGCGGGGGGTGGTGGCAGAGCCCTCCCTTGGAGCGTTTGGACCAAGTCCGCGGTGAGGGCCGTTCACGGCCCGCAGTGCCGGCTTGGAGGGAGCGGCGGCTGACGGAGGAGGAAGGCGAGGAATGGAGCTACTCTACGGCCCCAGGGGCCTACACAGTGGATGTGTTGCGGGACCGTTTTGGGGAGTTTGGGTATCAGGACACTGCACCTTGGTCGCCTGCGGGTCCGGCTCCGGAGATGCGGCGATGGTCGCTACAGAGGTTGACACCCGGACAATCGGGCCAGCCCAGTTTCCGCCCGGCAGGCCCAAGGTTTCGGGGCCCGCCATCACGGCTGAAGGAGTTGGGAGCTGTTCAGGCCGAACGACAACACCCCGGGGCGTCAGACCAGGCAGAGGCCACCAGGTGGGCAACAACGGCCGGGGCGACCGCCCGGCCATGGAGCGGGCGGCACCAAGCACCAGGTACAAGGGGGCCCAGGGCCCAGGGGGGCCCCTGGGGCCCGGGGGTTTTCTGGGGCCCTCCACCACTGCCAGTTACGTACGACGGCCACCCAGACCGGCTCGCCATGTTCCTGAGCCACACCATTCACCACCTGGATCAGTACGGAGCAGCCTATACCTCCCAATGGGCCATGGTGGTGGCCATCACAGCAAGCCTGCAGGGGGAGGCCGCGGCTTGGGCGGCTGACCTGTATGGCGAGCACGCTCGGGAACTGGCTGATGTCGGGTTGTTCCTGGAGTCGCTGCGGACGCAGTTTGAGGATGTGGCCCGTACCCACAGGGCTGAGGCGGAGGTGGTTGGGCTGCGACAACAAGGCAGGCCCGCAGCAGAGTATGTCGCTGAATTTCGCCGGGTGGCTCGAAAGCTCCGCTCTTGGCCAGAACGCTTGCTGGTACACCACTTCCAGTCGGGGTTGGACGGCGCGCTGCGGAGGGCGTGCGTGGTGCGTGGAGTGCCCGAGCGACTGCTGGAGTGGTACCGGGTCACTGTAGAGCTCGACGTCCGGCTGCGCGAATGCAGGGGTAAGTCGGAGGGGGTGGTCGGGACCCGTAGGACCTCTGAGAGGCCAAAGGAGGAGGATCGGAAGACAGTGGCCCCGACGGCAAACCCACCTGTGCCGCTTCCAAGACCTGCTATAAGATGCTTCCGGTGCGATCAGCCGGGACACCGAGTGGCCGCTTGCCCCTTGCCGGCACCTCGTGCCGCCGCAGCAACCCCCGTCGGAAAGGGCCCCACAGCACGAAAGTCGGTGGAGCGAACAAGAGCTGCTCACCAGCTGGCGTCCCTGATGACCACATCAGCAATCGGCGCGGAACCACCCGAGGCCAACGACCCAGAGCCCTACGAGAGCCTGGAGGAGGAGGAGGACCCTATGGTGAGTGACCCAGTGGTGCCTTTCACAGTTCCGGTCGTACTCATCAACCTGCGAACGGGACATAGGGAGGCTTGCCCAGCACTGGTCGACACAGGCAGCACCCGGTGCCTCATCAGCCAAGCGGTGGTTGCCCGGCTGGGAGTGGAGGTGCGCCGCCTGCCACCCTTCGTTTCCAGCAGGTGGACGGATCCCTTTTGGGGGGGGCTCCAGTCACCCGGGTGACGAGACCTATTCGATTGGAGATAGGGACCCACTGGGAGACCTTACGATTCCTTGTCGTTCCTTCGATGACGGAGACAGTGATTCTGGGGTTGACATGGCTCGACAAGTGGGGGCCCACGATCTGGTGGGGGGAGGGCTGCCGGCACCTACGGTTGGGGACAGGGCCACAACCACCACCACACGCATATGTGGGTCCTACTGAGCAGCAAGGTGGTGAGCGGGTTCAAGGGGCAGAGGGGGTGGCGGAAGCCTGCTTCCCACAGGTGTACGCCGACCTAGCAGAGGTTTTCGACAAGAAAGAGTGTGACACTCTGCCTCCTCACTGAGCGACGGACTGCGCCATCGAGCTCGAGCCGAGCGTAAAGCTGCCAAAACCGCGCATGTACGCTTTGACGCCTCGCGAGATGCAGGAGCTACGTCGTTATATCGACAAAAATCTCGCGAGGGGGTTCATCCAGCCTGCCCGATCCAAGATAGCAGCGCCAATACTGTTCCGGGAGAAGAAGGACGGCACGCTTCGCATGTGTGTCGACTTCCGAGGCGTCAACGCGGTCTGCGTCGAACATCTGTATCCGCTGCCACTCATGAAAGATCTTCTGGCACACTTGTCGACGGGACGCATCTTCACGAAGCTTGATTTACGGGAGGCGTATTACCGGGTGCGGATCAGAGCTGGGGATGAGTGGAAAACGGCGTTTAACTGTCCGTTGGGCAGTTTCCAGTTCCGAGTCATGCCGTTTGGACTCCAGGGGACCCCAGCCGTCTTTATGCAGATGATAAACCAGGTGCTTCACAAGCACCTGTACCGCGGGGTGTTAGTGTACCTGGATGACATTTTGATATATACTAAGACTATGAAGGAGCATATCGGCCTCGTGCGCCAGGTGCTACGGAAGCTGCTGGCTGCCCGCCTTTATGTGAAGCTCACCAAATGCGAGTTCCACAAGACGAGGCTGGATTATCTGGGATATCGAGTGTCTGCGAGCGGCATAGAAATGGACCCTCGCAAAGTGGAAGCCGTCCTGCAATGGCAGGCGCCACGGACGCGGCGACAGCTGCAGAGTTTTTTGGGGTTCGCGAACTTTTACCGCCAGTTTATCCCAGGTTTTGCAGCAACAGCCCTGCCGCTGACGGACCTGTTGCGGACGCGGCAATCCGGGGAGAAACCACGTCCGGGGTTGAAGCTGGCGTGGACCACCACGTGTCAACGGGCGTTCGAGACGTTGAAGGCCCTGTTTGCTAAGGAGCCGGTGTTGGTACATCCCGATCCCGACCGTCCGTATGTGGTTCAAGTCGACGCCAGCGATGTCGCGGTAGGGGCTGTGCTGTTGCAACGGAACACGGAGGGCGTGCTGCAACCATGTGCCTACTCCTCCAAAAAACTGTCGTCGACGGAACGCTCGTGGGCAATTTGGGAGAAGGAGGCGTTTGCCGTGCGCGTGGCCTTGGAAACGTGGCGACATCTTCTGGAGGGGGCTGTCCATCCCTTCGAGGTCTGGACAGATCACAAGAACTTGGAGGTCCTGCAGTCCCCGAGGAAACTGGCGCCCAAGCATGTCAGATGGGCTCTCTTTTTCCGGCGCTTTAATTTCGTCCTGAAGTACGTACCGGGGGGGCGGAACTTTCTTGCTGACGCACTCTCACGGCTGCCGCAATACGACACCAAACGAGAAGCGGTTGTACAAGAGCTCATCCCGCCTAGTGCATCCCCGAGTGCGACCCAGGCAATCTGCAGCGTGGGGGACGATTTGTCCCGTGCCATGGACGAGGCCTTGGCTACAGACACCTGGCTGAAGGAGCATCCCGGTCTTCTAACTATGCGCGACGGCTTGGCCTGGCACGGGGTTAAGCTATATGTGCCTCAGGCACTACGTCCCACCATTTTGCGCCGATGTCACGATGCCAGGCAAGCCGGTCACTTCGGCTTCCTGAAAACTTTACACTTAGCACGCCGTCAATTTTGGTGGCCGTGCATGAAGGCGGACGTGGAACACCACGTCCGAGCCTGTCACGTATGCGCCACAGTAAAACCCCGTGTCGGGAAGCCGTTAGGTCTGCTACAGACAGTTTTGGACCCTGTGCGACCATGGCAAGACATTGCCATGGACTTCATCGTCGGATTGCCCGAAAGCAGGGGTTACACGGTAATCTGGACAGTCATCGACCTTTTTTCCAGACAGGTGCACTTCGTCCCCTGCAAGGGGCTGCCGTCCGCCAAACGGCTGGCACGACTGTTTCTGACCAATATCTTTCGGCTGCACGGGGTCCCTCGACGGATTATTTCGGACCGCGGGGTCCAGTTTACAGCACGGTTTTGGCGGGAGTTTCTACGACACATCGGCTCTACCCAAGGCCTCAGCTCCGGTTACCACCCAAGCACTAACGGGGCCGCTGAAAGGGCCAACGCCACGGTGGAAAGATTCCTCAGGAGTTATGTGTCGTATCAGCAAACAGACTGGGCAGACCTCCTGGTATTTGCTGAAGTCGCCCACAATAACGCCGTGCATAGCAGCACGGGTTTGACACCATTCCAGGTGGTGGCGGGGTATGATTTCGTCCCTGTCCCGGAGTGTGGACAGGGATCGGCGACACCCACCGGGCCTGGGGAGTGGATGCACCAATTAGGGGCCGCCTGGAAAACCGCTAGGGAAGCGATGGTGAAAGCCCAGGCATGGGTGAAGGAGCAGGCAGACAGGAAAAGGGAGCCCTTCGACACTCCCAAGGTCGGGGAGTGGGTGTATCTGTCAACTAAATATTTGCACTTACGGGTACCAAGCAGGAAGCTAGGCCCCAAGTTTCTTGGCCCTTTCCAAGTGATTCAAGTGATCAACCCCGTGACCGTCCATTTACGGTTACCAAAGTTCCTAGGGAAAATCCATCCGGTCTTCCATAGTAGCCTACTAAAGCCCGCTAGGGGAATAACAGAGAAGGCGGGTGAGAACGCTCCAGGGCCTGTGCACGGGGACCGGTACGAAATACAGGCAATCTTAGATTCCCGGGTACGGAGGGGGCAGGTACAGTATCTCGTGATGTGGAAAGGGTATCCATTGGCCGAGGCTTCATGGGTGAGGAAAGGGGATGTTCAAGCAGATCGTCTGGTCACGGCGTTTCACCGTACACATCCCTCCAAACCGGGGGGTAGCACTGGGGACTCAGCGGCTCGTCTTCGTGGAGGTCTATCTTATCATTCTTCTTTTGCAGGAGGGCAGATGGTAGGGGGAGCCGACTGTCAAGCCCCGCCGGCCTCCCGTCCGCTCGGGCCTCGACAATGGCCGTGCCGCCGCAGCCGCAGCCCCGCCGAGCAGCTGGCCGGTCCCCAGCTGATCGGCGCGCCCGAGCAGCAACCTCCTCGAGCCATGGAGGGTGTGGCCTCGTATTCTGCCGAAGCAAGCCGCCGCAGCCCCGCCGAGCAGCTGGCCGGTCCCCAGCTGATCGGCGCACCCGGGCAGCGCCTTCCCCGAGCCCCGGACGCTTCTTCGGAGGGCGTGGCTTCGCCCAGGCGTCGCGGGGCGCGCTGCCGCAGTCCCGCCGAGCAGCTGGCCGGCGCTCAGCTGTTTGGCGTGCCCGATCCTGAACAGCCGGCGGGCGCGCGCTCGCCTCGTCACCGGGGACGGCGCCGGGCGCCCACCGGTCCGGCACTAACATGTGCTACTCGGCGGCTGGACCCTGGATTGCGGATGGCGCCCGGGCGGCAACGGGCTGCACCCAGCGAACAGTTGGACACGCCCCAGCAAGTTGTGGAGGGGTGTGTGGCTGTGCCTGTTTTGCCACCCTTCGTTACTGGACTCGGGGGGAGCTTAACGTCTGCAACGCCAGCACGGACTGGGGCGCGCGAGGGAGCGGAAGGACTGAACATACCTGGGAGGGGGCTTGACAGGCTGCAGCAGTGCACACGGTGGGTGGTGGCTATGCACGGTGATGGGTGGGGTCTTTATGGGGAGGCGGGCGGATGCCGGTTTGCTTTGAAGGGGTGGGGTTAGGGTGTGGTAACATGATAAAAGAGCGTTGAGGCTAGATGCCTCAACGCTGACTTTACCGCGGTTTGATTTGTTGAAGAAACCTGGTCACCCGTTCCTTTTGGAGTGCTTTTGTTACCTGGCAGAGGACGTCGTGACAATTAAAATTACACAGTAAATTTCTGAAATCACTAAAAATAAGAACTGTGAGCTCGTCCTCTCTGTTTTGGTTTCTGTGTGTGATTCATTTTTTCAGCTCAGAGTTACACAGATCATGAATGCTAAGGCTTGGAGAAGGGCATGTCTGCATTTTTCCTTTCCTGGAACTGAACTATTGCTCAATAAATGAATCATCTGGAGACAAAGAAGTCTCTAACAACAACTGTTTAATAATGCAACTCAATTCTACAATGAGGCTTCTCTGTGGGATTTCTGACCTAAGAAGTCCTTGTGTTCCTTGGGCTACACAACAAATTAATATATAATTCAAGAAAACCAGAATTTGCTTTAAATCAATGTTTCAGACTGGCACTACTTGAACATCTTGGGCATGCCTCAGAAGCCCCTTCAGAGTTAATAGTTTTTAAATATAATCAAAACAGAAGATTAATACACTGCCATTATTATAATGTGGTATTATTCTACTATATCTTATCTAAATTAAATTTAGGTTCTTTGGCCATGGGCCCACACCAATTTTTCAGCTGTGGTCCCAGTATAACCTTTAGTTGCCATGTGAGACAAAAATTCACAGCCCTTTTTAACAGAGGTACCGTAACCTATCATTCAGATAGTTCATTTGGATGGTATCTGTGTATACAATACACACGGTTAGTATCTTCTTGTGATACATCCAGAGCACTCTCTTGTTTACATTTAGGTTAGAAGAAGATTAACCAAATAATAATTCTGATCTCATAGAGTAGTATCCAAAAAATAAAAAGTAAAAGCAGATTAATTTGAGCAATTCAAGCAACCAGTGTCCATATTAGAGTGAGCTACAATTTAAATCCAAAACATTATAGCTTGTCTTCATGTCTTAATTTAAGGATTCACCTTTCAATATACTAAATCTATCTGCATCGCACTGCATTTAACAATTATCTGGACTTGTGCACTACTAGAGTTGAGACCAGTATTAAGTTAGTTTTAACTCTGATCCCAAATGCAACAGACCCTTTTAGTCCAGCATTGTGACTTAAGTGCAAATAGCTATTGTTATAGTACCTTAAGCGACTGATATTCAGAGATGTAATAACTCAAATCCAGAATATAGTTATATAGCCAGAATGATATGCACCATTGGTGGACATCTGCACCATGATTAAATTAATCCCCTTTTAAAGACATTAACATTGGTATTGCCATTTTTATATCAGCAGATTCTATATATAACACTATATTGATCAAGTAGCATGTGAAGAAGCGCTTTACCAGGGACTTTTCACCAATCAGGTTCATTAGAATGCTCTAATTGTAAAATCCATTTAGTTTTTTATGAGATTTATCCATCACTCCAGATTGATTTTAGACAATGCAAGTCAAAAATAGTCCCCTCTACCCCACAGAAATTAGTAACTCCATTTAATCCCCTTGTCATTTTCATCTACATGAAAACGGTCTGATGGAAAAGTCCACCAGAAATCAATCATAACACGTCTAACCTCTCCCTGGAATGGTTTATCCTCCAGCTCCTGCTTTATTTTTCCCTGACAATATTCTTCTCTCCATTTTTTTACCCCTCTGTAATCAAATCTCCTTATTCTCTCAGGAAAGTAAAGTTTACAAAGTCAACCCAATAATTAATTGGCTTAATAAATCTTTTCCCAATCCCAAATATACAATGAAAGGGCAAGTGTAATACGGCCACTCCCATCCATCTTATTCATTTAAACAATCCAACCAAATGAACCAAACATTGGTTTTCACCTAGTGTTAGCAACATCCAGCTCTTTGAACTCTCATTCCAGGGAGGCGGATATTTTCCATAGTTCTCCACTTGGCAGCAACTCAAACCAGTTTCCCCTTTCCCCTGGAGCAGATCCTCAAGCAGTACAGGAAGGGAGCTGCGTTTACACATTAAACTCTAAACTATGGTATAAACCCACAATCACTAGATTAATCAGACAAACCGTATTTCAGAATGAAATGAATTGTGATTTAAAAAACACGAGTTACCAGTTACATTCCATTCAAAAAGTAATTCATCAGTAACATTTATAACATTAGTAACAAAGAAAACAAAGTTCTTCCAAAACATCACAACCTGTTTTCCGTGTGTTTCCTGATTAGTAAGGAGGAAACAGACCTTAATCCAACCTTACTCAATCTGTCCCTCCCAATATATTTGCTTATACATGCATGAAGTTGCTTCTGTACCTGAGATTTCAGGCATGATGTTTGTTTAGTTGTATGAGGCATGTTTTTATAATTGAGTAATTTTTTTATAAAATAAAAGGTAAAGGTTCCCCCGCACATGTGTGCTAGTCGTTTTCAACTCTAGGGGCCAGTGCTTATCTCCGTTTCAAAGCCAAAGAGCCAGCGCTTGTCCGAGGAGGTCTCCGTGGTCATGTGGCCGGCATGACTAGACGCCAAAGGCGCACGGAACGCTGTTACCTTCCCACCGTAGTGGTCCCTATTTTTCTACTTGCATTTTTACGTGCTTTTGAACTGCTAGGTCGGCAGAAGCTGGGACGAGTAACAGGCACTCACTCTGTTACGCGGCACTCGACCCGCCAAACTGCCAACCTTCTGATCTACAAGCTCAGCGTCCTAACCCACTGAGCATAGTCACCCGCAATTGCTGGCCTTGAAATGTGTTGGAACATTATATGCCAAAGGATTGGGATATTCTGGGATTTGTAGTTCCAATTTATCTTGAGACCCCCAGATTTTAGAAAAAGGTCCAAAGAAATCTATTGCTTCTTTCTAAAGTAGTGGCACGATTATTGCTTTAAAAAAACACACAAAGTTGGACATATTTAGTAAGATGTGCAGGACTTCAGGTCTCATTCCGAGCGCTCTTCTCAACACTGCGAATAGGAAATCGAATGCTTTTATCAGCTTGTGCCACCGAGACCTGCTTCCTCCACAAAAGGAGAGCAGAAAAATGAATGAGATGAAAGGGCAAACCCAAACGTCGCGTGACCTCGATCAGCCGGGAGACAACGCCCCCTTCCCTTCCCACGAGCGCGAAAATAGGGGGAGGTTCCGGCCAACACCCCCGCACCCACCCCCACCCGACGAGTCAACGTTCCGTGTGACGTCACCAACAGACCTTTCGGGGGAACTTCGGTGCCAAGATTAGAATGTACCATTTTTTCCTAGAGGGGAGGAAGAAACACGCATACTGAGCCTCTAACCCGGAGTTGCTTTCTCCGTTTGTTCCCTGGCGTGGAAGTTGCCATTTTAGCCTCCTGCTGCTGCTTCCCTTCGCAGGTGTGCCAAACGCCTTCCATTCGTCGAGAGGAGGAAGCCGAAGGAGAAATTCTTCAGTTCCTTCTTCCCCCGCTCTCATCTTACTCTTGGAAGATGCGCTTGCGTCAATGCCGGCAGGAGCCGGGTGTGGTGGCGGGGGGGGGGGGGGCGAGTGTACTTCTGGTGCTCGTGTTCCCGGTCTCAGCTATTAGCGGCACTTTCCGTGGGCTTCTCCTGGGCTAGCGTCTTTCTGCCACTGCAGCGGGCAGCCGAGGCTCTTTTTTTCCCAATTCGTGCCCCTTCTGCGGGCTCTGAAAGGCAGAAAGAAGTCGGCATTGGCGTAGAGCAAGGTTAGCTTTTAGCCCGCTCCCGTTGCGGAGCTGTTTCGTTTTAATTTATTTTTTTTTCATCTGTCTTCGTGTGCCGTCCGTAGCGTTAATTATGTATCAGAGCTCTCTGAGGTCCCTATGTTCAGCCCTGTCTAACCTCTGCTGCACTCCTTCTTCCGCCTCTTCCTCGACGATGCTGCTCCGTTCGCCGGCTCCAGTGAAGAGAGCCCTCTCCCCGTCTGCCCTCCTCGCCTCTTCCTCGGCTACCGCCGGAGTTCCGCGCTGCAGTCGCCCTGCGCCAGGCGGTTCGGGAGCTGCCAATTCCCAGGCTGGTGAGTCTTTAGAACAGGGGTCTTCAAACTTGGCCCTTTTATGACTTGTGGACTTCAACTCCCAGAATTCCTCAGCCAGCCAGACAGATGAAAAAAAAATTAAAATGAAACAGCTCCGCAACGGGATTCCCAGGCTGGTGAGTCTTTAGAACAGGGGTCTTCAAACTTGGCCCTTTTATGACTTGTGGACTTCAACTCCCAGAATTCCTCAGCCAGCAAAGCTGGCTGAGGAATTCTGGGAGTTGAAGTCCACAAGTCATAAAAGGGCCAAGTTTGAAGACCCCCTGGTTTAGAACCTTCGGGGCTGAAGGTTCCGTGGCTGAAATGTTGGGGTTCGAGTGTCTTAATATTCAATGCCCCCCCTCCGCCCCCCCACCTCACTCCAAGGGAGCGAGAAGGAAGTCGCAAGGGTCGGTCGAGAAACTTCCCTGCATTCTCCCTAATGCCTTGAAAGGTGATGCCCCGTTTTATGGGTAGCATATGTAGACAGGATTACAGGTAGTCCTCGACTTACATCGGTTCCTTTAGTGACCGTTCAAAGTTACCACGGCACTGGGAAAAGCGACTTAATGACCATTTTTCACCATTCCAACCCTTGCAGCATCCTCAGGGTCACGTGATCAAAATTCAGAGGCTTGGCAACTGATTCATATTTATGACAGTTGCAGTGTCCCAGGGTCATGTGATCACCCTTTTGCGACCTTCTCACAAGCAGAGTCAATACAGAAACCAGATTCACTGAACAACTGCCAGGACTCACTTCACTGTGGCAAGAAAGGTCATAAAATGGGGCAAAGCTCACTTAGCAAATGTCTCACTTAGCAACAGAAATTTGGGGCTCAATTGTGGTTGTAAGTTGAGAATTGCCTGTAATCCTAAATTGTGACGGGAAGCCGGGTTTCCGAGATCTTGCCATTACACTGACATTTGGGGTGATTGCTTTTGGTTGATCTGGGAAATGCCTTCTTTGCTTCTGGCTGCCAGATTCTGTCTTTGCTGGATCCAAAGTAGCTGGTTGAAAATGGATGTAGAGGTAGTCCTTGACTTATAACAGTTCATGTAGTGACTGTTTGAAGTTACAACATCATTGAAAAAGTGACTTCTGGCCATTTTTCACATTTACTGTACAACCCTTGCAGCATCCCCACGGTCAGGTGATCAAAATTCAGATGCCTGGCAACTGACTCATATTTATGACAATTGCAGAGTCCTCTAGTCATGTGATCATCCTTTGTAAACTTCTGACAAGCAGTCAATGGGAAAGCCAGATTCACTTAACAACCATGTTAGTAACTTAACAATTGCAGTGATTCACTTAACAACTGTGGCAAAAAAGGTCATAAAATGGAGCAAAATTTACTTAACAAATGTTTCACTTAGCGACAGATATTTGGGCTCAATAGTGATTGTTAGTCGAGGACTACCTGTACAAATGTTCTAGACCCAATAAAAATTGAGAGCCATGAGATATATAGATTGGTTGCTAGGATAATTAAAAGCTGCTTTTCTCAACTAGGAAAGACAAATAAAAAAAAGTCAATGAATGACGTCTGTTAGATATCCAATATCATTTGTTCTTTCAGGCATCACTGTTTTCCTTGGGGGAAAAAAGATTTGACTTTCTAGTTTATTTCTATAAACTATTCCTGGGATTTAAGATTATATCTGTAATAGCCCTGTCCTCTAATTTTACTAAAGTTTCTTTTAATTTTCTAATAGGTATTAAAGGTAAAGGTAAAGGTTCCCCCGCACATGCGTGCTAGTCGTTTCTGACTCTAGGGGCCGGTGCTCATCTCCGTTTCAAAGCCAAAGAGCCAGCGCTTGTCCAAGGACATCTCCGTGGTCATGTGGCTGGCATGACTAGACGCCAAAGGCGCACGGAACGCTGTTACCTTCCCACCGTGGTGGTCCCTATTTTTCTACTTGCATTTTTACGTGCTTTCGAACTGCTAGGTTGGCAGAAGCTGGGACGAGTAACAGGCGCTCACTCTGTTACGCGGCACTCGGGATTCGACCCGCCAAACTGCCGACCTTCTGATCGACAAGCTCAGCGTCCTAACCCACTGAGCTTAGAGTATGACAATAAATGGGCAAGACTATAGCATGTATTACAATATATTGCCCTGTCCTCTAATTTTACTAAAGTTTCTTTTAACTTTCTAATAGGTATTAGACTATGACAATAAATGGGCAAGACTATAGCATGTATTACAATATATTGTTCCATGTGTTTTGGGTATGAAAATACTTATTAGTAAAGTTACCTATTATATTTCATTTTCAAATTATGCAGATATGTGATGCATGTCTGTCCTGAGGGAGGTAAATATGTAAAGTACAGGATACCTTGTGTACCCTAGCTAAGCAAAGGATTTAGATAAAACTGCATTTTATCTACATATAATATACTGATAAATTATGTTTCCCTGTTTATTGTAATTTGTCAACTGACATGTCCAGCCTTCTTATAGAAATGACAACTACTGTTTTTGAGCCTAGCCATTTGACCTACCCTGAAAGTCACTAAATCACAAAAGATAGGTACACAGATTGTGAACAGCCATAATGTGATTTATTTAGCTTTTGTGTAAGATACTATATTAATCCAGGTATTATAAACCATGATGTATGGCTCAGTATAATATGATTATCAAACCAATTATAATATGCTTAACAAACAGTTATTAGGGCTTGCACATACTTTAATACAATACATAAAAGAGCAATTATATGACCTTTTCTTTAAAGGTGATATGACTATGTTCTGTGGTTACTCTGTTAAGTCCAATGAATATCCTTTAAGCCTTATCTGCATTTTTGCTATTTCTTGTAGCTCAATTGCGATCTGTATAAAGATTAGGGAGCAATAGTTTATCTAGCTCACTAGTTCTTTCTGCTTCAAGAACTTAATGTAAACTTGATAACATAGTTGAAATGGCACATACAAAAGTCACTGCCAGCTGTTACCAGCTTCTGACTTGTTTGTCCAGCTCAGTCTTGCCCAGCCTAGCATCCTCCAGATTTATTGGACTGTTTTGTGCTGAAGAATTGCTGCAGTCTAGGATAATTCAAGGGTATAGGTTATGGGAAGCAAGACTATTAGTAATTTGTATACTTCCTTGCCATAAAGCAGAGGATATATGCCTTATTCTTAGTTGAAGGCCAAATCCAACTTTTGGGTGCTCTGAGTCACCCTCCAGATAGTAGCTGAAACAAAGATACAAACTAAATTTGATTTCATGTTAAAATTATTTATAGTTAATATAATTCTCCACTGCCTTATCCACCTAGACATTAAAGTAGTTGTTTCAGGTTTGAAACGGTTGTTTCACATTCAAAAGGGACTGTTTTGATATTTTAAAAGTATTTTGATATTCAAACAACAGTCTCTACTTTGAAACATTATTGTACACCTAAAAATTTGCAAACAACCTAACAAACCACAAATTTATTTTTTTAATACTTTCAGGGTAATGTCTACTCAGAAATAAGAGCACTACTTCAGCTCTTTCAGGATTGTTGCTATGTTAACACTAAAGAAATTTGTCTTTTTCATAAAATGGTATAAAAGGGAAGAAGGCTTGCCTGCAGCTGTATCCCTGATATCTTTTGTCTAAAGACCATCCTATCTACATTTCTTGGAAATCTTCTCAAATAGGTGATTACGGAATGATTCAAAGCATTTTTTTAATCTCCTAATTTGATTTGACTGAGTTAATCCCAATGTACCCTTATGTTGTCACAAGTCTTGTTCAGAATTCCTAACAAAATCCTTGCATGGCAAAGAGAAGATTCCAATCCTTGGCATCTCCAGTTTAGCAAAGATCAAGTACAAAGAATCTGAATCCTGGAAATTAACTCCAGTCAATACTGGACTAGATGGATAAATAAATAGTCTGAGTTTTTAGCAACTTTTTAAATAAGGCGATTCAGGATATTGTCTAGAGAACTTCTAATTTAATATTTTGAAATGAGTTTTCCATCGTTCAGTACTGTAGGCAAACAAAATAAGCCAACATTTGAACATTATTCAGAACAAGGTATGCTGTTAAGATATGTAGCACATGAAGTTTACATATAAAATGCTAAATTTTATGTATCTTGGGTATATCTTTGTTTACTTGAAGCCAGAGATATTAAAAGTGCTGTAGTCTTACAGTGATTTGCACAAATTGCTCAGGAACTGTAATAGCATATCAGAGGCACACATCTTCCAGAAAAAAACCCCAAGCAAATAAGCAATTCCCAATATTTTTCAACTGATACTGTGAAAGAACTCGGTCTATACTGCCTTCTGGAAAACTGTAAAGGAGGACTCTATTTAAATATCCAGAACTAAGTTGTTCCAAAGTGTGCCCTCAAAACAATACTTTGCCCTCTGTCTCGGAGCGGGGAGGATATTCTTGAGATTCCCATTTGCTTAGCCTATTAAAACCCATTGCAGAATCCTCACACAGGTGTTATGTAGTACACTGGCAGCTTTTGTTCATTATTAGGCAGGTCGTATCAATTGCAGCTTCTAAGTAGTTTTCAAAGGCAGCCCTGTCGCACAACAATAGTCAATGCAAGAAATTATGAAAGGCATAGATTACTGATGATACCACACTCCAAACTGGTAATCACTTTACTTAGTGGCTTCATGGCGATATGAAATAGTAGCCCTTGGATAGCCCATAACATATTTGCATCCTGACTTAGGAAATTAAATATACCTAGTTATTATAAATCATTGCTAATTTTTAATATTATATAAAAATAAGTTTTTGTTATAGAAGCTGGTTTAACAATCTGCAAAATTACCAGCAATAATCTGAATATATAATACATGTTCAATAGTATTTGTACAAATATTTATAAAAAATATATAAATGATAGCACACATGGGATCTTGCAAATATTTATCAGAGCTTATATCTGTAACATCAGCAGTTACAATTGCCACGATAGCCCAATTATTGATTGGTGACATTCTAACCCAAAGCAAGCTTCACTGAGCTTATTTTCTGAATACAAATTGCTAGAATTGCACTGTGTAAAGGGGACTAGTGATTGCTGTCAGGATCTGGCTGGTTCTGTGGATATTAATTGTCTGCGTTGAACAATCCAGTACCATTGCATAAGCACTATTGAGTAACCTTCTGTAACTTAGATAGGCACAATTAAGCAACCTACTTATTCTGCTGGAAGCAGCAATATTCAACTGTACAAGGTTAGAAGCAGCTAGTGGACTTTCATACCATTATTTCCTAAGCTCTGCATATTTTAAACTTTTGTAAAAGATTTACAGTTCAATATGAAATATTACGTGCAAACTACTGACAAATTACATCTGAAGGCATAGTTTGTAAAAATATCTAATAAGGGAATAAAACATCGTATTTAAGGGGAAATGTTTTATAACCAAGATATCTAGAATTTCAAGAATATACAGTTGTTAGATGTTTGCTGCTGTCTGATCCATCAGAGAATGTACATATTTTTAGAGTAAGAGATGAGTTCCATGTTAAGGTTTTGCTGCTGCATACTATTGCAATGCAGCTGTAGGAGTTTAAGGATTGATATCATTCTGCTGACAAGAATTAGACAGAATCAGCCTCTGTTTTAAACTGGAATTACAAATACCTAGAATATTGCAGCATCTCCAAACAATTTAGCAAAGAAGGCTTGGCCTGGTAATAACAGATTGCTGTCTAAAATTGTAAGTTGGGTTGGGAGGAGACACAGGACAGTCTCAGAGTTATGTAGATTGGTAATTTCAAGAAATTTTTGTTTCTGATATTAGTACTGTTGATACCAAAATGCCTAAATCCCTCCAGATAGTTCACAAAGGAAGGGGAAAGGAACAGCTTAATTGTGGGTTAAAATAGCTTTGAAATATGAACCATCTTTTCTAGCTAAGATTTGTCTTCAAAATAACAGTTGCAGGCATATCTTGAATAAGGCTTTCAAGATGCACCCACCACTCCTGCATAATATTAAATATGCAAGTAAACTTGGGAAATTTTCTGTTCTGGTTATATATACCATATGCAACTTATCAATTGCATGGGGAGGGAGAGAGATCTTGCTCATATTTATGAAAAATACATGTTAAATGACTTAACCATTCTTTGAAGATTCTGTGCAATAAAGTAGAATGATGAAAATTGTTTCAGGACCAGAAAACTTCATGAAGTTTTTGCAGCAGTATGAATTTTGATGAACAAATCTGTTGTAGCTTTTCAAATAATTTAAATAGATTGAACTTTCTCTGTGAAAACACTAAATATTTTAAGAATAAGGCATTATTGTACAATGTGTACTCCTGGAGCTGATGTTCATTTGCCACTTGCATTTCTCTACTGCTCTACTAAAATTGGTTCTGAGCAGCAAGTTTAGGAAGTCATTTTGCATATTGTACAATGAAATTACACCTATATTTATAGATGTATGTTAATCCAAAATAGTGATTTGGTTTAACTCGGAAAGCATAATTGTGGTGAACAGAAGTGCACAAATAAACTGAGATCCAAGTTAAATTTGTGATTTAATTCAGAATCAATTTGATTTAAATGTGTGGCTTGATTTAAAAGGTAATTTGATTTGAATTGGTGATTCATCACTGCTGAAATAAAATCATCACAAGTCCACTGAATCCAGCAAACTGATTCAACATAGTATGTGTGTTTATTTCACAATTAGAATGAAGATACAATTTGAAGAGTGGTTTTGATTGCAATGCCTTTAAACAAAATCAAAGCTGCGTGAAGCTATAATCATGACATGGAGGAGTCTTAAAACTTATTAGAACCTTTCAATTTTTTTCAGAACAAAACCAATCAATTATGTAGACCACATATCCTTCAACGTGAGATTTATAATCTAAAAATGGATTGCTCCAGGGGTATCATCATTTTTAATTTAACTTGTCATGATAGAATTTTAAGATCTTAGAGATAGAAAGAAATAACAAAGCATTCCTTTGTTCCTAGTCCAATTAAAAACATTTCACATTTTGAAAGGGTTGTTGTTACCTCAGGACATGCTTCAAAGCACACATTCTGCTTTTGGGTGTGTTGCTGTTCATGACTCACTTTCAGTGTTTTCTAATATTTATTTTATTTATGTCATCTCAGCCAAATCTTGAAGAACATCTGAGAATTTAATTGAGAGAACACTGGTAAAAAGAATCATTGCTTATTCACTGGACTAAATGTGAAACAGCATGGTGGATACTGATTGTATAAATGGACTCATTAAGGAATTTGCCTGAAAAATCACATAAATCAAGAATAATTTTCTATTATTAGACAAAGACTCAGGAATTCTGGGAGTTGAAGTCCATGAGTCATAAAAGAGCCGAGGTTGCCTACCCCTGACCTAGTCAATTTATGAGACTGAAATATCAAGGTAGAGAAAAACACCGAGAATCACTTTAGTGCCGTGGTTTCCAACCTTGGCAACTTTAAGACTTTTGGACTTCGACTTGCTGAGGAATTCTGGGAGTTGAAGTCCACAAGTCTTAAAGTTGCCAAGGTTGGAGACCCCTGCTTTAGTGCAAATGTGGCTGGAGAATTCTGGGAGTTAAAGGACACCTATAATAAATTTGCTAAGGTTGAAAAACACTGCTTAGGTGAGCAGGAACCCTATTCTTAGGCTGAGGGAAACAGCTGGCTCTAAGCAGTTCAGTCAGGTTGCAATAAAAGAGCAACAAATGATGAGTCATCAGAAAAAGCACACATAAACTTAGTTTTTATTTAAGCTAATAGTGATAATGGATTTTATTTTTGTTTTTTTAAAAAAAAAGCTGTTTCAATGGGAAGTTATATAAAAAACCACTAGGTGTCTCTTGTGTACCAGTGGCATAGGAAAAGCTCACACATGACTTTGGAGGCTGGCAATTCTGTGTGCAATTCTCCATAGAGTTGTTTACCACTTGTGTTGATGTTGACGTATCCATCCAATTTATCAGGTAATTATTGTTTCATATAACTAGGAACTTTCTAAAATATTACCTTTTTGTTATTAGAAAGTCCACTTTTCAACAAAATGCCACTTGAATAACTCTACAGGTCTATAAGTCTGAACTCTTTAACTTTTCCTGCTTTGTGAATTATAAACTGTTGTTGGACTAAAATAGAATTACAAAGAGCAGTCGGAGGAAACAAGGAAGATAATAAAGTGTCCAAATCTTATTTCCCTATTTTAAGGCTAGTGGGAATCATTATTTTGCAGCCTTGAAAAGATTAATATAGGCTTTGCTATTACTAGAAGCATATGGGGAAAAAGTTTATCTTTTGACACTGGAAATCATATGAATAGCGTCTTTTTAAGTGCAAGGTAGCTTCTTGGTTCACATGCAGCGCCTAAGATGGTGGTGTTCAGATTGGCAGGGGCAGGATGGCACTTGATTATATATTATAAACAGAATTTAAATCACCATCTTACTAGTAGTAGGATCATGGGATTATGAGGTGTCTAGTATCTGCAGAAAAAATAAAGCTATTGAAAAGCCAGAGCACAATTTTATATTGCAGTTTTTTCCATTTTAATTTTTATTTTATCTATTTAGCATATCTCCTTGGGTTTTTTTGCAGAGTATTGCTGATGTCAGGAAAAAATACTTTGTAAACCCAAGCATTTGTTTAAAGTACATTATAGGAACATCTTTTTTATGAAAGTAAGAAGTAGAAATGAATGAGCTTTAAATTGATTTGTGATTATAACATGTATTTGCTGGTTAATAAAGCAGAATATTTATGATTTAGCTTTCTTGTGAGATTGGGAAAAAATAAAGTTCTGTGTTCCATGATGTGGTATGTCAGAAATTTTGTAGGCTGAGTTATTTAGCAAGAAGCAATCCTGCTGGATTACTGTCTCAGATTTAATAGCTGCTACTATTGGCATAATTAGCTGTGATATACAACTTGGTAAAAATATTTGAAATGTGATAGATCACCTACAAATATCAGTCCAATAAATGAAAGAGCTGAATAGGCAACTGGAAAAAACTGCAACTGGTTAGGTATAACATAGGTTGATTGAAACTGTTTATAGAGATCATAAAAATTACTAAGTGAAATATCTTAAGAGGACAGCACAAAAAGGGGAACTTAATTTTGTGGTATTTAAAAGGGGAAATGAGTATTGCGTTGTTAACTTCATATTGAAAAATATGCTGTCAATTGTGCTTGCTTATATTATATAGCATACCTCTTAACATTGGCTGCAAATTTTGAAAACTGAGGTTCATTATATCTGGAGACTACCAGCACTATAAAGCTGTCATATTGTATGTGAACTCTAATGATGAATGCATTTGTTTTGATCTGAGAGAAGTTAACAAATAAGAAATTGGAATTGCTGTACTAAAATTCTTCTTTCCTTTTCAGGGTATTCCATGGGCAACAGTACAAGTAGGCTGTATAGTGCACTGGCAAAGACTTTGAGTAGCGGTGTCATTACTAAACATCAGGAGTACTTGGAACAAACAGATCCTGAGTTTCTGGATCCTATAGATCCTAAAGATCTGCTTGAAGAATGCCAGATAGTTCTTCAGAACCGTCCAGCCCGGCTCCAAAGGGATTTTGTGGACTTGAGGACCAGTTTTGTCAGAAATCATCAGCCCATCAGAGTTATGCAATGGAATATACTTGCCCAAGGTACAATCTTAACTAAGAAATTGTATTTGAGCCTTGTAAAATTCATTTCATTCAGTTGATAGATCTTTTTATGTATTCTTTAAGTTAGCAGATTTGGGGTACTGGAACAATTTTTTAATTAAGATATCTCAAATCTACAAACTTAAAAAACCAATTACACCTGTACAACTGGAATTTCTATGAAATTCAGACCAATTTTATTTTTGAAGTTCTGATCATTGCAGTGAACCCACAATCATGTAATATAACCTATATATTATTCTTCTGAGGTGATCATGACACCTCATATGTCATTGGAAATAAAAAAAATACTGTCAGCCTGATTATGCCCCATGGAAAGTGGGGGGAACATCTGTACTGCCTTTCTCTCAAAGGATGACCCAATGGGTCATAGATAGTTCAGTTAGCCTATAATTATCAGAATTTGCAATCAGCACGACCAATCAAAAACACATAGTAATGGATGAGATATAATTAAGTTTGCTACCTAAAAGCCCCTTTCCTTATTTTCTGGGTACAAACTTGTTTTGAATGTCAACTTTTCAATATTTATTTTTAAAAAATCAGCCAGAAAGTAATAATTTTATTACTTTTTATTTTATCGTATCACTAACAAAATGGCAGGATCATCAGTCAGAGCAAAGATTTAAAATGTTGATAACTCACAGAAATAATAAACCTGGAATATATAAAGATTATCCAAATATGAAATTTATTGCCAATGTCAGAAAGTATCTTAAAATATTATTTTAAAAAGTAGAATGTGAAAAGTGGACAGACACCCTGACTTTAAAATAGCCAATAAAATATATGAGGTGCTATGAACCAGAACGACATCGTGAGCTGATCATAGTAGTTTTACTTGCCTGTTCACAAGAATTGCACCAGACTGCGCTCTCTTGGAAACAACCAGATAAAGGCTCCAGGGATTTTAGGGGGGGATCAAGACTCCTTCGCTTCTTCCTCTGCAGGGATTCCAAACTAGCCAGTCTCTTAACTCCACCCACGCCCACTCTAGCTGTAGATTCTACCACATATTCTGATTCATATGTGTTTTTACCTTAGATTATTCCTTATGTATGAATTAAACTGCTGTTTTTTAAACTTTTGGTTGATATGAATCCAGTGGAGTTGTCACCTTGAATTTATCTTTGGATAATGTGAAATGTATCTTCTTTTTCATGATTTATGTTTGGAGGCATAAATCAAGTAACATTTATTCACAAAATGGTCATTGCAATGTAGTAGTTTTTGTGTCAGCATACGAGTTTCAGTCCCATGGTTTAGAAATATACAAATATAGTTTAGGATATTAAAATAAAATGGATGCATAAATAGGGTAGAATAATCAACTTTAGGCTTTATTTTGAATTTACTAAGCAAAGCGAAATTGGAATTGCAAAATTGCTGTTTCACTAGATTAGGAACAAAATTGTACTAGTCAGTGTCTGCCATTCATGAACAGATTTGAGCAAGGAAGACTAAATTTGTCATACAGTTCTGTAGTACTAGATGACTAAAAATATACCAACAGTTTCTACAGAATTCCACTAAGAGTATGGATTGGACTATTGGTTTTTATGTATTTTAATGGGAAGGAAAATATTTCCTAAAGAAAGTTTTCTTAACTGATATATTTTCTTCATTCCAGCTCTTGGAGAAGGCAAGGACAACTTTATCCAATGCCCCATGGAAGCCTTGAGATGGGAAGAAAGGAAGTGCCTCATTTTAGAAGAGATCCTTGCTTACCAGCCCGATATCCTCTGTCTACAAGAAGTGGACCACTATTTTGATACTTTTCAGCCATTACTCAGTCGGCTAGGCTACCAATGTGCTTTTCTTCCTAAACCATGTTCTCCATGTTTAGATGTGGAATGTAACAATGGCCCAGATGGCTGTGCCTTGTTCTTCCTTAAGGACAGGTTTACACTAATTAATAGTACCAACATCGGGTTGACAGCAATGAAGTTCAAGACCAATCAAGTGGCTATAGTTCAGATCCTGAAATGTAATGAGACTGGGAAAATGTTCTGTGTTGCTGTCACCCACTTGAAAGCTCGCAATGGCTGGGAGAGGTTTCGATCTGCTCAAGGTGCTGATCTTCTTGAAAATCTAAAACAGATCACCCAGGATGCAGAGATCCCTCTTATAGTCTGTGGTGATTTCAATGCTGAGCCTACAGAAGAAGTATATAAGCAATTCGCTGAATCTAGTCTAAACCTAAACAGTGCTTATAAACTGCTGAGTACAGATGGGCTAACAGAGCCTCCATACACCACATGGAAGATCCGTCCTTCTGGAGAATGCAGTCATACAATTGATTACATCTGGTATTCACAACAGGCCTTAAAAGTAGATGCTGCCCTCAGCCTTTTAACTGAGGAGCAAATTGGACCCAATAGGCTCCCATCTTTCCATTACCCATCAGACCATCTATCTTTAGTATGTGACTTCACCTTTAATGAAAATCCAGAGAACTTTTTAAGATTAGGTGAAGTATAAAGCAGGATAGGGAATGTTTTAATGTACTGTGTTTGTACAGGCAAAGACTTTTACCATGGACTTCTAAAGATATGTGGGGGTGGGATGGGAAAAGTATTTATGAATGGAGAATTAATAATCTACTCCTATAGCCTTGACTTTTTTTTTCTTAACTCCGTGCTTTGACAAAAAACAAAAATATGCCTGGCTAGCTGCTTATGCTGTTTCCTTTTTTTCTGAAGAAAAGTACTGCAGTTATTCAATTCTAATTGTAACAAAGTTTTTCCTCCCATATCTAAGCTCTTGGGTTGTAAAGTAAAACAGTTGCACTGCATGTAACAGCATTGTCCTGTCTGTCAATAGTCGGTCAGACAAATACCCAGGGTTCATCCCTCCCATATTAGACCGAATGACCAAATTTTGTTCAGCATAAAGTTTAATATGAGCCTCAGTTAATTTTTTTCTAAGGTTGTCTTGAATTATGCCTTCTACTTGAATAAATTGTTAATCTCAAACCTGCGTATTGCTTTTGAAGATATTTCAAAGTGTATTAGAATTTCTACAGTTGTTCACCTACATGGAAAGTAGTACAGGAAGTCCTCGACTCAACACAATTGAGTCTCAAACTTCTGTTGCTAAGTGAGACATTTGTTAAGTGACTTTTGTCCCATTTTGCAACCTTGCTTGCCACAGTTAAGGGAATCATTGCAGATGTTAAGTTAGTAACTTGGTTGTTAAGCAAATCCGGCTTTCCCATTGACTTTGTCAGGTCACAAAAGGTGATCACATGACCCACCCCACCCCCCAGGACATTGCAAACATCCTAAACGTGAGTCAGTTGCCAAGTATCTGAATTTTGATCACATGACCATGCAGATGCTACATCAGTCATAAATGTGAAAAATATTCGTAAGTCACTTTTTTCAGTGCTGTTGAAGCTTTGAACCATCACTAAACAAACTGTTGTAAGTTAAGGACTACCTGTAGTATTATGCCAAGAAGGATTTGTACACAAATCTTTGTACACAAAGATTTCTCTAATGCCACTCTAGTTACTTCCCTGAAAAATTGTGATGTTGCCTTTTGACTGATGATCCATCTTCCAATGTGTGAACCGCAGGTAATGTATCTGCAGACAACTGGCTGTCCATACAGATTTCTGACCTAGGTTTGCTGCTGCAGTTAGTTTATGAATTCAGAGATTATTTGTTTACACAGTCAAGTTTTGGTAAGGATAAGGAGCCCCGATAATATTGGATTTCTTTAGGCTTGATTCCACCCATTTCCCTTTTAACTATTTCAGCAAAGAATCATTGAAAATGGGACTCCGCATCTCAGGGCAATGACCTCACTGTAACAGGCTGCAGCCTTCTGGCTGGAAGATTAAGTGTTCTGAGCATTCCTTCTTACCATGAGGTGGAAAAGAATTTTTTGTCAAATTGTCAGAAACTGTCATACAACGTATAGCCTATCAAGATGGAGATAGAAGGGTTCTGACTGGCTTTCAACCCTTCCATATTGCAGGAGGGCTCAAAGCTGGTACCACTCTTTATTTCAGGGGTCTTCAAACTTGGCCCTTTTATGACTTGTGGACTTCAACTCCCAGAATTCCTCAGCCAGCGTGCCTGGCTGAGGAATTCTGAAAGTTAAAGTTCACAAGTCATAAAAGGGCCAAGTTTGAAGACCACTGCCTTATTTCCATGTTCCATCAACTCTGGAGTTCTGATAAACCCATCTCCCAAGCTGTTTTTCCAGACCAAGTAGGTCTCTTGCTTGCAGCTTCCTACTGGTTTGCTGGGCTGGAATGTTTTTTCACATTGCCAGGATACCACTGATCTTTAGCTTGCAAAATGGAGCTGATGGAAAGTAGGTGCTTTGTCTCCAAGATAGAGCATAAAGACTGGAACAAAGGCTTTCCTCCATGGGATAGGGAGATTTAATCATTGCCTTGCTGCCTGAAAAGATGGAACCAACTCTCTGTGGATGACTCCATCTACAGCAAGGTTGTCATGTGACGCGACATATCGCGACTCTTTGCATTGCCGGCAATGGGGTAGGCACAGCTTCGGTATGACGAAACCGGCTCACGGGCCAGCAGTTTGACACCCCTGATCTATAGTGACTAAGAGTGCTTAGATTTTACTAAGTATTTTGTAGTACAACATGAAAGAAGACTTGGAACTCTTATGCATAACACTAGCACAATTTAAGTGATGTCATCCTTATTTGGATTCAGGCCATATTGTCAAGAATGAAAAGGGGTTGACACACATTTTCCTTTCAAGGAGTATTTTTCTAAGACATAATTCCAATTACAACAGCAAGTTCTTCCAAATGATAATTGAATCCCAGAAAAATACCTTGCAATATGACAATTATTTGCTATAAAAGATAAAATGGAAACCAGTAGAAGTGAAAACATCTTATTTTTAGAATTCTACATGTAAAGAACTACAAATGGCCAGAATGCAACAACTGAGATAAAATATTTTCCAATATTCTTTGAAATACTTAATATAAATGTTAAAGAACTTACTTACACTCCAAATAATTCCAGCATCATCATATATGATCTCAGATCATGCTCTATGTTCTAGCTTTGTTCACTTTCCCCATTAAGCATTACCTTAATTTCAACCATATCTAACTCTATAAAATTTGGAGATATTTCCCCCACATAGTTCAAGGAAAGAAAGCTGTTGATGACCTGCCCTTTAAAATACTGAACTTTGGGAAAACAAATTTCCACAAAAGTTCTCTCACAAAAGAAAGCCAAAATGGAGAAGCCATATGTGAAAAACTGTGATTCAATAGCTCGTAGAACCACTTTTGGTGGCAATAACTTTTAAGTAATTGTTTTCTGTATTTATCAGTCTCTTACATCACTGTGAAGGAATTGTGACCCATTCTTCTTTACAACTTTGCTTCAGTTCATTGAGGCTTGTTGGTATTTTTTTTTTTTATGCATAGCTCTCTTGGAAGTTCCACCAGAGCATTTCAGTCGGGTTGAGGCCTGGACTTTTGGCCACTGCAACACCGTTTTGGGTTTTTTTTCAGCCATTCTGTTGTAGATTGGCTGGTATGCTCAAGTTTATTGCCCTGTTACAGGGCCCAATATCAGCCAAACTTTAGCTGTCAGACATGTGGCCTCACATTTGGCTCTAGAGTACTTTGGTATGCAGAGGAGTTCATGGTTGACTCAATAACTACAAGGTACCCAGATCCTGTCACTGCAAAATAAGCCCAAATCATCAACCCTCCACTACTGTGCTTGATGGTTGATATGGGATGTTTGTGCTGATATGCTGTGTTTGATTTTTATCAAATGTGGCATTGTGCCTTATAGCCAAATATCTCCACTTTGGTCTCATCTGTCCAAAGGACAGTGTTTCAGAAGTGTTTCTTGTGATTAGTTCAGATGCAATTCTGCAAACCTAAGCCGTGCTGCCATGTTCTTTTTAGAGAAGAGGCTTCACCTGGCAACCCTTCCAAACAAAACATACCTGTTCAGTCTTTTTCTAATTGTACTGTCATTAACTTTAATATTTAACATGCTAACTGAAGCCTATAGAGTCTGATATCTAACTCCTGGATTTTTTGCAATTCTGTGAGCTTTGCACAGCCTGACTATGTGGTGGATTTGCTGAGATGTCCACTCCTGGGACAAGAGATCTAAATCCAGCCCACCTTGAATTCCCTTGCTTCTTATCTACTGCCAATTTGCTTTGACTGTCAGTGGTTCAAATTTTTGTAGAAAGCTTAAGCTTGCAATAAACCTTTATATTCTTTTGAACTGCCTGAACTCCTGATTTCTTGAGCTTGATAGCTGTATGTCTCTTTCTCCTCCTTTTCAAGGAATCCCATTCACTCCTATGAAGCTGGCTATTGCTACTCTAATTCATTCTGAAACTGGAAGACAGTATAACACAAGTGTAAAGACAATTCCAGTCACCCAATTACAACTGTTAATGGTTTAAATTAAATTATCATACAAGTCCTTTATACTGTGTTATATTTCTCTTACATTCAGTAGAATAAATGACATAATTAACTTAATTCTTTGGTATATTTCCAATTCTATGCTATTTCTGAAACTACATTTTGAGACCTGAAGTAGAAAACTACGTAGCACCATTGATCTGGATAAACACCAGAGGTACATTAAGGCTTGGAAAAAAGAGACACCAATTTTAAATTTCATATCTGTATTTCAGTAAAACCTACTTGAATACACTTTGAAACAAGAGTACAACAAAATAGAATATACTTTAAATGTTGAATATACAAACTATTATAGTTCATTCTGAACACTGGTACTTTCCTCTAACTTCAACTAAAAAATATACAGGCTTTTAATCTACCTGACAAGAGTTCATGCCAAGCGTGACCTTTCATGTGACAGAGTAAAAGCTGAAATTGAAATGTATGCAGAGATGTCCAGGCGAAGTGGATGATCCAAGCAGCAAGAGGCTAAACAACCTCTGGCCACTCTGACCACAATTAAGAAACCAACAGACTTGATTACCATACAAAATATGTTACAGGTAATTCTATAACAATACTGTGCTAGGTATAAGATTTTTTTTAAAAAATTGTTTTAATAAAAAACGCTTTACACAAACAAGCCGTTAGCTTATTTCAACAAAGGTAACTGAAAATCAGTCTAAGGCTTTTGTTTTAAAATCTGCTTAAGCTGCATGGGACAAAAAAATTCTCTAAGTCTTCAACTTCTTGTAAGAAGCTCTAATTCTTTCCTTATTCACATTCAAGAATACCTAGTAGCAGAGTTTTTCACATAGCACCAGTTGAACACTGTGAGTACACAGTAGTAATTGCTGGTATGCATATTCAAATGCATCAAATGTGTCTTGTGTAACAGTGAGCCTCTTCTAGATGCCCCCTCCATCTACATAAGCCAAGAATCTCGCACAGAACTAGTTTAGTGTTCCATGTCTTAGTGTAACTGGTAATGCAGTGAGCCTCCTGAGTGCACACCCGCTATTCCCTCCGGCTCCAGGAATTTTCTTTCTTCATCAGCTTAACCCCAATTTACAAGAGGCAATTGTGTCAGTGTGTAGATCTAGTTCAATTCCCACTGAAACATGGGACATTATTTTGCTTCCAGTAAATTTCTAATATCTGCATAACTATTAACAATTTTTTAAAAAATCAGTTCTTTCACTTCTTGTTTGTGTCCAATTCCCTGGCTTCCTATGTGTCAGTTTGCTTAATTCCACAATGGTCTACGTCATTAATGTTCACAGCTGCTTTTTTTCATTTTTCGCATGTTACTATTCCTTCTGTTTTCACTTGTACAGGTAGGGCAATAGCTGAGGGTGTACTAACGACGACAACATGAGTGACTGTTTTGGTTCCATCTGCTGGTTTCTCTTCTTGTACTAGTTGCAGGGTCTTAATCTCCCGTTCCTGCTTTAAAGCCACTGCTTCAGATTTGACCTCTGGACTTTTTATAACAGCACTAATTACCCTGGGTGGAGTATGGCTACTTGCCTGCTGGGCAGGCATTGATAATCTCATCACTGGTGTCCCGTGGGCTAAAGATACTGGAGTAAGTGCTCTCACAGCCAGAGGTGTTCCAACTATGTTAATACTTCCTGTCCCTGGCAAACCAGTTTTTGTTTGCAACTGGCATTGCGCAAGTTGTGTAGCAGGGATGGTGATTATTTTTGTAGGCTGCATTGTGATTTTCTCTCCATTTTCAGCAGATGATGGCATCATTGTAGGGATTGTTTGGATAACTACCTTTGGGGTTGTTGCTGTTGGGCTTGTGCTGGTAATCAATGGTGACCCTGCATTTACTGACTGCACTGCAACAGTTGATATTTTCTGTCCCAGAGATGTCATTACAACAGGCACTTGCATAGCCACCCGAACAGTTCTGTTAAATAGATGAAGATAAACACTACATTAAAACCAGAAATCTGTGACCTAGATACATGCTGTAACTAAACAAAAGATCTTTTTAAATAAAAAAAAACAATTATCATATTCTATAAATCTGAAGTAAAGACAAAGGTTTCTTTCCCTACTCCAATTCCAAACTGAATTCTTTGAAGTTTCAGAACTTACTTTATCACTCCTTATTGCTACTAAAATAAAGATAGGATGTAAATCTAATAAATAACAGAACAAAGCAGAACAAAACACTGTCATTTTAGATTACCCCCAGCAGTTTTTATTTTAAGCTGACAAACCCCTAGTATTATAAATTTGTTATAGATACAGACAGACAGACAAAGGCTACAGTTAAAAACCATTTGCCAAAACAGCTTTACCTGAGGCCCAGAACCACACATAGCTCTTCAAAATTATAGATAGGGGCCTAAAGCCCTCCCAAAATTGCTCCAGGGAATCCTCGACTTATGACCAGTCCATGTAACAATTGTTTAAAGTTACAATAGTCTTGGGAAAAGTGCTTCATGACTTGTAAAGCACTTCCAACTGTCAAAAAAAAATTTGTGACTCCTCTGCCACACAGTCACAGGATTGTGAACTGGGCACTTGGCAACCCGTCTGCACTTAATGACCGATTGCCAAGTGCCCAACAATCATTCGATCACTATTTACAATCTTTCCCAGAAACTCAATGCTTTCCATTTCAATTTCAGCAGGGAGAAAACTTTCAGCCCACGAATAGAGAGATACTCGTGTGTAGCCTGCATTGGGCCTCCCAGGGCTCCACCCAGAGTTCTTACCTTATTGCTGTCTCTCCACTATAACACTGAAAATCCTCCCTGCAGAACAGAGAGAAAGGCTCAGCTCAGGAAGGCGAATGGGTGTAAAAGCATACACACACGTAGGGGAAAGAAAAGGCAGAAAGTGGGAAGAGATTACATGCACGTGTGTGTGTGAAAGAGAAGGGATGAATTGGGAGTGAGCAACAATAGCTGAATACAGAGGGGAAAGAAGGCGGGGAAGAGGAAGACTAACTGGACGCCAAAGAGAAAAAGGGTAGGAAAAGGAAGGGGGAGGGGAAGGGAGTGTCACCCTTTGTCACTCTTGGGCTTCCTCCAGCTCTGCCATCCCTTTCCTGCCATCTGGGCCAAAGGCCTACATGCTATTCTTTTTTTTTTGGGGGGGGGGAGTTGGTACCTTCCAACAGTGGCAGCTGGACTCTTGGAAAAAGCAACTGTCTCAACTGTTTCTCTGCTGGGAAATGGGGTTCCTTTCCAAACTCATTCTAGCAAATTCCTGTCATTCCTAAGCATGTGTGGAGGTTTAGCATGCTTGCGTTTCAGAAGGGAGGATTTTCAGCACCGGAGCAGAGAGACAGCAGTTAAGGTAAGAGGAGGCTCAGCACAGGAAGCAAGCGTGATGTATGGTAGGGAAGATTTTCAGCCCCTGAACAGATAGAGACTCAAACATGGCCTGCATCAGGCCTCCCATGATCTCCACCAACCCAAAGCACCAAGCACATCTTGCCTGAGGCTCCATTTAACAGCCTATGAGATTGCTTAACAACCATAACCAGGAATGCTGGAATTGCAGTTGTTGGGTGAAAGGGTCACCTGATGTCTTAATGACTGCTTTGCTCAACAACCAAGATTCTGGTCCTAATTGTGGTTGTTTAAGTTAATGACTAAGGGACGCGGTGGCTCAGTGGGTTAGGACGCTGAGCTTGTCGATCAGAAGGTCAGCAGTTTGGCGGGTCGAATCCCGAGTGCCGCGTAACAGAGTGAGCGCCTGTTACTCGTCCCAGCTTCTGCCAACCTAGCAGTTCGAAAGCACGTAAAAATGCAAGTAGAAAAATAGGGACCACTATGGTGGGAAAGTAACAGCGTTCCGTGTGCCTTTGGCGTCTAGTCATGCCAGCCACATGACCACGGAGACGTCCTCGGACAAGCGCTGGCTCTTCGGCTTTGAAACGGAGATGAGCACCGGCCCCTAGAGTCGGAAACGACTAGCACGCATGTGCGGGGGAACCTTTACCTTTACCTAAGTTAATGACTACCTGTGTAAGAACTTTGAACAATATCAAAAAAGCAAAAAAATAAAAATATCCCTGGAAACAATTATGTAACATATTTGATTTTTTAAAAATAAACAAATCTTAAAATTAATTTTTGCCCCAATTTAGCATAACGTATGGATCTTGATCTAGACCAGTGTTTCTCAACAATAACTTTTGATGCATGGACTTCAACTAGCTGGGGAATTCTGAAAGTTGAAATCTACATATTTTAAAACTGCTGAGGTTGAGAAACACTGACCTAGACTACTCAGTATGTAAATCATATAGCACTAACCTGGGAGCAGTTGTTGCTGAAACGGTAGTTGTGGTGGGAGAACAAGATGACATATCATGTCCAGGTGAGGAGATACTCACTCTGGCAACAGATTTCTCTGATCTTGTGCAGGTCAACTGAGAAGTGCTTTTTCCAGTGCGAGCAGAACTTGCTGTTTTTAAGAGGTTTTCTGCAGACAGTGATACACGTTCCAATGATTTCTCATCAGTGGACATGGCTAAATCTTCACCGCCGCACTCACTTTTGTCATCAATAACAACAATATTTTTGGGCATTTCCTTGAATTGATATACTAGCCTTTGTCCTTCAACTTTTGCTAGAATTCCTCTTTGATAATAGTATCTGAAAGAAGTACAAAAGCATAAAACATTAATCTAAATAAAGTACTTCCATTAGGTTTTTAACCTTTGAGCTCTTTTGTTCATAAAAGTGTTACCTCAATTTTTTCTACCTAAAATTGCGTATCAGTACTTAATTTTAGAAGACAAATGAAATAATATTTTTCTTAGGAATGAAAAAAAGGAATATTAGTTTAAGAACATTAAAAAGGTTGTAGAGAAAGCATGATACCCATTAGTTAAAAAAAAAACTATTTCAATATCACTTTTTTTTTCTTTACCTCAGGGCTCTTCCCATTGTCTCATAGTTCATATCAGGCTTGTTCTTGTGTTTTCCCCACAACTTGGAAACTGCTTTTGAGTCCACAAGTTTAAAAATGCCTTTTTCTCGCTGAGTCCATTTGATATATCGAGGGCACGTATTTTTATCTTGAAGTAAATCCAGAAGGAATTCCCACAAATAGGTTGTATTTCCTATTTGCAAAACATATATTTCAGCAAATCAAAGAGCTAATTACCTCTAAACAAACAAAATCATGCAAATAATAGAGCCAATTATTGGAATAGCATTTAATTGCTATGTTACATAGTATTTTTTATGAAAGCTAGGCATATATTAAATATATTTTAAAGTGGGCAGAAACCAATTTTTTGAAGAACATACTTAAAACTAGTTTTGTTTTACTTATTTAAAATGATAAGGCAGAAATATCCACTGAAAGCTTTCTAGAGTAAGAATTCGCTATGTAATTTTTAGTATTTTTCCAATCATCTAACAAATGCATTTGTAATTTCCTAAATGAACATCCCATATTTTTACATTTGGAATGAAAGCATTATTAATTAATTTCATTTAAAATACTTTTATACATAAATAATCAAATTATAATAAAGAGTAAATGTTGAAATTTGATGTTATTTAAAAGATGTCCTCTCCTGGCCAAAATAGCAAACTAATTAGCATCAAATTTATTAAAACCTTTATCAGAAATATGTATCAAAAGTATACATTATTTAAAAAGCTTATGTATTTCCCAAGAATATCTAATACTAATAACTTCAAGATTAAGTTATCAAATTTTCTTCAAAGCTATATAATCTATTCTTATATCAGCAAAAGAAAGAAAGAAAGAAAGAAAGAAAGAAAGAAAGAAAGAAAGAAATCCAACTCATTTTTAGCAAGATTTCTAAGCAGCAAGCCAAAATGAAAGTCATTCTCAGATCTTTTTTTTAAAAAGCTCCTATTCAGAATATATATGGCTATATTAAGAAACAGCCAAACACGTATGTGTCTTAATGCTACTATGAATTTGAGAGCAGGGGCAGGGAGGATACAGGCTATTCTCTAAATAACTAATGTTTATTAGACAAGATAAAGGTCTAAGTATGTAATGTAATATATGTAATGTAATATATAATATACAAGTCAACACATATCTACATATATGAACCACTTATTTTTAATAAATACACTATATAAAGACCCATTAGCAAAATATTATTTTAATATATCAAAATTTGCAAATGCTAACCAGGGAAATTAGAATAAACTTTGTGGCCAGTAATGTGTCTTCCTCTCATCTACCTAATGGAATGTATCGCCCATAACTTGTTCAACCATCAAAAAACATTAAAACAAATATTACAATCTTAAACAACTTTATTACAGACAGATAGATGATGAGACGAAGTAAATACAATGAGCAACCGAATAAAGCTAATGCACAGATATGCAACCTGTATGCAACAACAAAAAGCCAATACGTAGACTCCCATAGGTGCTTAAAATGAACTGACCAGTAATCTCTCTCTAACTACTAAGCAAAAGGGAGGTCTTATTACGGACAGACTGGTGAATCCATGGACAGATGCCTATCACTTTTGGGCAAAGTGCAGAACAGGTCTGCTTTCAGCTGTATTTTTTTAACTTCTTATTCTGGTCTTACAGTCCTCATATTTCTTGGGAATCTCCCTTCAAACACTAAATAAATCCAGTTCTACTTAGCTTTTCAAGATTAAACAAGACGCTGTCACTCTCCAGGAATACAACTAACAGCAGTACCTTCCCCTCAAATGTCCTTGAAGGCCAAGACAGGAAGATTTCTTACCTGGAGAGATAATGCCCTTGTGACTCTGGATACACAGAAACATGTGCTTCTCCAGTGCCTGTATTACAGAGACATTCATACTAGCTTCATCTCACCACTGTTGCTTACATATCCAAGGCCCACATGACAATTTTACACCTCCCTACTGCTTTACACCTCCCCTGCGATAACCTATAATGCCATCAGGTTCTGCACAGCAGTGCTTAAAATCCATCAGACTTGTACCATAAAACAGTCTTAATGAATACCTAGTACATCATACCAGAGTGCTCTGTTTTGTGTTAGATTTAGTCTGCCACACCTTTAGGCTCTGCTACACCCATCTAATGCTACCCTTCCATTTAGATTTCTTTTAGACTTTTGATTTTTAAATAAATTCTATTTTATATTCTTTTAGCTTTTTATAATAATAATTATGTAGACTGATATATTTTCTAGGTTTTTTATTTGATTGTACCCCTTATGCTCATCTTTGACAGAATTAATAGCAATAAGGAAATAATTTTATTAAGCATATGATGATCAGGATAGGGAAGGGAAAAGAGCTTTAATACCCCTAATTTACAATCTCAATCTAAGTTTAGCCTCTCCATTTTAGAGATCATGAAACAACCTCATTCTACTGGAATGAAAAGGAGACCGCAAGAAAACTTTGCGGAGAATTAGTGGGATGTGGTGGTTATTTTTTTTACTAGAACTGAAAAGACACTGGTTCAAATCCATCCTCAAGCACTGAGGGCCCCTAAGTGACTTTGAGCAAGTCATTTTCTCTCACCTGAACTTACTCTGTTGTTGTAGAATAAAACTGAGGAAGGAGTTGCTATGTACATTATACTGTGCTTCTGAAGAAAAGGAGACACTGATCAATAGTAATAAATACTCTGTAAATATGCTAAATGATACTGTAAATCTTCAGCAGAAGGATCAAAATTTCAACTGAAAAAAAAATCACATTGCCCAATCTATGTATAAATAGAAAGATAAACCAGAAATCAAAACTCTAGCAGTAACTTAGTTGATGGGGGGGGGGGGGGGGGGGAAAGAGCTTCAAAACTCTAAAAGACTGGCTGCAATAGACCTTTATTGTTAGCCATTAATGTTATGGGAAATATGTTTTGCTAAATATTTCACAATATTTAAAATAAAACATAATTAGCGTATTACCTTTGCCCTCTCTTGGCTTCTTTTTTATACCCAAGTCCGGAGATGAACTGGAAATGGTTGATGGTGCTTGAGATTTTGGCTTACGGCCAGCTGCAGAGAACAGTTTATTAGAATGAAACAATCATAAAAAATAGTTTGATTCTTTCTCAGTTTAACAAAAATAAATCATCAAGGCTTATCTTATGCAGCTTTACCAATTCTGAAGCAGAAAGGTTAATATGTCCTACTTGCAATCTAGAGCACTATTCCAGCAGAGCAGGAAAACAGTAGAACACAAGTGCAACCATAATTGTAATCACACTTGTCATTTCAAAGTAAAATTAATTGACATATTCAGTCAATCAAAGACCATTAAGCCTCAACGTGAAAATATTTCTTTTTAAGTAAGCATTTACAATTGTTTACTGGCAACTCAAATCTTTAACCTTTTCCAACAAAATACTAATCAGTGGAAAGCTTACTACTTCAATAAAATATATTCATATTGATATAAAATATCAATATGAATAGACTTTCTATCTAGGCAAATGATCGTATAGAAAATATGCTATGGGCCATTGAACTGTTCTGCTGCTTTTTTCTTGTTATTTTAATTGTCATACAAACATACACAAAATACCTTTCTTTTTTTTCATGGGCTCATGGATTTCTGGAGAAGTTCGTGAAGGAGATGTATCCATTGGTTCAGATTCCTCAGTAGATACTTCCACAACAGTTTCTGTAATTACATCTGGTCTCATTGCAGCATGGATGAACTCTGGAGTTGACACACAAGGTGGAACAAAAACTTCCACTAAAGAAAGCAAATAAATAAATAAATAAATAAATAAGAAAAAATTTTTTTGAACAAATCCAGATTTTTCAAGTTACAAATGAGCTAAATCTATTACAAATTTTGGAAGCATTCCCCAAAGGTGCCAAATACAAAATAAAATTTTTTCATCATTCATCTGCATTCAGTTGCTAGAATACCCAATACTGGGTATTCTGACTTTGTTATATGATACATGGGCCTGATCTGCACTTTTTTAAATCAAAAAGTAATTGTTTTCAGTACTGGAATGTTTGTATACATTACAGTCTGGAAATAACTATGCTCTATGTCAGAGGTCCCCAACCCACAGACCGGTCCTTGGCATGCCAGAAACCGGTCCATGCAAACAAGTGAAGCCCCATCAGCAGGATGCAGGCAACACGTAAAATTACACCTCCTCTGGTCCGCGAAAAAACCTCTCTCCACAAAACCAGTCCCTGGTGCCCAAACGGTTGGGGACCTCTGCTTTATGTGACATTTATTTTATAAATTGAGAGAATTAGGATTTTCTATTGAAATGAACCACAATTGTTGGTTAAATATTTCATCTCAGCTAATTCTTGGATGTTATAGTCTAGTTTGTTCCTCATTAGATATCATTTCCTTACATTTTATAAACTGTGACATTATCACTAAATACAAACCACAAATTGCTTGTTAAGATAATAATGAAACCTACAATGAATATGGATAATTTTAATTTGATGATACAAACAAAGAAAATTAAAACCAAGATATAATAAAATATTTTTTCTACTGGCTTCAGTTAAGAAAACTTGAGATAGATTTATTAATTGATGTATAGATCAATCTAAAAAGATTCTTATTATATGGAATTTTCTGGAAACAGAAAATGTGCAGTATATGTTCCAAACATCTATAATTCATACAGCAATTATGAATTACAGTAAATTGTTTTCATACAGTAATGCAATATTGCACTAGGTAACATTACATATCACATGCAGTATATAATTTGTAGACGAGTTTTAGGAACAAAATTACTTATGCCCTATGAGCAGAAAAGCATAATTAAATATAACCAATTAATATTCCACCCTTCTCATCTGAATTAAGGTAACTTGAAGGTCTGGAAACTGTTTATACTGAACATTACCTAGGGGTTAGCTATATTGTAAAAAGGATAAGACATTCAACTGGTATGATTCACATACCTGGACTTCTAGCATCTCTTAAGCAGGTTGGAGATTCCATATGAAGCAAGGCTTCTGCTGCTTCAATTGTCTTATCTGAACAGTGCACATTGCTGCCATGAACAGATGCTTCCACTGTAAAAAATAAGATATTTGTTTGACAGATATTGTGAGCCACAAGTTTCATATGCCATATGTTATTTATACACATGGTATTAGACAAAAATATACATTAGATATATATTCTCATTTTTTAAGATGGGAGTGTATTACTTTCTTTTACAAACCTCAAAATCTAAAACCTAGTAGTTATCATACTAAGCCAAAACCAAGTCAAACACATTATGGCTTAGAGAAGTAGAAAACTAGTTTACTTAGTTCCAGAAAATTAGACAAAAATGTACATAAAATGTACATAAAATTCTGCATAAAGTTCATTATTCAAGAACAGCCTACTTCATTCAGTCTCCTCCAGAATAAATGAACAACCAAAAAATTTAGTTAGCATACTGTGCAACTGTATGAAAAGGTTGAACCATTCCTGATCAAATTGTATGCTTTAATGAAACCCTAAAAGAGCAGAAGCTGCCATAACTTATGCATGTTACAAACATATACCTTGACTGGGATGTCTAGACTTTTGCAGTCAACTGTTATGTCCAACATTCAATCCACAAGAATATACAAGTACCGTATATACTTGAGTATAAGCCGACTCGAGTATAAGCCGAGACCCCCAATTTCACCCCCAAAAACTGGGAAAAGTTGTTGACTCGAGTATAAGCCGATCCGCGCTCTGCAAGCCTCTGCCGCCAGCAGAGGCTCGATCCGCCATTTTGCAAGCCTGAATACACAGGAATACCCTGTGTGGCCGCGGCTCTCAGGGAAGCCCTGGCTGTCCGCTTCCTCGCTCCACGCTGCCATTCGGGGCCCGCGCGTTCCCCGGGCAAATCGCGGCGCCCAGCAGGCGAGGAAACACGCCCGCTCCAGTCGCCCCCCCTTCCCTCAGGAGACGCGAAGCAAGTGACCGCCCGGAGCTTACCGAGGACTTGCGCGCGGCCGAGGCTTCGGTGCTTCCAGGATCGCGCACACCTCTCCCAAGCCGCCGCCGTCCGGAGACCTGCCGAAGTTTGGGGAGGTGCGCGCGCACCTCCCCAAACCTCCCCAAACGTCGGCAGGTCTCCGTTCCTCCGCGCAGACCTGCCGACGTTTGGGGAGGTTTGGGCGCCTCCCCAAACCTCCCCAAACGTCGGCAGGTCTCCGTTCCTCCTGCCGACGTTTGGGGAGGTTTGGGCGCCTCCCCAAACCTCCCCAGGTCTCCGTTCCTCCGCGCAGACCTGCCGACGTTTGGGGAGGTTTGGGCGCCTCCCCAAACCTCCCCAGGTCTACGTTCCTCCGCGCAGACCTGCCGACGTTTGGGGAGGTTTGGGCGCCTCCCCAAACCTCCCCAGGTCTCCGTTCCTCCTGCCGACGTTTGGGGAGGTTTGGGCACCTCCCCAAACCTCCCCAGGTCTCCGTTCCTCCGCACAGACCTGCCGACGTTTGGGGAGGTTTGGGCACCTCCCCAAACCTCCCCAAACGTCGGCAGGTCTCCGTTCCTCCTGCCGACGTTTGGGGAGGTTTGGGCGCCTCCCCAAACCTCCCCAGGTCTCCGTTCCTCCGCGCAGACCTGCCGACGTTTGGGGAGGTTTGGGCGCCTCCCCAAACCTCCCCAAACGTCGGCAGGTCTCCGTTCCTCCTGCCGACGTTTGGGGAGGTTTGGGCACCTCCCCAAACCTCCCCAGGTCTCCGTTCCTCCGCACAGACCTGCCGACGTTTGGGGAGGTTTGGGCACCTCCCCAAACCTCCCCAAACATCGGCAGGTCTCCGTTCCTCCTGCCGACGTTTGGGGAGGTTTGGGCACCTCCCCAAACCTCCCCAGGTCTCCGTTCCTCCGCACAGACCTGCCGACGTTTGGGGAGGTTTGGGCGCCTCCCCAAACCTCCCCAAACGTCGGCAGGTCTCCGTTCCTCCTGCCGACGTTTGGGGAGGTTTGGGCGCCTCCCCAAACCTCCCCAGGTCTCCGTTCCTCCGCGCAGACCTGCCAACGTTTGGGGAGGTTTGGGCGCCTCCCCAAACCTCCCCAGGTCTCCGTTCCTCCGCGCAGACCTGCCGACGTTTGGGGAGGTTTGGGCGCCTCCCCAAACCTCCCCAGGTCTCCGTTCCTCCTGCCGACGTTTGGGGAGGTTTGGGCACCTCCCCAAACCTCCCCAGGTCTCCGTTCCTCCGCGCAGACCTGCCGACGTTTGGGGAGGTTTGGGCGCCTCCCCAAACCTCCCCAGGTCTCCGTTCCTCCGCGCAGACCTGCCGACGTTTGGGGAGGTTTGGGCGCCTCCCCAAACCTCCCCAGGTCTCCGTTCCTCCTGCCGACGTTTGGGGAGGTTTGGGCACCTCCCCAAACCTCCCCAGGTCTCCGTTCCTCCGCGCAGACCTGCCGACGTTTGGGGAGGTTTGGGCGCCTCCCCAAACCTCCCCAAACGTCGGCAGGTCTCCGTTCCTCCTGCCGACGTTTGGGGAGGTTTGGGCGCCTCCCCAAACCTCCCCAGGTCTCCGTTCCTCCGCGCAGACCTGCCGACGTTTGGGAAGGTTTGGGCGCCTCCCCAAACGTCGGCAGGTCTGCGCGACGTTTGGGGAGGTTTGGGGAGGTGCCCAAACGTCGGCAGGTCTGCGCGGAGGAACGGAGACCTGGGGAGGTTTGGGGAGGTGCCCAAACCTCCCCAAACGTCGGCAGGAGGAACGGAGACCTGGGGAGGTTTGGGGAGGCGCCCAAACCTCCCCAAACGTCGGCAGGTCTGCGCGGAGGAACGGAGACCTGGGGAGGTTTGGGGAGGCGCCCAAACCTCCCCAAACGTCGGCAGGAGGAACGGAGACCTGCCGACGTTTGGGGAGGTTTGGGGAGGCGCCCAAACCTCCCCAAACGTCGGCAGGTCTGCGCGGAGGAACGGAGACCTGGGGAGGTGCCCAAACCTCCCCAAACGTCGGCAGGAGGAACGGAGACCTGGGGAGGTTTGGGGAGGCGCCCAAACCTCCCCAAACGTCGGCAGGTCTGCGCGGAGGAACGGAGACCTGGGGAGGTTTGGGGAGGCGCCCAAACCTCCCCAAACGTCGGCAGGAGGAACGGAGACCTGGGGAGGTTTGGGGAGGCGCCCAAACCTCCCCAAACGTCGGCAGGTCTGCGCGGAGGAACGGAGACCTGGGGAGGTTTGGGGAGGTGCCCAAACCTCCCCAAACGTCGGCAGGAGGAACGGAGACCTGCCGACGTTTGGGGAGGTTTGGGGAGGCGCCCAAACCTCCCCAAACGTCGGCAGGTCTGCGCGGAGGAACGGAGACCTGGGGAGGTTTGGGGAGGCGCCCAAACCTCCCCAAACATCGGCAGGTCTCCGTTCCTCCGGGCCCTGCCTGCCTGCTTCTTTCCGCTGCGGAAAGAAGCAGGCAGGCAGGGCGCGGAGGAACGGAGACCTGCCGATGTTTGGGGAGGTGCGCGCGCACCTCCCCAAACCTCCCCAAACTTCGGCAGGTCTCGGACGGCGGTGGCTTGGGAGAGGTGCGCGCGATCCCGGAAGCACCAAAGCCTCGGCCGCGCACAAGTCCTCGGTAAGTTTTTTTGTTGACTGGAGTATAAGCCGAAGTGGAATTTTTCAGCCCAAAAAGTGGGCTGAAAAATTCGGCTTATACTCAAGTATATACGGTATATTTATAGATGTAGTCCAAGAAGATGTGCCAGTAGTATATAACATATGATGTGGAGTACAAAATCATAATAGTGATGTCAAATAATAAAAAAATAAGACAGTTCAATCAATGCCCTAAGAGACACACACACAAGAAATGTAAAGTTGTACCCTAACTTTCATTGAGAAACCTGTAACGTAGCAACTTCTGGGGAAACCAATGCGGAGCTGACAACTGCAGTGAAAAGAGGAGTTAGTGAATGGATTGGCTCCTTGGAATTTTTCTCCAGATCAAGGAGAGAATAAGGATCAACCACCAGTTTGCTCCACACAGAATTTCCCTGCAGAGAGAAATATTTCCAGCAGGTTTGAGAGCTCTGGGAGTTAGCCATCTTGCCTGAGGTACGATTCAGTACCTTCCTTCAAAGGAACACAGGATGTTCTCTCTTAATTACTTTATTTCCTTATGAAGAACCTTCTGGAAGGCAGGTGAAGGACACGTTACATTAGAACAGGAGACTCTCCTTCCTTGGAAGAAAGAAGTTCTATGTAAATTTAGGGATTAAAAAGAGAAAAAAAACCTTTAATTTTTGAAAAACAGCAAAAGGGAGACCAGAATGTTGATTTTGAAAAGTTAAAGGGATAGATTCACTTGAAAGAATATTTCCTGTGAGGTGTTTCAAAATGTTATAAAAGAATATATGAAGATTTTGAAATTGTCAGAAATCCTTACGTGGAAAGGTTTTGTTGACTGGAAAATAAACAACTGGTAAGAGATAACTTGAAAGTTGACTACAGGGAACCAGAGAAAGCTAACAATTACAATTAAAGAAGAAGCAGACCATTAATACAATAGATCTATTTGACTAGAAGAATCTACGGCTGTTTACAAACAATGAACTCAAAATTACTTACAAGATTGACTGATACTATAACAGAGGATATAGAACAATGTATCTTATTGGATAAAACAGAAACCGATGCCAATTTGAATGTGGATTTATTTATTTATTTATTTTTAAAAAGCCAGATTATAAAGGGGATATGGAAAAAAAGAAGTTGTAGACCTGAAAATGGATTTAAAAATATCAGAAGAGCGATATGGAAAAAGATGCCACAATGGATTTACAAATAAAAGCACCTACAAATAATAAATCAGAAGAGTGATAGGAAAGGCTTATGTTGGATTTACAAAAAAAAAGTATTAAACTAATGAAGTTGTCCTGAAAGGAGACAAAGTAAGAAATCAACTTGTGGAATATTATCTGATAGGTTTAAAGATTAAGAAAAAATAAACAAAAGGAATTTGAAGTGGACCTATTTGATCAGGGTTAATATATTGTGATTTCTGATAGTTATTAATGGAATTTCTTTTTAATAAGCACTGAATGACAAGATTTTAAAAATCTGTTTATAAGTAGGAAGTGATAAATTAGAGTACAAAATAAGACTTATTAGATTAAGGTTAAAATGTAGTATGTTACAATTTCTAGTAGATCTTATCAGACTCTTGTTTATAATTGAATGATGACTATTACAGGCAGTCCTCGACTTACAACCACAATTGACCCCAAAATTTATGTTGCTAAGTGAGACATTTGTTAAGTGAATTTTGCCCTATTTTACAACTTTTCTTTCCACAGTTAAGTTAAACATTGCAGTTGTTAGTACCACGGTTATTAAATGAATCTAGCTTCTCCACTGACTTTGCTTGTCAGAAGTTTGCAAAAGCTGATCACGTGACCCCAGGACATGGCAATTGTCATAAATATGAACCAGTTTCCAAGTGTCTGAATTTTGATCATGTGACCATGGGGATACTGCAGTGATCGTAAGTGTGAAAAATTGTCATAGGTCACTTTTTTCAGTGTTATTGTAACTTTGAACAGTCACTAAATGAACTGTTGTAAGTCAAGGATTACCTGTATATTATTAGTAAAGGATAAGATATGGTAAGATACCTATTGAAATATTAGAGAAGGTGTTAAGTTACTGGAATCATTTATACTTATCTGGAGAGGAGGGGAAGTTATCTTTTATAAATATTTATTGCTTACATTTTATTTTCTTTTTTCAATCTTTTTGTATTTCTTTTTCTTTACTTTCTATATTTTCTTAGTTTATATTAGCCTTATATCTTTAAATCCTTACAATTATTTCAAGAAAATTTGTAACATGTACCTTCAATTATTATTTTAAAACTGATTTTTCACTAAATTCAGACCTTTTTTAAAAAAAATTAACATTTGCCTCAGTATTCTGTTTATACTATAATATTTTGTTTGCTTACTTAAAAAGGGGAAATAGTTGATGGCTAATGTTTAAGGTCCTGTTTTACTAAAAACACCTTACTTTATTAAATATGGTGATATTGAACAACCAATACATAAAAAACACATAAGACAGTTTTGGTCTTATATCAGTGGAAACTGTTAAAATCAGCAGCAGATAATACCACCTGCTGCATATTATCTATACACAGGAAGGTGTACACAAACACATTCACAATCTCCTTCTCTCTCCACTTGCTCTTTCCATTTATGGAAATCTATTCAAAGCTAAATCCTTCCAGCTGAGCTGTCAGCATCTAAAGATATCTTTAGAATAAGCTGGATCACTTATCAACAGTGCTGGAGAAACTAATGAGGATTCAACTGGTGCTTCATTGCTGGAACTTCAAAAGATCTATTCTGTTAACTTCAAAATTCTAAAAGGAATATTAGACAAGGAAAAAATCTTTTACTCATTGTCTTTTCAGATATAAATCATGTAAGAAAGCTGCCTCAGAAGGAATTATGGAAGAATATTTCAATAAACAGCCCCAGTTTTTCTAAAACAGCTTATGATATCAGTCATTAAAAAAAAGCTACCCAGTCACAACAGTGAAGATGAAGGCAAATAATCATTATGAAAAATGGAAAAGGACAGACCTAATGCATGCAAAACTGCCATTCTTTTCAAATATTTAGGATGAGATGGCTTTCAGCAGGCATTATGATTATTACCTCAGATACTGTTTCAAGAGATTTATCTCTAAGTAGCAGCTAGAAATAACTCAATAATCATACAAACCGCAAATTGAGCTTTATAATATTCAGTGGAGTTTTCTGTTAGCTAACTATAAATAATATTATTCACCAAATATAAAAGAGCTTATAGGGAAATGAATAGCCTTCCATCCTTATCGAAAAGGAGAATCAATCAATTCTAGAATTAGTTACTAGGAAAAAAGCATAACATTTTCAAGAAAAAGTTCTCAATGTACTCTTCCAAAGCCTACCATTTAGCATTTGGGAAGGTGTTGATTATTCTAGACAGTATTACCAATATTTATAAATAACTTTTTGAAAACATTACACTAGCCAAGATTACTCTGCTTATTCCAAATTCCAATTTTAGAATGTATTTATTACTTAGGGCTATTGATTTAATCTTATTTTAATTTTTATACCTTGTGTGTTGTTAGCGTTTTAATTGCCCTGTACACCGCCCCGAGTCCTTGGAGAGGGGCGGTATATAAATCTAATAAAATAAATAAATAAATAATGTACCAATGCAACTAAATTCTACATAAAGAAATCTGTACAAACTTGGCCAAATCTCACATAATTGAATGGCAAAAATTATGAAAAGGAACTAATAAGAATTAGGAAGTCAATCAAAAAAAACCTAAAGCACAAATATATTATCATTTTACCACAGAAACATTTAATGCCTAACTAGCAGAAAAATGTAGATTTTCTTTGTATTCCTCAAAATGAGAGCTAAATGATTGCCATGAATTAATCACACATGTTCAAATCTTTCTTGTTCACTCACCACAGAGAACCAGAATTACAAAAAATGGAGAATGGGTTGAATCATTGATCTGTCAGGTTCATTTTAACCACACTTATTAAATAAAGCCATAGTTGACTGTATTTATAATGCATTCTAAGCCACAATAAAATAAAATAAATAGCATTTAGCACAATCCATATTTGATTTATTTGGAAGCTGTTTGGTAGCTTCTGATTTGGATGTAACGAGAAACTATAATTAACTGAATTTTCCCATTTTTTACAGATGGTCCTGAACTTACAAAGGTCACTAACAGAGACCATTCAAAGTTACGAGGGACCGTCTCAGAGGTACTTACGACCCAGTTTTGAAATGCCAATGGCCAGGATTCCCCATGATTACATGTCAGGCATTCAGCAACTGATCCACATTTACATCTGTTGGCAGCATCCCACAGTCAAATGATTGCATTTTACAACATGTTTGCTGAAAACTGGCATTTACTCAAGAGGAGAGTCTGTACTGTCAGGGTACCCACCCTTTGGAACTGATTAATCCATATTAAATTGTGTCCCTCCACAAAAAAAGTTAAGGTGAACACTTAGACTTATGCAAGAGTCACTACTTTCAATTTGAAATAAATTATTTGATTTGGAATCAATGCGTGGTGTGTTCTCCTCTAATGTATGCTTGAACAAAGTAAGCAGTCTAATTAATTGTCTCTAAACAGCAGGTATTTTCACCCTCCTTGTCAATTGATACTGTATTCTCATCCACTACAAGGCATATTAATGATATTAAGTGAAATATCAAATAACTCTAATAATGATATATATATTAAATACACAATAGTACGGCTTAGCATTATATATAAATTTCAATAATTTATACTTGTAGAGTCAACCAATGTTATCCCTCAATTTACCACAAGGGACCAAGGCTGATAGATAGCCTGTTTTAGGCTACAAATTTAAGACAAATGGTATCTGAAAAATCAATTAGTAAAGTGTAGGCCAGCTTTTAGCTACTATTTTAGACTTTAATCTCAAATTAATACTGATACTTTGCCAGCAATATGTTAATTATAATAGCCTATTAACTGCAGTATAATTAGTAACTAGAGTATTGTAGCTGCAGTTTACAAACAAGAAAAAGTTCAAAGAATACATTTTCCAATATAAATATCTAAAATTCATATCAATATAATTTGTATAATACATGCATTTTTCAGGAGATATTATTCTATTACCACAATAATTAAATTCAAAGATACAGGACAATTTTTAAAAAACTTTAAATCATATATTTAAATTGATGCCCATATGCATCCTATGAATTATACCATATTGCATGTTTTAATCACTGCATATTACCTTGAGATCTACCTGTATACTTGAATAAGGGGAACAAGAAAGTACAAATATAATCTGCTTGATTAATTACTGACAAGCCACTAAAATGTTTTTAAAACTTTGATACTGTTATCTCCATTGCTATTGCTGATATAAAACAATACTCCCACAACTAAACATGAATCCAGAAATAACCAATTTACCGTAATTTTTCCCCCCAATATTCCTCTTTGTTTCCATAATTCTTTCGTTGTTGTAATGTTTATTTGAAACTAGAGGAACCAATTAAGAGTAAATGAGTATTGTGGATTGAAAGAACTAAACTTTGTCATATTAACAATATAATCTTGGAATCTAAGCAAGTTGCTCTGAGCCTTTTTGAACAAATTCTTAATGCTGTCATCTTTGTGGAAACATCCAATAACAAAGCAAAACGTCTAACCAAAATTGAAAATCTTATACCACATAATACTGAGTGTTTGTTAGCACAATTGAATATTAGATTTACCCCGAATATTATATTCAGAGAGAACTGGTATGTTTTATCACTGATATATCACTTCAGTCTTGATTGCTAAAACGAATACTTTTTCCGAAAAATGGCAGAAATATAGATTGGATTCTTCCTCCATATATGACATCATTATAAAGTTCAACAATATTGTAAATTATACATCTCAGAATGGAACAATTTTTGAAAGTTTTAATCCTGAATAATTTATATTAAATTTCACCAGTACTGTAATACATACGTTCATAATATGTTGAATTGGCGTTAGTATACAGCTTCAGGATTTATATGCTAATCAAATTGTGGGAATTTGCTTCAACATGTAAAGTAAATCTGATGTAGAATTCAAATCTATCTGGAAATCCTGTCTAGACTACAATACATGGAACTGTATATCCAAAATTAGGGCTTAGTTCTATTTTGACATATAATCTATGTACAATTCACATTAAACACAGTCCTTGTTTAATGACCAAAATAGTGACTGGCAACTTGGTCATTAAACAAGTTAAGGAAACATGATTTTACTTTAATTTTTGTTTACTTTACAGACCTAGGAAAGTTGTAAACTTTGCTGCAAACTTGCTAAATAAGGCAGTCACTGAGGAGTACCTGTACTGTCTTAATGTATTATTTTCACCCACAGTCTCTCACTTTTTCCCTCTTTTAATGACTCATGTTACCAAGCTATCTTTAAAGTTAAATAGATACATATTTTGCAAGAAATGGATATGAAACACCTTGCAGCAGTGGTCGCCAACCTTTTTGGCTCCACAGACAACAGCAGTTGAGGAGGAGATGCTTTTGCATGCACAACCTAATCCTGCACATGTGCAAATAAAACTTTACATGCTTGCCAACTGCTTGCACAGATCAGTTGCCAATCGGCCATGGACCAGTATCCAGGGGTTGGGGAGGCTTATAAGCTTTTAATTAAGGCAACATTTGTAACTTATGTGTGTCCTAAACGCTATGTTTACAAGGCTCATAAGAGAGGGGTTTTACAGGGGAAAGAAGACAAAGGAACAATAGTTCCTGAAAGCAAACAGTAAAAAAATAAAATAGAAATCCATTCTTAAGGTGAGGGGAACAGGGACTAGGGGGCAGGCTCTCTGACACAAACACCTGCATTTTGCAAATTCTTTCCTCTGGAAGTTTAAGCATTCCCTTACTTCATGAATTCTATAAAGCTGTTAAAATAACACAATTCCCCTGTGTTTTTAACCAATGTTTCTAGATACATTTCAGGAATTTCTATTAATTATATTGTCTTTCTGTTTTTATTCTTTATTTTTACTCTTTTGGATATCACTCCAGGTTTGTGAATTGGATAAGGCTAAAATCATTAAATGTATCAATACAAAAATCCTGAAGTACTAGGATCAGGAATTCTAGGATTAGTAGGTACTAATCATACTAAGAACTAGGATTTGTACTGAAAAGACAGCAGAAATTTAAACTCCAGTCCTAAAATATATTAAACATCAGAGTAAGAGAAGACCGTCTCCCAAGCAACCTGACTGTATCTTCCCCACCATGAGTTTTCTAAAGACCAGTAGCATGCATGCAATTGTGTCTAATTCACTAGCTGTTTTGCATAGTTGGAACTGAATGTTTGCATTCACTGCTCCATTTGCAATGTACAGGAAAGGCAATTATGAAAGTTAAACAAAAATAAAAACAGATTAATATCATTACTTCTATGATTCTATGGAGGCACAGAAATTCATTTCAGTGCACATACCCATTTTAAATGGGAAATAACTCTTCTAAAATAATTATAATCACAGGTTTAAAATCCTAATGAGCAAGAAAATGTGAATTCAATTAAACTAGCATTTTAATGTCTCTTGCTCATGATTAATAAATTAAAGACATTAAAATGGAGTACATAAGCTAAAATAATTCTAAACATTCAAATGAATAACTAACATTTGAAATCGGTGTTAAAATTCAGTTTTACTACTTGTTTCTGACACTATCATTTTGTAGCCAGTCTATACCTTTCCCAAATCATTCAGTTTTCTTGGCTTTTTAATGTTATATTTCATCTAGGCTCTCTTCCTCCTCCTTTTGTTATTACTCTTTTTTGTTTCTTTCTCCACCTACTTCTTATATCCTTTCTATGAAAAACCAGTCTTTTTACTACTTTGTTTTAAATACGTTTCTATCATTTTCTCTTTTAACAGCACATGGACACTTATATTATGGGCAACCATTTCTGCAAAGCTTCTCTTCTAAGATTTATATGCTGCCTTTTATACAGAACTGGGAATCTCCCTTCGCTTTATTCACTCAAAACAACTCTAAACTGGGAGAGAATGTGTAGGCCAAAGTCAGCTAGTGAATTTCCATGGCTTAGGATGAACTTGAGCTTAATTTAACGCTTTAACTACTGTACTACACTGGGTCTCCTTGCCCTCTAACTCTTAACTGTATTTTTCAATATATACTTTTTCTCTAGTAATTCGAGTATTTATAAAGTTTTAATAACATCACAGTAAATCAGCCAATGAATTAAATCCTTAGCAACTCAGTCAAAGTGAAATAACAGGTATTTAATACCATTCTCTATTGCAATAAGTGGTTTTGCTGTGCAGATTTTTTTTTATGAGGAGGGGATTGGCATTACACCATTCCTAAAACAGCCATGCACTCCGTTTTGTTTTAGGGCATCAGGCAGGAGGCAGTCATGTACAAGCCCTAGGCAAGAAACACCTAATTACAATATTCCCTTTGCACTGGTCTTTTAAAAACAGGACTCATCGGAAGTATTTTGCCCTGTAGAAGCTCATAAATAAGCAACCCACAACAAATAAACAAAAAATAGGCAAGAAAAGAATGCCTAATGTCAATAGTTAATTCATATGCAGGATGATACAACCGAAAAACTTGTTACAAGACTTATAAACACTTCAAAAATTTAAAAGGAGTCAGAAAGTAATGGAGTAACAATCACTGAAGTTTATTCTCTACCGAACGAAATCAAAATATAAAAAAACTGAACAAGGATGGACCAACAACACGTTACGGAGCTACATTTTAATCTGCATACAGAATTACGATTAGCTAGAAAACCACTCCAATTATCCGCCTCTATCCCGCTTCTTCAGTCACACGAGCCCCGCCCTCGCTTCCGTATTTACAATCCTTCCTCTTCCCTCCAATTCCGTGCTTGCATTGTCAGCGCACAGAGAGCCGCCACTCAATTCTTTCTCCGTGCCTATTGGCCTGACAGACGACAGCCCCGCCCAAGAAACACTTCAGCATTCAGATTTCGAACATCCTTGACAGACGATAGGTCGACGAGCCCGTCTCTCCCTCCCCTTATCCAGTGTCCAGGGGCTCCTGAGGGAGCTCCGCGCTTCCGCTATTGGGGGGGGGGAGAAAGAAAGGGGGAAATGGATTTGGTCTCCTCAATAAAGATAATCGCACACCCTTCGCACCCCCGAAAGCCGGACTCCCGGCACCGCCGCCTGTGCCCCTGCCATCCCGTGGCCTCAGGCGGGTTCCCACATCCTCCCCGAAAGAAAGAAAAGTTTAGCAGGCGGGCAGGACCTAGGAGAGGGAAGACTTCGAAGTCTCCGAGCGCGCTCGCAGCGGCTCTTAATCCAGCGTTTTCCAACCTTAGGAACTTGAAGATGCGTGGACTTCAACTCCCAGAATTCCCCAGCCAGCATAGCTGGCTGGGGAATTCTGGGAGTTGAAGTCCACGCATCTTCAAGTTCCTAAGGTTGGAAAACGCTGCCTTAATCATACAACGGGAGGAGGGGGAAAGAGGAGGCTTCCGCCCAAGAGACGCTGCAAGGAAGGCGCTTTTCCATTCCTGAGCAGCCTGGCACGGATGGCGGGCGCGGAACTGCAAGCGCCGCTCTTCCTGGTTCAGGCTCCAAAGCAGCGGCGGCGGCGGCGGCGGCAACGCTACACGCTCCCTTCCTTTGCCCCGACAGCGGCGGCGGCGGCGGCGCCGTCCCCAAACGCGCACGGACGCAAAAGCCCCACATTCGCGGGCGCAGCGCGGTCAGGTTGCTAACGCGGAGAGAGCACGCCAAGGTGATCACTTCCTGGATTCGTCCTCCCTCCATTACTCCAGCGCTAGTGCCGCCCCCGAGAAGAGCCCGCGAGCAGCGTGCGCAACCTCCCTCTCGCCTGGCCCACCCTTCGCTTGCTTCTTTCTTTTAGGCCACCCGCCCCCGCCGGAGAGCCCCGCCGGATCACGTCGCCGCTTACCGGCGCGGATGAGCAGATCGAGCTGATTCGTGGGCCCCTCATGCAGGGAAGTCGCCATGTTTATGCCGCTGGAGCGAGCGGCGGCGGCGGCTTCGCATTGACCCGCAGGGACTTCCTGGCGCTCGGGCGCGGGCGCGCGCGCGCAGCCCCGCTTAAAACGACGCGCGCGCCCGCGCGCGCGCTTCGCCGCCACACCAGTCACCGGGGGCCTCGCTCGGCTGGAGCTTCCTCTGCACGCTCGCTCCCGGCCAGCCACGCAGAAGCCAGCGCTCGGCTCGCTTCTCGCCCTCCCGCGTGGAGAGGCAAGCGGGGCCCGCGGAAAAGCGCTTCCTCTCAGGCAGGGCGCACGCGATCCTTCCGCCGCCAGCCTCGCAGACAGGAAGTGTCGGGCGGGCGCTCAGCTCGCGCCCTCCCCTCCGGAGCCAGAAGCAGGGAACGAGCGCGGCGGGTCAGGCTGGCGAAAGAGGAGAAGAAACGGTCCCGCCAGCCTTTCGGCGTCCTCCGCTCACCGCCGCGGGAAGGGATCCACCTGCTCCCGAGACTGCCCGGCGGAGCTTTCCATTTCAGCAGGTCCCGGCGGAGCGCGACGCTTGTAGCTGCTCGCTTCTCCTTTACTTTTCGCATCTTCACGAGTGGAGAATGGGAAGACGTGGCCACAGATGAAGAGCCAACTTTTCATTCTTCCTTCGGCGTGGTCGCAGCTTCTTTGGCACGGTTGCCTTCTGCTCCTTCCCGTCTCTTTGCAAGGCGGCACTCGGCTCGCATCGTCGGCGGTTGTTCAAGCTTGCACCCTACATTGTCCGGAGTTCTGGAATCCTGAAACAGTCGAGTTCTGTTAAAAGCGCTGCAGGCTGTGAATTAAGAGGTGCATTACCATGAGTGCGATGCCCTATTTTGTGTTAATGAGTCCCACGGTTCTGCACGCTTACGACAAGGCAGAAATATTTTTTTTCCAGATAAGTTTCTTTGACCCATGTGAGCAATTGTTGTGTATCCGTGAGAAGGAAGAATAGAATTACAATAAAGTATTATAAACTGTCAATACAACAAACAATTTACAAAGGTTGTGTTATTCCACTTATTTTCAAGCACACTTCACCCACTTAAGTGTTTATTCCCTCCACTATTGACAACAGTTTGTAACTCATTGCTGCCCAGTTTTTATCTACATCAGCAGACAATCTGGATGTCGTAATTTGCACGTTTTCTTGCATGTAGTTTTTACCTATGACACAAAACTGATAGATGAAGTGAAATATTACGGAATTATATTCAAGAATGACTGTGGACCTGTTTCTAAAATTCAACCACTAGTACAGCCCATAACATGTTATTGTAAACACTATAGTATACACAGGTTGCAAAAGTATCAGTCACATGTTTTCTACTGCTGATTCTTCCAATTTCTGGTTTAACATGAATTGCCCCAAGTTATATTTGGTTTAATGGTTTTTTTTACCTAATATTACTAATGCCACAAGACTTACAAGAATTATCAAAGCTCTTGCATCAAATACTTTGCTCTATAGAATTTTCCTTTTTTACTATTCAATTATATACATTAAAAGGCTACTGTCAGAAAAAGGAGCATTAGCAGAGAAGGGAAAACAGCTGCTTTTACTGAGTCTGAATCCTCTGAAGCCAGTGACTCACCAAAATGTGTCCACATTTTTTCTATTTTCAAAGGTACCCTATATACCTTGTGAACATGCATGTTATTCCACCCAAGTGACCTAGAAAAAATTTCAGATGTTCACAATAATGCTTTTAAGTTCCATGCAAATATGCTCAAATGGGACTTGCACTCAATTACACATGTATTGAATTGCAGCTTTAATTTATAAAGATAATTTTGATAGTTTTTAAAGCTAATTTATTTCAATAATTTCACTTCCGGACAAAGTACAAACACCCACTAATTGCTTAAATCAAAACACTGATTTCCTGGACTTGCCTTGGCTACTCCATAACTTTGCATATAACTTTTAAAACAGAGTACCTAGGCCTGTGTAAAGCAATGAGCTTGAGTATTTTCTCCATTGCACTCTCTTTTGTGCAAAAGGAACAATGGGTGCCTGCAAACAGACAAGGGTAGCAAAAGACATCACATTTGTGTGATGCAGTGGTGGGATTCAAATATGTGAACAACCGGTTCTCTCTGTGGATGCCACTTCCGGAAGTCCATTCTGGGCCTGGGCAACAAAAAATTAGCTACAGGTTCTGCAAACCAGCTGAATCTGAATCCCACCACTGGTGTGATGCCACAATTTACCTACTTGTGTTAGATGTTGGACATGGTTCTTAATTGCAGCATTGGTGTGATGGCCTCACTTGCTGCAGATACTGCTGAAAGAAACTAGAATTTGGGATGGTTGGAAGGGGGTGTTCAGCCATTTCTTTTTCATTAATATAAATCAGTAAGCATGGTTTAACATTCCAATGTGTTAAATAACAACCAATTACAGAACTCATATTGACTTATTTTACTGGCTAGTTTTACTTTAAACAAGCTTCCTATTCATTCATAACGACAAAGCAAGATACAACAAGTTCAGCTTTTGACTTTTTTCCCCTGCTAAAGCATAGGAAAAAGAGAGGCATATTCAAGCTCAGTGCTTTGCAACATCTCTTCTGTATGTGTCTCCTCTCAAATCAAGCTTAGTGACTACATGGGCAAGTCCACAGGGATTTCTTAGCAAAAATACAGAAGCGGTTTGTCACTGGTTTCTAACAGAATAGTTTTTTTTCATTTCCCAGTCTAAGTTACAGCCTTAATATTCACCAAAAGTTCACCATCCAAGGCTAATCAGACAAGACCTGCTTAGCTTCTGAGCTCTGACAAGGAAAGCAAGGTTGCTAAAACACTATCATTTTTTCATTGCCACTGAATAAGAATTACTTGTTAAAGCTACCTGTCAGATCTGTCAAAAATTAAAACTCAGATTAAATTATACATTTAGAGATTTCTCATTTCCTTATTAACACATTTTAAAGCACAGTTGTATATAGACTATGAAAACATTTTAAATATTGTCATTAAACATCAATGATAAAACAGTAATCTTACAATATTGCTATTTTACGAAACTTGTGATTTGGAATCAAATTTAATATTCAGAAAAATAATTTACATAAAGTACAATTATAATTAATTTTAACAAATTGAAAAATCCAGAGGAAGAATGCTAAATTTATATTTAGATCATTCATAAGGAAATGCAAGTTTGGAGTAGGATTTGTTTTCAGTTTGTAACAGTTTTAAGTAGTATAAGCAGTCTGGAAAAAAAAGAAACTTGTTTTAGAATATACCTGATAATTTCTTATTAATGGGAATAGTTTTACTAAATATGTATGGTTATAGACAACTAGGAAAACATATACATACCAATGTTGTTCCAGAGCAGTTTTTCCCCTCCCATAAGGTAAATCAAGGAGGATTGTTTAAATATCCATGTTTCATCAAGGTCTTCTACCTCCCTGTGGCAACAATATTTTAAAGTTAAAAGAAAACTTTATTTGTGCCACAGGGAGGATTTCTGATGCAATATAAAGAACACAGAAAAGGAGACAAATATTTAATGCTATCATCAGATAAAAAACACCTTTCTCTGGTATCCTGAAAATAACAAATTCTGGAAGAATTAGTGGAAACTTTAACAATTGCATTTTATCTGAATTTCTTCAATCATCAAACCATATTTTTTATTTAAACTGTGTTTTTAAAAAATAACATTATATATTATCTGTTTCAGACCTGAATAAATCGTTTACATGGATATTAAGAGAAATATTTCAAATGTATATTTCTTTGAACACATTGTTCATGGTGCAGTATAGTAGGTTGGATCCATCTTGTCCCTATTTTGAAGAGATGGCTTCTTGCTTTGATAAAGGAACAATGGAAATAACTCATTGGAGAAAAGTAGGAAACAATTTTTGGTCACTCATCTTGAACCACCTTCCCTGTACTACTGCCTCTATAGTTTTAGGAGATCTCTCTTTTCTACAAAATAAGAGGAAGGAGAAATCAATAAAAAATTATCTTATGAAGGAACTCTGGATCCAACTCACTAAAAAATACTTCTATAAAATTTATTTTCACTCAAAGCACAAAGTATTAAAATAGGAATCACACATCTGTCAGATATGTAGTTTAATTACAGTACCTTTATATAATTTACTTATTTATTTAGTTTTATTCATGATAAAGTATTCACAATAAAATCTAAGAGATCATGTAAAACAAACTTTGAGAATTCCTGTACTAAAGAAGAGAAGAATGTTTATAGTGTTTATATTAACAAGAATTTTGTTCAAAAAATCTCAAGATGAAATTCTAAGTTCCTAATTGAAATATTAGCTCATCTTTTATACAAGCTTGATTTTCACTAACTAAAAGATACTGTAATTAATATAAATTGTTGCTTCTATCTAAAACCCAAACTTAATCTTAAAAGTCAACATTATTTATTATTAAAGTTCTAATAGCAACAAATCTTTGGGGATGTACTGCTAAATAAACATTGCTTACTAAATGCTTTGTGCAGTGATCATTTGAAGGTACAAAGGTGCTGAAAAAATAAAATTGCAATCAACGAGGGTTCACGACCTTTGCAGCATCTCTATCACAGTCACACGATCATCATTACAATCAGTAAGTATATGTTGTCCTGTGTCTGACACATTTTTTCTTATTTTACTCACACTCAGAAGACCAAGGTTGCTTAAACCATCTCTTCCTGAACTGCTTTTCTCGGGGAGTGGGGGAGAGCTCTTCCCCAAAAGATGCTAACCAAGTTAACAAGCACAGATCTGTGAGTTTAATTTGCTGGCTGGCAACTGCTTCCTATAACTGAGAAGACTTTAATGACTTTCATACTTTCTGCTTTCGTTTGCCTCCTAAATGGCTTCTGGAAGCATTCCTTTTGGTGTGTGCTTTTGTGTGCCTGCTTACTCTTGCAATCCCTTCCTCTCCAATGAATGTAAATACAAACATTAATTTCTTTCTTATTAATTATCCCCAATGTAGGATTGAGTATTCTAGAGGTTGGGATGAGGAAAAAGGAAAGCTGAAGTAAAATCATAAACACAGTTGTGGTCATATGATTTTCCACTTAATGATTACACCATCTAGAAATTGAGTTGCCAATCCAAATTGTGTTGCTAAATGAGTACTACCATAACTCACAACACTAACTACTGCAGTTTCACACTGAAGTATTGTTTTTAAAAAGCCTATTTCAGAAAAAGATGCTTCCATACTTACCTCAACACTAAATTTATATGAATGCAGATTAGAGATTTAGTGAGATATCTTTTTTAACATTTTAATAATAAATAGGCCAACTGCCCAGCATCACTGCCGCCCTCAAATCTGTTCATATCCCATAGGATTGTTGATACTTCCTTCAAATATTTTTTGCATATAAACAGTTTGCTGTATTTCCTAAGTACTCTGCAATTTGACACAGAGAAGTGATATTTCAGAAGCCCCAAAGCTATCTTGAATATCTAATAAGCTTACGTGTACAAAATCCTACACTAAGGAATTTTTAAAAAAGTTTCCCGTCCAGTTGTGATCGACTCTAGGAGCAGTGCTCATCTCCATTTCTTAGCCAAAAGAGCCAGCATTATCTGAAGACACTTCCATGGTCATGTGGCAAGCCTGACTATATAATGAGGCGCACAGAAAACTCTTACCTTCCCACCAAAGTGGTACCTATTTATCTACTTGCATTTGCATGCTTTCAAACTGCTAGGTGGGCAGGATCTGGGGCACGTAACAGAAGCTCACCCTATCGCACATCACTCAGGTCTTAAACCCAGGCTGTCAGCTTTCTAGCTGACAAACTCAACGTTTAACTGCTGAGCCATCACTTATTTTAACTCAGTGTATTAAAATCCATAACTGTCTTTTTGTGAACTTTAAGCTTTAATTACATAATTAAGCTCCTTAAAATGAGTACACTTTGGGGGCTTTGGAATATAAATATATTGTATGTATAAAAAGCAGGGACGCGGTGGCTTAGTGGGTTAGGATGCTGAGTTTGTCGATCAGAAGGTCGGCAGTTTGGCGGGTCGAATCCCGAGTGCCGCGTAACAGAGTGAGCGCCTGTTACTCGTCCCACCTTCTGCCAACCTAGCAGTTCGAAAGCACATAAAAATGCAAGTAGAAAAATAGGGACCACTATGGTGGGAAGGTAACAGCATTCTGTGCGCCTTTGGCATCTAGTCATGCCGGCCACATGACCACGGAGACGTCCTCGGACAAGCGCTGGCTCTTCGGCTTTGAAACGGAGATGAGCTCCGGCCCCTAGAGTTGGAAACAACTAGCACACATGTGCGGGGGAACCTTTACCTATAAAAAGGAATATTGCACTTGTTTGATCTTTCAAAAAAAATTGCATATCACCCACTTAATTGAAATCTGAAAGCATAGTCTGTTCCTAAAAGACAGGACTTAACGGAAGCATTTAAATATATATATTGTATTAGCACAGATCCAAATCCCATGAATGTCAATATATAATCTCAGCACATTAAGTCGCAGTATTTGCTTTACAAGCCAGACAAATATTTTATAAATAAAGCAATCTCTTGGTATATCTTAACTAAAAACACAAAAAATAAATTTCCATAAATTGTATTAGAGCTTTCTTCTGCAAAAAATTCAATATAGCCTCAATTTAATATGCCATGGAGAGGTAGTTACAGATAATCCTTGACTTACAACCATCTGTTTAGTGACCGCTCGAAGTTATAATTGTACTGAAAAAAGTGACATGAGTTTTTCACACTTAACAACCGTGGCAGCATTCCCATGGTCACGTGATCAAAATTTGGATGCTGGCAACTGGCATGTATTCATGACAGTTGCAGTGAGCCAGGATCATGTGACCACCTTTTGCAACCTTCTGACTAGCAAAATCAATGGGAAAGCCAGACTCACATAACAATCATGTTAGTAACTTAACGACTGCAATGATTCACTTAACATCTGTGGCAAGAAAGGTCATAAAATGGGGTAAAACTCACTTAACAAGTTTCTCACTTAGCAATAGAAATTTGGGGCTCAAGTGTGGTCATATTACACAGTATATTTAATGTTTATTTAACTGTTCATAGTTAATTTAATGTTTTGTGCTCTCACCAGCTATTCATGCTAAAATTATTGAGGCTATCAAAGATAAAATATTAACCAATTCACAGATGCATATACAAATCTCAGTGAGTGTACTGTAAAACCTCAGCTTATTGAACTTCCATTTAATTGGATCTCAGCAAAGGAAAACTTTTTTGTTCAGACTTCTCCTTTTATGAGACTATTGTCCATTAAATTGAGGGTTTGTCCATTATATCAGGATTATATAGAAATGGATGTCATATACAGTACGTCAGTGATATAATTGTGCAAATGATGCAAACTGAAATCTTTTCAGATATAAAGGATACCTTTTGCCATTTTAAATTGAAGTTTTATTATCATGTATGTTTGATTTTGACTACTGTAGTGTGTTGTACAATTTAGTGTGCAATCTGAATCTAGTTACTATTCATCTATAAACTATAATTTATTACTTCCTGCAGAATGATTAACACTCAGTTAATCATAGCCTATTTGAACCATAAGTAGCAATATTTTTAAAGCAATACATTTAATTGACTAATACCTTCTTTTAAGGCTTGCTTACACAGAGCAAAAACTAAAAAAAGAGATGTAACAAATCTTGAAATTACAGCTTTACTTTATCAAATTGCAGACTACCATTTTACAGGTAGTCCTGAACTATTCGTTAAGCAACTGTTCCAAGTTACAACAGCACTGAAAAAAGTGACTTATGACTGGTCCTTGCACTTATAACTGTCACAGCTTCCACAGCCACATGTTCAAAATTTCGGCACCCAGCAGCCAGCATGCATTTCTGAAGGTTGTAGCATCCTGAGGTCATATGATCACCATTTGCAACCTTCTTAGCTGGCTTCTGACAAGCAAATGGGGAAACTGGATTCGCCTAACAACCACTTAATTCACTTAACAACTGCAGTGGCAAAAAAGTTTGCAAAACTGGGTGTGACTCACTTTACAATCGCCTTGCTAAGCAACAGAAATTCTGGTCCCAAATGTGGTCATAAGTTGAGGACTACCAGTAATGTTTAAAAAAGGTAATATTTCATATTTTCCTATCATGCCACCTAAGAATGCAAAGTAAGTAACCATTATATTAAAACACCACAATAATTTTACATCCAAATAAATTAGGATTCACCATATATTTAGTTTTGCAAAACACCATTAGTGAAACAAAAACAGCAACTATCTCAGCAAAAGCTATCTATATTTTGGAATACAAACTGAAAACTTACACAAGAAATAATTGAGCTGGAATGTGGTGTGTCATATATAACAGTGAAATTATTAAGTTTTAAATTTCATAAGAGTTTTGTTTGTTTTTATTTATTGCTCCTATTAAATGGATCAGGGCAAATTTTAATCTGTGATTAAAATGTTAAACAGACCAAATAAGTTTCTCACTTGTGGCAAAGTATTTAAAGGTCTACCTGTTTTCACAGTTTCAGTCTCGATTTCTTGTTCTTCTGCAACATCTTGTAGCAGGTAAGTTTCATCATCATAAACAAAAATCTGTGCAGCATATCCTTGTTCTACTTTGGCACACGGTACTGGCTCTACAATCACTGCTGGATATTCAGAAACTGGTTCATTCTCCTGTGGAAAACAGTGAGAAAGATAAGTTATAATTTCACCATCTTAATCCAAGCAACATTTTCTGTTTGCAAATCTATGTCTTTAATATAGTTTTACAAATCAATCTGGATATAAATTTGAGAAAATACATCAGTGTACAAAACATGCAAGCATTATTAATTTCTCATTAGATGTGTAACAAGTCTTGGAAAAACATATAATTTTTACATGTACTAGCATTTTATTTTCATAAACTTGGAAGTGACCAGGTACATTAGTGAAAGAATAATCAGAATAGAAAAAAATAATATGGTTCAAATTTATACTGTTAATATTTTTACATTATATTACATTTTGGTCAACTCATATTGGTGAACACACTCCTGACTCCTGTTTTCCCCACAATAACCCTGTAAGGTTGGTTGGGTCAAGAGAGAATTCTTTAATTTCAGTGAGATAATTAAATTTATTCAAGATTTTTGGTTTTTCATTAAATTGTATTTTAGATTTATATTCTACCTCTCCCCAGGAAATTCAAGGCAGCGTACAGAGTACCCTATCTTCTATTTTTTCTCTGCAGAATGAAGCCTGTGAAATTAGCTGGACTAAGTGATAGTAATTGTCCCATGAGTGAGGGAAGACACCCTCACAGTCCTAGCCCAATATCTTAACTACTACTATCATTTGATTCATCTTCTTTCCAAAATACATTTTGAATTTACATGAAGACCATACAATTTCTCCTATTTTCTGACCTGAATCTGTACTCCATTGCTGTCAAATTCCAGGCTTGAACTTCCATTGTGAACCACTGCTGATGTCATTGTACATTCCTTGGATGTACTGCAAGGCTAACAGCTAAGTTTTCAAGAACCGCAATGCTCACTGTGAAGTATAAGAGGTCCACAAACCAGGGGGAATATTTCCAAAATTCAAATTCTCAGTACTGGAATAAGAGATCCTGAGAGAAAACATAAGCATTGATTATTCAGTGTTTTATATGCTAACGCTTCTAAAAGGTGTACAATGTTGAGTATACCTAAATGGTGTAATTTGCATTACAAGTAGTCCTTGTTACGTGGCCACAACTGAAATGGGCAACTTGGTTAAGAAAAGTGAGTGTTAAGTGAAACCACAATTGTGCTTATGATCCTACTTCAACTTTCCTTCACTTTACACATCTATGAAAGTTATAGTGAAGTAAAGTTACATTTTCATCACCACTTTAACTGCGAAGGATCATTAAACAAGGCAATAGCAATAGCAGTTAGACTTATATTCTGCTTCATAGTGCTTTACAGCCCTCTGTAAGAGGTTTACAGAGTCAGCATATTGCCCCCAACAATCTGGGCCATCATTTTACCAACCTTGGAAGCAGTAGTGGGATTCAAATATGTGAACAACTGGTTCTCTGTGTGGATGCCGCTTCCGAAAGTCCATTCTGGGCCTGGGAAACAAAATATTAGCTACTGGTTCTGCCGAAGTAGTGCGAACCGGCTGAATCCCACCACTGCTTAGAAGGATGAAAAGCTGAACCAACCTTGGGCCAGTGAGGATCAAACTGCTGGCAGTAAGCAGAATTAGCCTGCAATACTGCATTGTCACCACTGAGCTACCAAGGCAATAGCTAAATAAGGAGTAACTACATTTGAAAAATTATTGATTTGCCATCTCACCCTTTTGTTAAAGTTTGCATGTCATCCACAAGCATATGTATCTATTTAAATTTTCAGCTACTTTAAAATATTTTTAATATTGCTTCAGAAGTTATATTACTATTCAAAAGTAATAAACTATAAACCACTAGATGAATTCAAAAAATAACCTAGAGATATTTAAATTAATTTAAAAATATTAATATTCATTGCTTATGAACAAGCATTTGCTGTAGCTATATATTTATATACAATGCTAAAGTGGCTCAATTCAGTTTCTGTCACAATAATTCTCTAATGCCAACTGTAATATTAAACAATTTTATTAATGAAGTACAAGAAATAAAGGAAATAACAAAGCGCTCTATGATTAATCCCATCATATTCTGAGTGCATCAGTAGCAACTCTAATTTGGGGGGGGGGGAATCTAACTTTTCACACATATATCCATATAGGGTGGGAAACAGGATAGAGAACCACTTTGTTATAGTGGTTAAAAGGCCCAGACTAGAAACAAAGAGACAGTGAATTCCTATCCAACCCATCACAAAGCCAGTGGGGTACCTTGGGCCAGTCACACTGTCTCTGCCTTAGGAAGAAAACAATGGCAAACTATTTCTGAAAATATTGCCAAGAAAATAAATGGACTTGCCCAAGCAGTCGCAAGGAGTCAAGACTTCAAACCACATACAGAGAAACACAGATACAGAAGACATATACATGCATATGTATAATAATACTAAAAGTATGCACTGTTCAAACAGTTATAAGGATGTTTGTTTCCTATTGTTAATGCCAGTAAAAATATAGCTTTCCTGTCTTCCTTTTGCTGTGTGTCCATGACTGATAAAATGCTATTGGTCAACAGGATCCTGAGGATGTTAGCAGCCATTCTGACAGAATGCTACAACCATTCAGAATAATTCCTATAGTGTGTGAAAACTATACTTCTATCTTTAAGGTCTCTGGATGATGATGGGAAAACTAAGAAAATATAGTGATATTAGCAAAATCATTTTGATAATAATAAACTTGGGATGAACTCGATGGTGAATAAAAATGCCAAATCCATTCTGAACATTTGTTTGTGCAACAAACCAGAATAATAATAGGCAATAAAACAATCACATTATATAATCACAGCGCTGGAAGGGACCATTTTGGCCACTGAACCCAATCTCCTGCATAATACAGAAAATCAAAGTATTTCAAGATATACCTTTTATAAAACAATTGCTTCAATAATCAGGAAAAAAAAGAATCAGAAAAGGGCTAATGCGATTTTCCTGTCTATAAACTCTCTGCATTTACCAAAAGTCTTCATGCAAACAGACTATTTCTGGGGGGAAAAGTCTCTACACGTGGCAATAATTTTCATAAAATATTTTTATATAAAACTATGAAAGCACAAATCATTACAATTCTTCATTTTCTCTTATCTGAGGAAGGTCTAAATAGGGATGTCTACTATTCCCTCTTGTGTTTAATTCAATTACAGAAATGTGGATGAATAGCTCCATCCAAACAGTGAGTACACTGTGGTGTGGAAGTCTGCCTAGACTAGGGGTAGGCAACCTTGGCTCTTTTATGACTCATGGACTTCAACTCCCAGAATTCCTGAGCTATGTTGGCTCAGGAATTCTGGGAGTTGAAGTCCACGAGTCATAAAAGAGCCAAGGTTGCCTACCCCTGGCCTAGACCATTTCACCAGCTCAAGTTTGACTCAGCCTTCCATTCTTCCAAGGTTGGTAAAATGAGGACCCAGATTGTTGGGGGCAATATGCTGACTCTGTAAACCACTTAGAGAGGGGCTGTAAAGCACTGTGAAGTGGTATATAAGTCTAAGTGCTATTGCTATTATAGGTATATTAAGACCTGGACAAATTGAAACTGGATCCCTTCTGTGGTTCTGATAGTCCTCTCAGACAAACAGGGCAAGAGTAGTACCACAGTGCTTTCTTCTCCTTCTAGCCTGTATACCAGCATGTATGCCAACTTATCTGTCTTCCAATCACCCTTATTTCCCTTACTTCCCTGTGCTTGAATTCAAGTGTGGCATTCCCACTAAGTTCCTCTGATCCTTTCCCCCTCTTCTTTCCTTTTAACTGCTTGCATTTGCTCATTGCTCCTACCCTATCTTTCTTCCTTCCCCTTAGCTATGCCCAACAGTCTTGCCTTTTCACCATTGTCTTCTATTCAGAATGGACCAAACATATACTTTGATCTGATCCATACGTATGGACTACTCGAAACAGTGTTCTGTGCATGGAATAGCCTGTGCACAGAACATTTTACACCTCTTTAGTGGCTAGCAACTATACAGTATATAAGTTGAACTAAAATATAAAGGGAAAGATAATTAGCTTTAAGTAGGTTAGACATACTCAAAAAATTACTCTTGCAATCATCACTGTACCTTTCTACTACGGACCAACAGAAAACAAACAATAGAAGGGGTCATACCATTTCCTCCTTCGAGACAGACAGTGCCACCCTCATCCTCAAAAAAAGGCATCTGGATGTTACCAGATGGATTATTTCAGAATAAAAATGAAAATACCAATAGAAAATAAAATGATAGAATTGTCAAATATAGTCAACTAGGACACATTCTGGTAGAGATGTGAAATCCCTAGATACAGAAAGTCAAAGGAGGAGACCCCTAGGGAAGAAACAGGTTGTACAATGAATGAATGAATGAATGAATGAATGAATGAATGAATGAATGAATGAATGAATATTTATAAGGTCAAGCAAGAAAGAATAAAGTGTGGGGAAAGAAAATCTCAATTAAAAATGAAATAGTATTCTGCATAATTACAAAAACTTTAATAAAGAGAATATACTCAGGAATCAGTCTCATTATAAAAAGAGATGACACACAACAGACCAGTTTTCATATAGGAAAGCATCTAGAGCAGATGAAATGCCAGCTGCTAATTGTTATTAAGGTGCAGGAGAAGTTACTGCTCTATGTCAGCTAATATGAACCAAAGTTCAATAGCCTAGAAATAAGATCAGTGAATATACCTACAATGAAGAAAAGAGATACAAGACCATGTAGAACTTATTGAACCATTGTACTAATTCTCACACAAGCAAGGGTTTGCTCAAGATTTTGCAAAGATTAACATAGCCATATATGGAAAAATGCCAACTAAAGTTATAGGTTCCATTAAAAAAACAGAGGGACATTAGATCAGATGGCTATCATAAGATAAATAAAAAAGCAAGAAAATAAAAGAAGCAGTTTCACCTTTCCTTCATTGAATATAAGAAGATCTTTGTGTAAATTACACCAGAATGTAGAACATACAGTGTTAAGAGCACTGGTTATGCCATAATGCCTGATTATTCTTGAGGAAGCTTTATAATAAACAAACCAGAGAAAAAATGAATTTGGAGAAACAGAATGTTTCAGAATGGTGAAGCTAGTAAAACAAAGGTATGTATCTTGCCATATATATTTAACTTTCACTAGAAATGCATTATAAGAATTCCCGGACTGCAAGAGATGACAGCTGAAATCAATGTAAGAAGTAAAAACAGTAACAAATAAGATAGACAGACAAGCATTATTGGGTTAGCTGTAAGTAAAGAAGATTTTAAAAAATGCATTACACAAGTAAAACTAGGTGTAAAAAAATCTGAATTAATGTTAAAAAGAAAAAGGTAATGTATTAGCAACTGACCTGCACACTTAATGAACTTAAAGTCAACAGTCAAAAAGTAAAGATGATAGATACTCTAGAGATGGAAGCAGTACAAGCTTATACAAAATCATAGAGAGAATTCAAGTACAACAAAGATCAGAATGGTAAAAGTAATAGTGCTTCCATTAATAATATATCCCTGTGAAAACTGCACTGAAAATTATGGGTGTGCACACATTTGGTTGCTGCGAGTACTGCAGACTAAAAAAAGAAACATTCAATCCCAGACCAAATAAAGAGTAATTGCTTTCTTAAGGCAGTGAACAATAAGTAGATGATAGAGCAGAAAAAATATATGCTTGAAAGCTGAGAAAAGTAGAAAGAGGGAGAGACCATGGATAATATGAACAGAATCAAAGAGATTGCTAGAATGTCCTTTAAAAACAATCATTTATTATTAAAGACAAGTCAGGAGAGTAAGCATTTACCCATTCAATCACCAGAATTCAAATTCAGCTTAATAATAACTAACCCCAGCAAGCAGGAGAAATGGCTCAAACTTTCTGTAAATGAGACTGTAAGCCACCAGGAATTTAAACTCCAATCAATCACAAAAAATATACCGCTCCTAAAAGGTACTAGTTTCATATCTGTCTTACTCATACTCAGTGCTTTTTTTGTAAAAGAAAAAGGTGCTGGAACTCACACATGTCATACAACCCGCCTTGCCTACCCTACAAGGTTCCATCCAAAAAAGGTGCCGGAACTCCGTTCTGAGCGTTCTATGAGAAAAAAAGCCCTGCTCATACTGAAAGCCATTTCATTTGCCTAACCATTCAGTACTTAAAATCTGGCTGCTGTTCTAAATTAATCAAAGCTGTCAGTACATTACTGTAATGATAACTTAGTTTCAGGCTTCCAAAAGATACAAAACATGATTCAGCATCTGTAGTGATCCATCAGAGAAAATACAAATTGTCCAAAATTAAAACCCATTCCTCTACTAGGAACTGAAAAAAACATGTTGCACTCAATCTGTAGATTACTTTCAATTCTTTGATCAAGTCATATGCGTAGGAAGTCAAGCACAGTAGATGTATTATGTCTATATAAAGATAAGGAGCACCCATAATTGCCTCCAAATCAGATTAAAATGATCATTCCATAGAAAAATGAGGAAGTCCATCTTGCATCATTCACAGACTCAGGTGGTTTTAAAGTATTTTTGAGAATGAGTTGAGTCAAGCAATTACTAGTGGCCAGCACAACAGAGAGACAGTGGCAAGATGAATGCAGGCAAATAGAGGAATGTTCCAATTGGTACCTAATTACTAACTCTCCCAAAGCAGCCCACAATAATTACAATACCCTGGTAAGAAGATAGCCAGCAAAAGGAAACTCTCAGTAATCACTTTTTATGTCAGGACTTCTGTATCTTTAAAACAAAAAATAAATTTAAACATGAAGCTTTCTTCCAGACAGAATTGCAATGACATTAAATATTTCTTCTATTTTATCTTTGCTTAAAATCTTTCCCTTCCCTCCTCCAAAAAAGGAAGTGTGATGAATTTACTTGAAACAGTTGGTAATGTGGATAGATCGAGGAAGAACAGCGCAGCAGGGTTAACTCATGGATCATCCTCCAAAAAAGATTATTTAATTGCTGTAACACTCTTTACCATCCAGAACAGCAAAACTGGATTAATGCAATTGTGGTAAAAAAAGAGGATTTGATTTCTACCATTATGGTTATCTACAGGTCTGCAAATGGACTCTGTGATAAGTTCACTCAGATTCAGTCAGAGCTGCTGGAGATCAATACTCTGATTATTTCTCAACAGTTTTCACTAAATTAAAAGTGAGGTAATTATCTTTAGTTGTACCATCCTAATGGACACCTAATCACTGTGACAATCCAAGATGGAGACTGATCAAATAATGATCCAATCGCAATATTGACACTTAAATATATGCATAGGGTTTTCAAAGTTAACTTTTTTTTAGAATTAGCAAGCTGACACTAAAAATGAGAAGAAAGGAAAATATGGCCCGCATATAGAGAAAAAAGAATAGTATCATATGAAATGACAGTGTAATTATTTTCAGAGGGCAAGCCTATATTATGGAGGGGGTAGTCCTCTGACCTCTTACAGTACAATCCCTCCATGCCTATCCTAAGGTCCACTTGAATTCAGGAAGAAGCATTTTTAGTATTAAAACTGTAATTTTAAAAAGGTAAAGGTAAAGGTTCCTCCGCACATGCGTGCTAGTCGTTTCCGACTCTAGGGGCCGGTGCTCATCTCCGTTTCAAAGCTGAAGAGCCAGCGCTTGTCCGAGGACGTCTCCGTGGTCATGTGGCTGGCATGACTAAACGCCAAAGGCGCATGGAACGCTGTTACCTTCCCACCGTAGTCCCTATTTTTCTACTTGCATTTTTACGTGCTTTCGAACTGCTAGGTTGGCAGAAACTGGGACGAGTAACAGGCACTCACGTGGCACTCGGGATTCAACCCGCCAAACTGCCGACCTTCTGATTGACAAGCTCAGCGTCCTAACCCACTGAGCCACCGTGTCTGTGGCATAATTTGTAGATTTGAGCTTATTTTATCATATGCAATGAATATTATCTTAAAAGGATGAAGAAAAGCTGGTAAGAGTAACCCATACTATAATAGTGATTACATTTGGGGGATATTTTACTTGAGTGTTTTCTTTTTTAAGCTTTTTCTTCCACTTCTACAAAGCACTGCTAAGGTCTACGCTATTAAGGCCAAAGCTAAAATATAGCCTTTTATTATTATTTTTTATTTACCACAAATATTACTATGCCCATTTTCAAATTCTATTTGGCCCCATTTGTCATCAAGTAAAAGTCATGGTTAGACACCTTACATCAGGGGTGTCAAACTGCTGGCCCACGGGCTGGATGCATCACACAGAAGCCGCACAAGGGCAAAACAGTCCCGATACCTTGCACAATGTCATATGACATTGCAAGTTTGACATGTCTGCCTTACATGGACATTTATATTGTGTCTATTAACAAGTATTACTAACAAAATGATACATAGATTACATCTCACTAAAGGTGTGGTTTGCTACTAACGCAAACTAAATAAAAGATAAAGTACAATCCATTCAAAGTTAAAGAACATTCAGAACCCACTCTAATTAAACCAAAAAGATTTAACCTTTGTCCCCTTCCATATTTATACTTTGTTTGATTTATATATCAAGCAAGACATATTACAGTATTTTTAATGTGAAAACTATTAAACTATGTTGCATTTTATATCCTTAAGATTGTGAGTTTAGTGTTATTTATGACTTCTCATAAGAATCAGGTTCTTCTCTGATTCAAAATTCACAAATGAAATTGCTAGACAGATGCCATATGCTAGGTTACAAAACAAAATAAAGCTATACTTATGAACTAGATAAAAAGAAATCCTTCCCTAAAAACAGCTATCCTGCACATACAGGATATATGAAGCAAGAGAAGTGACAGGATGGTTCAATATGAAATTATACTGACTCCTCTAAATTTATATTCAAATTAATGAAATAATGTTAAAAAATGAGACACTAACACACTAAAAATGAGAAGAAAGGAAAATATGGCTTACATATGGAGAACTGGAGAAACATGGTAGAATCTGGAGACAGTAGAAGAGAAAGAGCCAGAAATATTACAAAATACAAATATGCAAGTAGAAGTAGAAGGACTATGGCCAAAGACAGCTAATATAGTACTAATAATAAGCATCTTGGTTGTATTCCCAAAACATGTGGAGCATCACTCAGTGTATTTTATCTTGTGATGATAATTAAACCATCAAACAACATCTGCCTATCCCAGGTCTTTGGAAAGGATTTGATAGGTAGATAAAAATGCCAAATCTAGTTTAAAAGCTACTGACTATTGGACAAACCATAATAATAATAGACAAAGCTCTGGAACTTTATAATTCAAACAGACAAGCACCTGCCACATAACACCCCAGATTAAACAACTGCTGATATTCTGAAAGACAGAAAAGTCTGGATAGTGGACATGGTGTTACCCAGAGACAGCAGAATAGAAAAGAAAGAACTGGAGAAGATAACAAAATACAGAGAGCTGCAAAAAGAAATAGAATGACTGTAGTGAAATAAAGCAAAGATGGTACCAAATACTAATGGGTGCCTTAGGTACAATCCCGAAACATATGGAGCCCCACTTGAACACCATCAGCATTGACAAAATCACCATCAGCCAACTGCAAAAGCCAGCTTTACTTGGAACATAACACTCACTTTTCAAATGTTTCCCCATGATAATAACTCTGTCAAGTAGGTTGAGTAGAGAGATAAAAATTAACCACCTCAATAAGGTTGTTGTTGAGATAAGATGAAGGAAGGTCTTCATGCAAGAGCCTTGAGCTTCTATAAAGAGGGTAGGTTATCAAATGAACAATGCAAAAAATAAACGTAAAAGGCAAACCCTCTTTTCAGAAACAAAACAGCAACTGCTTCCTTTTTTTTTTGGTTGACCTTTTTTTATAACCAGTGCTACTAGAAGGGGGTGGGGGGGTGGGGTTCATCTCATTCGGTTTTCCCATATTCCAAGCAATCCAAAAGACGACTAAAAAAACACCACCACAATACAGGAGCCAAGCAGTAAAGAGAAATTGGTCGGGATGCAAGTTACAACTTTCTTGTGTAGTAGCCTGTCTTATAAGACGTCGCAAAATATTACTAGGCCAAGCATACTCAAAGGTTCCGATGTTGTTGTTTTGCAATTTAACAGGGAGGGGGGAGGGGGAGGGGGAGGGAAGGCCTTGTCACAAATACCCAGAAGACGGTCTAAGCCAGCGTTTCCCAACCTTAGGAACTTGAAGATGCGTGGACTTCAACTCCCAGAATTCCCCAGCCAGCATAGCTGGCTGGGGAATTCTGGGAGTTGAAGTCCACGCATCTTCAAGTTCCTAAGGTTGGGAAACGCTGGTCTAAGCAAGGCTTTTTCAAGTAGTCGCGTATGCAATGCTCATCCGGGAAATAATACGAGAAACCGAAAGTAAAGGCTTGGGGAGGGGAGGGGAGGGGAGGGAGGGGAGCTAGGAGGCGAGTCATGTCATCCCAATTGACGAGACCGGCCGAAGCGGCTTCATTTCCCGGCAACGAGGGCCTCGCTTAACCCACTTGCACTTCCCCCCCCTTCCGAGACGATCAACAAAGCCAAGCCTGCACCGGGTGGGGAGGGGTGGGGTGCGGTGGGGGAGGGGAGGGGAGGGGAAAAGAAGATAATTTTCAAAGATTTCCCCTTTGAGGCTTTAAGGACCGTTCCTTGAACCTCTTCTGTTTCTCCTTCATGCTTCGCAAATGTCGTAAATATCCCGATTCGAGGCTAGGGCCGGGGAGCGAAGAGACTCCGCTTCCTTTCCACCCCAAAACAAACAAACAAAACAAAAAAACCTGTCAAGGCAAAAAAAAAAAAACCAACCACCTTCCGCTGGGTTGAAACCCACAGCTAGCTCGATCAGATTTGCCTGCCCGTCACCGTCTTTCCTTCACTACACATTCTTCTGTACAAAGTTGCACAATCGTGTTTTGTGTTTTTTTTTTTTAACTGAGAAGGAAAATTACAGTTCGACCGACGGGAGTGGGTGGGGGTGAGGGGAAGAAGAGACTTTCCAGAGGCAGTTGATGTCACTCTCCCTCCTTAATCGCTCCCACATACACACCAGCACTCGTGTAAACCGATTCATACAAGGGACGCTGGATTTCCCCCTCCCGCCTCCCTGTCTGAGATAACCCTCTTTCCCCTCCACGAGCCCCGTGGGACCGCCTAGCCCAGGGGTCGGCAACCTTGGCTCTTTTATGACTCGCGGACTTCAACTCCCAGAATTCCCGAGCCAGCATAGCTGGCTCGGGAATTCTGGGAGTTGAAGTCCGCGAGTCATAAAAGAGCCAAGGTTGCCGACCCCTGGCCTAGCCCTAGCCTGAGACCGACCTCGTCCGGCCGCTCCGGTCACCCAGATCACACACTCGCCAACGGACGGAGAGGGAAATGGGGGGGCGGTTTCAGACCGAGATCGGCTCTTCTTCCCCGCGGCGATTCCTGCTAACGGAATCTTTTCCCCCTGCTTCTCAATTCACGGGCCCGCGGAAAGGGGGACCAAACTAAAGCGAGGGCTCGCCTTTAATCTGCCGCTGCTGCTGCCAAGGCCGGCTTCAGCCCCCGGAGAGCCGCTGCCATTTCTCTCTGGGCCAAAAGGCTCCGGCTGTCGCCTCAGACGGCGCGGACCGGGACGCCGCGAGGGAGCTGCTCCGCCTGCCCTCCTCCCCTTTACCTTGTTTTATGTGTCAAAGGGAAGCGTCGCCCTCTCGCAGCAGGCCGAACGGCGGCGGCGGCGGCAGGCAGGCAGGCAGGCAGGCAAACAGCCGGTAGCGACCGCCTGGAGAGAAGCAGCTCCGGGCGGGGATGAGAAAGACGAGGGAGGGCTCCTCGCGAACAGCAGCGGCGAGAGTAGCAGCCGCCCAACGCGGGGGAGGAGACACTGGGGAGGGAGCTGGGCCCTTTCGCTTGCCTCATTCACCCGCCGGCCTGCCACTCGCTGCCGAGAGAATTACGCGACTCCGGGCCTCGGTTTCCCGTTTCTGCACATGCTCGCGCACCTGAAGCGCTTTCGCTGAGCCGGGCACGGGAGCCCGAGAGCCGCGCTCTCCGTTGCATAAAGAAGCGCCGCCGCTGCCACTGCTGGAGTAGGGCGGCTAACATCCCGATTTATTGTATACTACGTGTTGAGGAACTGAACGTGAAAGAACCGTCAGTTTCTCTTCGCCGGTTGCTATAGAGCAGCGTTTCCCAACCTTAGGAACTTGAAGATGCGTGGACTTCAACTCCCAGAATTCCCCAGCCAGCATAGCTGGCTGGGGAATTCTGGGAGTTGAAGTCCACGCATCTTCAAGTTCCTAAGGTTGGGAAACGCTGCTATAGAGGAAAGGACACGAGGAGGAGGAGGAGGAAGAGTATTATAGTAACATTTCTGGAGGTCGGTTCAGTTTAATAACGGAAGAGAATCGATACTTTTTCGGCTCTTTTGGCAAGGCTTTTACATTTCTGTGCTGTCTTTCTCTAAGGTCGTATCTCGGCAGCAAAAATCTGAGCGGCCACTGGACGGCGGCAAAGGATTTTTTTTTCTGCATCTTTGCTACATTTAGTGGCCATCGGGATTTTAGCCTAGAGATGTGCCTAAGTTCATCTTTCGTATGCTGTATTCTCACATTTCAGTGAGGTATAGGGGTAGTCCTCGACTTCCAATCACAACTGAGCCCAAAATTTATGTTGTAAGTGAGACATTTATTAAGTGAGTTTTGCCCCATTTTAGAACTTTTCTAGCCACAATTGTTAAGTGAATCACTGCAGTTGATAAGCTAGTACCTGGGTTGTTAAGTGAATCTGGCTTCCCCATTAACTTTGCTTGTCAAAAGGTTGCAAAAGGTAATCACATGACCTTGGGACACAGCAATGGTCATAAGTATGATCAGTTGCCAAGCATCTGAATTTTGAGCACATGATCATGGAGAGGCTGCAAAGATGGTAACTGAAAAATGGTCTTGTCACTTTTTCCAGTGTCACCATAACTGAATGGTCACTAAATGAACTGTTGTAAGTCAAGGACTACCTGTACTGGGTTAAGTGGCTATGTGCACATGATGCACTCACTCACTATGGGCTGCTCTCCACAGGGATATTAATATTCCTTCCTCAACATTTTCAGTTGTCAAATAATCTAGTGACATAATTTGCAGTGCCTTGATAGACCTCTTTAATCTGCCTCAGTAGGAGCTTTGCAAGTGATTTTGTTCTTGGACAAATTAAGGACAGATTTGGCAATGTGTTGCTTCCCCACTCCCAGTGTCAGGGAATGGAGCAGGATAAAGCAAGAGGAACTTTATCTTGTGCCATGAGTCGAGGAAGTATTCTCCCACTTCATCCTAGCCTATCCTTCACCCAGTAATCTGATAGCTGGACAGAGTTTTATCAGCTTTCTGTCACATGCTAGAATAAGAAATTGACAACACTATTGTCATTTGCTGCCCAACTTTTAAATATTTAAAATAGGTAAGGATTGCAAGCCAAGACAGGACAGGTAGTAAGTGGCCACCATCAACAACACTTGGATGCGCCCTGTGGAATATGTGCAATATTGTTATAGCAAGCAAAGTGGCAATGCCTCCCACCCAAGTAATTACAGTAGAAAACATAGCATGGAAAACCTCCTTTTGGCAGGAACAGCAGGAAATCTTTAATGAATTTTTCTGTCGGACAGGACCATCAACACATCGCTTTCTTAGTTAAACTGAACTACCAACACTTTAAAATACAGGTCTGTAAGTATTTTGAAAGAATGCTGAGCATGTGTCAATACGATTAGCATTGTCTTCCAGATGATTGATATTCCAGTGTACGTAAGGAATCCCATAACCTTTGAATGGCACTTTGCAAGCATAGGCATTATGTTCTCCTTACATAGATGGATTCTTCTCAGAAACCAAATGTCCAGTTTCTCCTGCAACCTAAGCCAAAATAACCATAGAGCAGGGGTACCCAACCCCCAGTCCGTAGACCAGCACCGGGCCACAGCATGCCAGAAACCGGTCCACATAAACAAGCAAAGCCCCATCCACGGTATGCTGTCAGCACACAAAACCACGCCCCTTCCGGTCCACGGAAAAACCTCTCTCCACGGAACCAGTCCCAACCGGTGCTCAAAAGGTTGGGGACCTTTGCAAAGTGGAGGCAAATAGAAAAATTTATCTCATGCTAGATAAAGAATTTATTTAGTTTTCATTTTACCTCTTTAACAGGAGCCTCACATATAAAAAAATAGCTTGAGCTCTCTTAGAAGGGAGATTAAAGTAAAGAGGATAATGATATATAAAACTGAGGTATTTTAAAAATAGTAAGAACTCTGTGTGTATTATTTTACATTTTCTCAAAGTAATACATTCCTTTTAAAATCAAATCATTTTTCTCCAGTGAAAAATACATAAAACATGAATTTTATCATCTCTTATTGTTGAATGTCAGATCTAATACTAGCTTATATGACTTTCATTTGATAGTTTCCATCAACCCCAAAGTCTGATTTAGTGCCCTAATGCAAAACTATATCCTTTAATAAAAGAACAAGAAAAGATACACTAATATTGCAAGGACTAACAAAAAGCACGTAGGCAAAAGATGGATAGCAGATTTTATACAGCAAGTATGTATCTCAAAGGTTTTTGTCACCCCTCACTTTTGCATTTTGGATTTTCAATTCTGCTAATCATGCTGTCTTGCTTTTCTGTTGACGTGATTTAGAATTGATCTCAGCTTGCTATTTGAGAGGTATGAGTTTGCCTTACACCTTTGTCTCTCTGGCTTTCAGACTGGAAAAGCTCAGTTCTGCAAAGATATGTTCTCTTCACTCTGGGAAGGACTTATTTGGATGACCTTCACAGGAACTGATTCCTGATCATAGGCAGCACAAGGCAGTAACTTCAAGCAACAGAATATAGGTCTCATTGAGAGGTCAAAGAACTTTTGAGTGATAAAACTTAGAGAAAGTGACATTTCATTTCTCTTCAAAGGCTATTGTATAAAACAGCCTTTTCCAACTTGGTGTCCTCTAGTGTTTTGGAATGCAGTTCCTCCCTCTGATCACTGTTAATGCTGGCTGGGGTCGCAGATAAGCTGGAGAGAACTAACCTGTACCAGCAGTATTGTGAATATTTCGTAGCAGAGAAGAGAATGAGAAAGGAAACCAATCTCTCATAAGTTTTTTTCTCTTTGGAATCTGATAAGAATAGCTGATAGGCTATATAGTGTAGGGATGAATACAATCTGCTTTTTTTGTAAAAGAAAAAGGTGCCAGAACTCACACGTCATACAACCCGCCTTGCCTACTCTACAAGGTTCCATCCAAAAAAGGTGCCGGAACTCCGTTCTGAGCGTTCTATGAGAAAAAAAGCCCTGAATACAATTAATAAATGTTTGGGAATGCTGAGGCAAAATCACAAAGAAATTTAGAATAGAACAGAACAGAACAGAACAGAATAGAATAGAATAGAATAGAATAGAATAGAATAGAATAGAATTAGAACCATGGAGGTCTTCTAATCCACCCCCCTGCTCGAGCAGGAGAACCTATACCATCTCAGAAAAGTGACTGTCTAGCCTCTTCTTAAAAACCTCCAGTGATGGAGCATCCATGATTTCTGAAGGCAAGCTGTTCCACAATTGTCCTCACTGTTAGGAAGTTTCTCCATAATTCCAGGTTGCTTCTCTCTTTGATCCAGTGGTGGGATTCAGCCAGTTCACACTGGTTCAGTAGAACCAGTAGCTAAATTTTGTTCAGTTCAGAGAACTGGCTTAACCCATGCTGCTTCTGGAAGTCCGTTCTAGACCTCAGAGGCCTGGAGCAGGTCTCCCAGGCCTAGAACAGCCCACCGGAAGTGCATTAATGTCATTTCCAGAATTCTGTCCTAGGCCTTAGAGGCCCAGGACTGCATCAAAACAGAGAACCGGATGTTAAGGTATTTGAATCCCACCACTGCTTTGATCAGTTTCCAACTATTGTTTCTTGTCCTGCCCTCTTGTGCTTTGGAGAATAATTTGACCCACTCTTCTTTGTGATAGCCCATCAATACGGGAATACTGCTATCATGTCACTATTTCTTCTTTTCTTTAGACTAGCCAAATCCAGTTCCTGCAGCCATTCTTCATGTTTTAGTCTCCAGGTCTTAGATCATCTTAGTTGCTCTTCTCTGAATTTTTTCCAAAGTCTCAAAATCTTTTTTGGAGTATAGTGACCAAAATTGGCTGCAGTATACCAGGTGTGGTCTTACTAGGGTTTTATAAAGTGGTATTAATACTTCGCATGATCTTGATTCTATGCCCCTGTTTATACAATGCAGGATTGTATTAGCTTTTTTGGCAGCAGCTGCACACTGCTGGCTTATATTCCAGTGATCGTCCACTAGAACTCCAAGGTCCCTCTCAGTTACTGTTTTTGAGCCAGATCTCACCTAATCTGTACTTATACCTTTGGTTTTTCCTGCCTAAATGTAAAACTTTGCTTTTCTCCACATTAAAGTTCATTTTGTTGAATAGGGCCCATTGTTCAAGTCTGTCAAGATCTTTTTGGATCCTGAGCTTGTCTTCTGGGGTGTTGGCCAGTGGTGAGATTCAAATATGTGAACAACCAGTTCTCTGTGTGGATGCCGCTTCCAGAAGTCCTTTCTGGGCCTAGGCCATAAAAAATTAGCTAATTAATGTCATTTGCAGATTTGATGAGTTCCCCTTCAATTCCCTCATCTAAGTCATTTATGAAGATATTGAACAGTACTAGGGGGGCCTTCGCTCAGGTTCGCCTGGTGCATCAGTTGCGGCCCTATCTAGACTGGGATACCTTGCGCACAGTCACTCATGCACTCGTGACCTCCCGTTTGGACTACTACAATGCTCTCTACATGGGGCTGCCCTTGAGGACTACTCGGAGGCTCCAGCTCGTGCAGAATGCAGCCGCGAGAGTGGTGGTGGGGGCTTCCCGATACTCCCATGTAACACCTCTACTCCGTGAGCTGCATTGGCTTCCGGTTGTCCTCCGGGTAAGATTCAAGGTGCTGGTTACGACCTATAAAGCCCTAAATGGCATGGGTCCGGGTTACTTACGGGAGCATCTGCTGCCGGCATCAACTTCCCTTCGTCCAGTGTGCTCCCACAGAGAGGGCCTCCTTAGGGTGCCGTCGGTCAGAGTGTCGACTGGCGGCCCCCAGGGGGAGGGCGTTCTCTGTGGGTGCGCCAGACCTTTGGAACCGTTTACCGGTGGAGCTCCGGATGGCTCCCGACCTTCGCTCCTTCCGACGTGATCTAAAAACATATTTATTTGAACAAGCCAGCCTGGTCTGATGGGTTTAGGGGTATTTTAACGTTTTGTATTAATCTATTGAATTGGGCTATTGTATTTAATATTTCTTTTAATTTTTATATATTGTATTTTATTGTATTGCCCTGTACACCGCCCTGAGTCCTTCGGGAGAAGGGCGGTATAAAAATTAAATTATTATTATTATTATTATTACTGGGCCTAAGATGGAACCTTGTAGTACCCCACTGCTTACTTCTCTCTATGTGGATGTAGTATTGAGGGCGACTCATTGAGTACGGTTTGTCAGCCAGCTACAAATCCATCTGGTGGTGATGTTGTCTATTCCGCCTCTTTCTAGCTTACCAAGAAGTAGGTTGTGATCTACTTTGTCAAATGCCTTACTGAAATCTAAATAAATTATGTCAACAGCATTTCGCTGGTCTACTAATTCAGTCACTTTATGAGAATGAAATAAGATTGGTTTGGCATGATCTGTTTTTAACAAACCTGTGCTGGCTAGTTATAATTTTATTTGCTTTTAGTTGTTCGCAGATCTGTGTTTTGATTATGTTTTCCAGGATCTTCCCAGGTATTGAAGTTAGACTGATTGCTTTGTAGTTACCTGGGTCTGTTTTTCCCCCCTTTCTTGAAGAAAGGAACCATATCAGCCCTTTTCCAAACCTCAGGTACTTCCTTGGTGCTTCAGTATTTTTGAAATATACAGTGCAATGGTTCTGAGATAACATCTGCCAGCTCCTTCAGAACTCTGGGATGTTATCTGTTGGGTCCCGGTGATTTATACTCGTCAAGGTCGGATAGGTGTTCTCTTACCATTTTCTTGCTTATTTTAGTTTTTGTTTCTAGTTTGTCTTTTGCAATAATTTTTTTGGTATGTTGGACTACAATTTCTTTTTGTGTGAAGCCTGATGCAAAGAATGAATTAAGCAGCTCTGCTTTCTCCTTGCTGCCTGTTACTTCCTTGCCATCTTCTCTCTTTAGTGGACCTGCAGTTTCCTTGACTTTTTTCTTGTTATTAATATGTTGAAAGAAACTTTTTTTATTGTCCTTATTTCTGCAAGTCTTTGTTCATTCTGAGCCTTTGCTTTCCTGACTTCATCTTTGCATGTTCTGTTTAGTAATAATTACTTGCATGTTTAGTAATAATTACTAAAAGTATAGCTACATCAGATTTCCCACATTTTATGCACCATGTCAAGTGAAAGTGCAGTTTGCCTGATGTGCCTTAGCATGTTAGGTGATTGTATAACCAACTTAATCCTGGATTAATCAGTGGCAAATTAAGGGAAGGAGGGCATCAGAAAGTTTTTCCCCTGGCTATCATGCCCTTAACTTATTCACTGCCATACTTAACTCTTTAGTCTTTTCTTTTTATAATTGTCCTTATTTGCTATGTTTAACAATCTGCATTGTTTTTTTTAAATGTTTTCTTTGGCATGGTGAATGATTAAAGTTTAAGTTTGATTTGGAGGTGTTGACAAGATATTGTATTTGTTTCCATCTCATGGTGTGAAAATTTTGCTTCCATCAAGGAGCACCATTATTGGGCTCTGATCAGAGCATCAGTTGGCCTTAATCCAATCCTGGACTAACTGACTTGTTCAACAACAACATGTAAAGAGGTTTAATTTCTGATGACCACATGCATACATCAACGTAGTTTTCCTAGCAATGTTACAGATATACTGTAGCTTTGGAGCTATTATATTTTCATCCTGCTTTTAATATACAGGTAGTTTTCGACTTACAAAAGTTCATTTAGTGACCATTCAAATTTACGACAACACTGAAAAAAGTGACTTTTCACACTTACAACCATTGCAACATCCTCATAGTCATGTGATAAAAATTTGAATGCTTGGCAATGGATCCATATTTATGACAGCTGAGTGTCCCAAATTCATGTGATCCCCTTTTGCGACCTTCTGACAAGCAAACTCAATGGAGAAGTCAAATTCACTTAATAACTGTGTTACTAACTTAACAGTTGTATTTAGTCATTTGATAACAGTGGCAAGAGAGGTCATAAAATGGGGCAAAATTGACTTAAATGTCTTGCTTAGCAACATAAATTTGGGACTTAATTGTGTTTGTAAGTCAAGACAGTGAACATAGTCATACTCCTGCCTCCTATTTTGTCCACAAGAACTAGCTTGTAAAGTGGGTTGGACTAAGAGAGAGTGATTGGCACATCTAAAATTCAGAGTCCCAAAGTTGCTTTTTTCAGGAGGCAACTGAACTTTCTTGTGTTTCTTTTGAAGACGTTTTACTTCTCATCCAAGAAGCTTCTTCAGCTCTGACTAGATGGTGGGTAGTGAAAGGATTTATGTTGCTTGCAGACAGCTGGGCATTTGCATTCTTTTAGAGAGTCCTTGAAATCATTTGGAGGTTTATCTGTGTCCTCAGGGTCACCTGAGTAGTGCAAATGTGTGTGGAGCCTTCTTGGTTGCAGGATGTTTTCTGGCCTGTGTCCCTTCACTGTTGAAAACAGGCACAGGCTGTTGAGGATGAGTCTGTGCTATCTGAAACTCAAAAGAAACACAAGAAAGTCCAGTTGCCTCCTGAAAAAAATCACCTTTGGGACAACCATGCCTGGATGACTAAGAACCTCCATGTAAGATTCAGAGTCTTTTAATTTCTAGACCATCAGCTTATTAGCAACTATACCAAACTGACTTTCTATAGTTGTATACATTAACATCCCAATCTAGTTTATAACCCTGGAATTGTCTGATAATTGTCTGAGTTGTCCGACCCAACTGCCGAACCCACAGGCTGACCCTGAATCACAACACTATCCCGATCTATGCCGATCCGGATGCGGTCGGGATGGAAATTGTTCAAGAAAAGCAGTCACCGACTTCCGGTGGCGACGCGACGCCGAAGACAGCCGTTTTCGGGCTGCCCGCTCCGCAGCTGTGTTTTTCCATCGTAAACAGCGCCGATCAGCTGTTTAGATGGATTTGAAGCCCCCTCCTTGAGACAAGAGGAGGGGGTGAGGCCCCAGGTAGGGGTTGAGCTCTCCGGGGCCGCCTGAGCTGAGAGTTTGGGCGGCTGAAGGATTGAGCCCCCCCGAAGCCTGGGTTGCTCCGAGCTGCGCAGCGCCCCTGCTCCGGGATTTATGGAGCAGAGCCAGGCGTTAGCAACCACCCCTGCCAAAAGGAAATACTTTTGATTGTTAAGATGCAGGCAGAGCGGTACAGGAGGTCAAGGTGATGTGGACTCTTATCTTTACTCTCTAGCTCAATGGATTTTATAGCTTTAAAGTGAAAGTGCGCAATAAGTGAAAGTGGGGGAAGATGGCAGCTAAAACTTCTAAAGCTCTTCGGAGTGCGGGGTCTTCCCTGGTGCAACAGACCTCATTGCAAGCTTTGCTTCCTCCTGCACCTTCTCCGGCATTGACGCTTAAGGATTTACAAGATGCTCTTGGAAAGCATTCACAATTGATGTCTGACATGATGGATGAAAAGCTGAAAAAGTTGGAGGAGAAACTGGAGAAGAAGATGGAAGAGAAGTTTAGAGCAATGAGGGTGGACATGTTGTCTATGATTGAATCTGTAGCTGAATGTGTGCAACAGCTGGATGAAAAAGTGAAGGATCTCAGTCAAAAGAACTCTATATTAGAAGCAAAGGTATCAGAAAATGAAAATATAAGGGATAAAATGGACGGAGAATTGAGCCTTGCTCAGTATCATCAGATGCAGTATGCTATTAGAATCAGGGGTTTAAAGGAGAACTGTAAAGAAGATTTAAAGCAGCTGATTTCTGAGGCTCTGGAAGGGGTATTGGGCCAGCCAGCATCTGAAATTGAGGGAAATATGGACAAAATTTTTCGTGTAAATTCATGGATTGCAAGACAAAGGAAGTTACCCAGAGATGTGGTGGTCTATTTTACAAAGAGAGTAATTAGAGATGAAGTTATTCAAGCTGCCTATGATACTAAACTGGTAGTGGCTGAGCAAGAAGTCTTGGTTTTAAAAGAGATTCCTCCGAAGATTTTAAGGAGAAGGAAAGATTTTGCATTTTTAGTACAGGAACTTAAGAAATGTGATATTAAGTTTAGATGGGAGATTCCAGTTGGACTGGTGGTGACGCATGAAGGTAAAAGACATCGTCTGGTTACTGTGGCCCAGGCACGTGATTTTTATAGCAATGTGTTAAAAGCAACCCCCCTATCATTTTTGGAAGCTGTTAAGGGATACGGCGAGGGAAAGCTTCAAGATGTTGCAGACAGACAGATAGAGGACAATGGTGTTGGAGGGGATCAAGATACAGTTTCATTGGATGTTGCAGGAGGCCAGAGGAAGACGCGTGCCGCCTTAAGAAGAGTGAGACGAGAGCAAGAGCAAGACCAGCAGATAGTTATGGAATCTCCAAAGTGTATTTACAGTGAAGATGTGGGAGGGGCGCGGTCCAAAGAAGTTTTGGGGGTCATGACAGACGTGCTCCAAAAGTTTTGGGGCGTTAAGATTGCTGATTAAATTTTTAAATTAGTATCTTAATGGATTAAATTTATCATAGAGGAGAAAGAAAGTTTTTTTTTAATATTTAACACAATTTAAGATGGATGTTATTTGCTTGTTAGAAAAGTATATTAGGGTTATGGACTAAAAGTGTGTGTTGAACACATTTGGTGTGATACATGCAAGAATTATTTTTGATTATGGTTTAGTTTGGTTGGAGATTATTAAGGTTAATAGATAGGCGCTTTTGGCGCGTAACTGAGAATTTGTTTATTTTTTTTCTTTGAAATTAATATGAATAAGGACTGGGATTAAGAAAATCTATTCTGAGTAAAGCTCTTTTTTGTTTTTCTCTTTTTCTTTTTTACTTTATTTGTAATATTAATATTGTTTGTATTCATTTTACATGAGCTAGAGGGAGATAGAACTAATAGGTTATTGCTGATAACATAGGGGTGCTTATGTTTGTTTTTTGATTTTATACCCTGTATTTAGCTCTGGGAAGTCGGGGGGGGGGAGGAGGGAATGGGGGGAAGGGATAGGGAGGGTTGGGTGGGGGTGGGGGAGGGGGGGATTAAAGTTAAAATGTATTGTAAAACTTTTTAAATAAAAAAAAACCCTAGGAAATAGATAGAAATGAAACTTCAAATACACTGTATTTATTCCAATATATGTTTTGTACTTCCAATGAAAATAAAGTCAGTTTCATTCAACCCACCAAAAAAATAAACTTGGATAAAGAGTTGTAATAGGCATTAACCTTTAAAAAGTAGAAAATTATGAAATGGAAATATTTTATGTCCCATTTTTAAATATATTATAGAACAAGATATTTAACTTGTCAAAGGTTTTAATTGCTAATTTAGTGTAAGAACCGTAAAGTTTTTGTCGCATAAGCCCACAAACAAATCTCCCAGAACAATGCATATGTGAAGAAAAAATTACATTGCCTAAAGTATAATAGCTTTGTTTCAAAAGCAGTCACTGTGGATGATGAATACAATATGTTTATGAACTTCATGTTTCACTTATTTTATAAGCCACACAAACCATCAAGACATTCTTTCTAATGCAGAATGTTCTATTCAATTACTACTAAAAGTATTTCTTTATAAAAACAGTAAAGCTAAAATAATAGCATATAGCCAGCATAACACAACTGGAATTTGCCTGGAGGTCTTCGACCAGGATGAACAAGTGTAATTTCTTTCATATCTTTGTGTGTTGACTGACAGTCCAATTTGATACTGTAAATGAAATACAGTTTCCAAGTATTTTCTGCTCACTAAAGGTTTCTGTATATGTATATGTTTTTTTACTAAAGCATAATAAAACATATCTAAATATGACTGTTGAATTGTCTGCATTTTTAAGCAAACTGAATTAAGTACAATTGAAAGTGATTTCACTTAGGTTGTTCAAGACAGAAAAGTGATGTACAGGCAATATTCAATTTTTCAGATTCATAAATCATAAACTGGTTAAGATTTTTAAGCCGCTAATGAGAAAATTGTGATTTTCCAAATATTCCTAAACTATAAATCCAATCATCCCTGACCACGAGCTCATTCTTGTTTAGGCTGATTGATAAGAGATTGCCCACATATGTTTACAAAAGCAAAGGGATCAATCCTGAAATAAAAATAGGGAAACACTGATTAAATTGCAAATAATTAGAATGCAGAATTTAGGCATTTTACCATTTGGATCAGCAAAAATAAAAAATGCCAGAAAATATCATTTCAGCATAGGGATAGGAAAGAATAAATAACTGTGGTTAACTATCAATAAATTGCTAGATGACGCCAAAATAAGGAACCACATATATTCTCTTTTTTCCTGTCCCAGACTGAGAGGGACTAAAGTACTCTAGCACTACTAGAAACCTGGATATAAGGACCTACACAGTAAATCCTGAAATGGCTTTAATCCTCCCACAAATGATTAATATAGTGTAATATAATATATTCCTGTTTAAAATGTATTGTTAATTCTAAAGAAACAAGTCTGTATTTTAGTATAATTTACAGATTTCTGTACTTATCTAGACTTTTAGGTTCTGCCCATTTTCAGTACCCAGCTAGGTTTTGCCAAGCAGAAGTGTAACTATCTAAAACGGGCATTTTAAAACTTTTTCATGTTAGTTTTTAAAAAGTTCTGAAAGCAGTTTGAAAACTTCTTCTCTAAAATTCATAGTCGTTCACTAACAGTGCCAAAAGGCCCCAGCAAATGGCAATATGAGGCTACCTTGGCTGGTTTTAAAAGCTATGAAGAACCCACCTTGATTAATACTTGGAAGGAGATTCGCCTGAGAATTCTAGAGCTGTTATTTATTTATTTATTTATTTATTTATTTATTTTAATCCCATTTATATCCTGCCCTTCTCCGAAGACTCAGGGCGGCTTACAAGCTTAGCAGTAGCCTTCATTCTATGTACGGTATATGCCTGCTTATTAGGGCTTTTGTCCCCCCCCAAGCGGCATTATTACAAAGTCAGCTTATTGCCCCCAACAATCTGGGTCCTCATTTTACCTACCTCGGAAGGATGGAAGGCTGAGTCAACCTTGTTAATTAGAATTATATTCCAGCATAAAATGCTTTCCAGGAGATAGTGACAAGCATTTCATTAAACACCTCTGCTTTGCAAGCTATATTGGTTATCAGTTTGCTTTCAGGGTTAATTATTCAAGGTGCTGGTTGCTACCTATAAATCACTACAATAAACGAACAAGCCCACTGGGCACTTCCACTCCTGCTTCTCTGCCTCCAGCCTATCTCCCCCCCCCCACTTTTTTTTTTGTCAAGCTAAATGTTTTCCAACTTCGGCTGCTACAAACAATGCTTCATTTTGTTGTAGATAAATGTCTCCACTCCAGCCAACTACTGTGCATTGTGGTAAGAAACTCCCTATCTTCCAGCCACAAGTTGCTGTCCTCTTCCAGATGATACAACACTAGTGGGCCTTATTCATGATGACAATGTGGAAGCTTATCGCAAGGAGGTTGAGGGGTTGGTGAACTGGTGTAAAGATAACAGCTTAGTTTTAAATACTGGTAAAACCAAAGAAATCATTGTCGATTTCAGAAAAGGCAGGCACAGCTGTGCATTAATGATTCACCTGTGGAGATGGTTACCAGCATCAAATTCCTGGGTGTGCAGCTAACAAGTAGGCAGGCTTTGTCGCTCAACAGTGAGAAACTGGTGAAGCGGGCACAGCAGCGCCTGCACTTTCTGCATCGCATGAGAAAAGCTCATCTTCCTTCCCCTGCTCTGACCACTTTCTACAGGGAGATGATTGAGAGCATCCTGTCATACAGCATCACAGTCTGGTTTGGAAGCATCACTGCTTCAGACAGGAAGGCAGTGCAGAGAATGGTGAGGATGACTGAAAAGATCATTGGCAGTTCCCTCCCTTCCATCCAGGACATAGCATATAAGTGTTGTTTGAACAGGGTCCGTAAGATTATCTGGGACACTACTCATCCTCTTCACGACCTGTTTTCCTTGTTACCTTCTGAGAGGAGGTTTCGTGGTATCCATAGCAGAACATCCAGATTCAACCATAGTTTCATACCATACAGCATTAACCTTTTGAACTCTCAGGCTTCCTCCTTCCATTATATATTCAAGTTGGACAGTATTTAATATTTTATTGTTATGTATATGTAGGAGTGTGGTCTATACTACTACTACTACTACTACTAATAATAATAATAATAATAATAATAATAATAATAATAATAATAATAATAATAATAATAATAATAATAATAATAATAATAATAATAATAATAATAAAGTTGGAAGGGACCTTGGAGGTCATCTAGTCCAACCCCCTGCTCAGGCAGGAAACCTTATACCATTTCAGGCAAATGGCTGTCCAGTCTCTTCTTTAAAAACCTCCAGTGTTGGAGCATTCACCACCTCTGGAGGCAGGTTGTTCCACTGGTTAATTGTTCTAACTGTCAGGAAGTTTCTCCTTAGTTGTATGTAGTATGTTTCCAGGGGTGTCATGTATGTGCCTCACTTTGAGAGTGGGCAACTAAATTTCATTTTTGATGTGCGCCATTGTGCCCACAGTAAAAAATGACAATAAAGATCTTATCTTATCTTATCTTATGACCACCTTCAGAAAGGACCCCCCCTCCTCCTAGTGGCTGCTATAACAATGGATGCTTTTAAACAAGTCCACCAATGGATTCTGATGATGGCCCCTTACAAAGGAAAACAGGTGAAACTGATAAAAAATCTTCCATTTTTTTCTTCTAGCCCAAATGATGCAAAGAATGACAAAACGGTGGTTTCTTTTGTGAGGGCATGTAATCTCAAAGCAGGGCAATCCACTTGTGAAGGTCTGTGGTAACCAGTATGCACACAAACCTGGCTAGCATCATTACCAGACTGGAAGAACAGATTGAAATTTGAACAGCAACTTTATAAGCAAGTTTCAGATGGTTTCAGACAAGAAGCTTAAAGCTTCTTAAGGAAAGAAATATTACTCCGTTCTTAATCCTTATTACTTACCGGTATTTCATATAGCAAGGCAGATGAATTAGGTTTCCAACAGATACAAGTTTGCATTGAGAAATAGGTATTTTACTGGTTTTAAATCCCTCCCCAATATATAGGCAAAAGTAAAAAAATAACTTCAGTGTTTACTGTATATCATCATATTTATATAATTGCATACCACTGAATCTAAGTACTGTATCTCTCAAAACATAATAAATGTTCAGCAAAAATGATTTTGTTCAGATAAAAGGCAGATTGGCAAGCAAAATTAAAGTTCAGTACTGCTTATTAGATGGGTGATTACAAAGTACAATAACAAACAAGTGCCTTTAAGGTGTTAAGTTTGCCTTTTATAGGGTTTAAAAACAGTAATTTCTTAGCATTGAAATAGTCTGACTTAAGAAATCTCACTATTTGACTGGGTTTGAAAGACATTTACTTTTCTTTCTTTAGTTCTGAAAATGCAAAAGTAAAAAGACAGAAAAATTTCAAACCGATTTTCTAGTATAGGAATAAAGAAGACAACACAGCAAACCAACAAGCTGAATGGATGCTGCACTCCTATATACAGTTACCGAAAAGTCCCCCTGAACTCACCAGGCATTGTTTCAGTTCCAAGACTGCAGTTTCAAGCCCTGAACTATATAATGTATTTTCATAAACAACCAAAAAATTCAACAAAATTTCTGGAATCTCTCTGTATTGTGATTGGAAGGAAATGATATGCTGGTCTGGTAATTTTTTCATTTATGTTCCAATCTTTTATAACTCTGCTTTGATTACTAAAGAACCCTTCTCCATACATCTCTACACCTTTAGATCTCACACAATAGCAATACCTCTGAAGTACAGGAGCTTGGAATAAGAAGGCCTTCAGCACAGTAATGAGAGGTAGCGATAGGTTCTTTTTTAAATCATGCCCAATTAGATTGATTCAAGAGAGATACAAAATCACTGAACCCTGGACAGATGATTTCTTTGTATCTCCCTCTAATGATTGAGGATATGTTTGATTTTGTAAAAACACACATATAGAAGTAATATGTGAATGCTTCCTATATTGTGTTCTATTGCTATCTCTATGCTATTACTATGACAATTATGACTTATAAGACAACTACCATGTCTTACTTACACTATTACTATTCACTCTGAGCTTGAAGTGAGGGCATTCCATGCTCAAAGAGCATTATTATTACTATTCAATCGATCAAATTGCTTTTAAAGACCAGCAAGTTACTAATAACATAATTTTGCTAAAATAGAAATGAAAATAAAGATTGATATTGATAAGAATAAAAAAGTGAAGATAAAATTAATGTAAAATTACAAAGTACAGATATTAAACAAATCCTATAAAATTACAATTAAATTTTTGAAGAATAATCTAGCACAAGGCTAGAAAGTGGAAGATCATGAGTTCTAGTCCTGCCTTAGCCATGAAAGTCAATTGGGTGACCTTGGACCAATCATTCTCAGCCCAACTCATCTCACAGGGTTGTTATGAGCAAAAGGAGAAAGGTGTGTTGGATATATTTGCTATCTTGCCACTTATGTGGGGCTTCTATGAGGTAATAGCCTGAAAAACAATTCCTAGGTGATTCCCACCTCTCTCTAGACATCTTTGCCAATAAGCAGCTTCAATAGCAGGAGCTTTGAGGTGGTTAGTAGAGTGTGGATCACTTCCACACCATTGTTTTTCTCTGCATGTTATGGCTTGGATAAGTCAGGGAGGCTAGTGAACTGTATAACCCCGTGGTGGCGAACCTATGGCACACGTGCCACAGGTGGCACGCAGAGCCCTCTCTGTGGGCACATGCGCCGTCCCAGCTGGGTTTTTATAAAACCTTTTCGCTTTAGGCCTCTGCCGAATGCAAAAAAAAAAAAGTTTAAATCAATCAATTTTAACTTCTCGCGGGGGAAAAAAAATCTCGCAGTTGGAATTGAACTTTTTAGTCCCACCCAGTCTGCTGTTACTACCGCAGCCACGCCCACCCAATGGGCCACACCCACCCAATGGGCCACGCCCACCCGGCACCTGACGATACATAAGTGGGTTTTAGGCTGCAGTTTGGGTACTTGGTCTCGAAAAGGTTCGCCATCACTGGTATAACCTCTTCCTCCAACTTATTTTTTTTCAACACCAATAGAGCAAGCCACTTATATATAAACAGACCAAACCCTATTCCCCCTTAGCATCGATGATGTTACCTAGACTGGTAATAAAACATTTGCAAGAAAACAACCAAACTCAGGGAGCATCAAGAACCCCAGTTCAACCCTGAACTACAAATCTTTTCTATTGGAATTACTATGTAGTGATGTAGAATTACTATGTAGGGCTAAGTTTTTCAAATCTATTTCCATAACAATCCCAACTTAAAGTGGTTCTGTCCCTCCTTCATTCTAGTGTGACTGATTTTCTATCACCAGATTATTGCCTCTTGATCAGGGATTCCAGGATTTGTTTTAGCTTAAGTGGATAAACCTGGCAATAGCTGATTTCATTAGTTCGAATAGCTTGTTCTTGAGCAGCCAAAATTAAGCCTTTAAAAAAAATGTTATAAGCCATTGCTGTTTTATCTTTATCCACTTTCCCTTTGATCATTTGCAAAAATTTACCCTGTAATGTTTTTTCTTGATGGCATTTTGTTCTTGGTTTTATTACATTACTTTGATTTTCTTTTCTTTCCAGCTTATTCAGTAAGTTTCAATTTTTAATTTACATTAATGCTTGTTCTTGGCTGTCTTTTATGTAATCAGCCAGTGCATGCTTTTCTTTGAGTTTGTTTGAAGTTAATGTCTACTTCTATTTCTCCAGGGCAGATATAATCTATCAATATCACTATGGAAATGTAAGCTTTGGGGGGGGGGGTGTTGGTCCAAACTTTCCCAATTCAGCTTGTGTCCAATTAATCATTCTAGCAGTATATCATATCACAGGTATGCCACAGGTATTGATGGCTTTCATAATGTTCCCACCATTTATGATTTTAGCACTTTTCTGATTCTTTGGATATGATTTACCAATCACATTTTTAACCTGCCCATGTTTGATGTTATTCAATGATAAAATGATGATACTTGTAGGCTTCATCTTAATAGCTCCTAATGGTTTATCCATGCAAAATTTCAATTCCATTCCAGTAATTTTATTCAAATTTATTTTTATTGTGGCACATTACTCTAGCCCAAAGTCTTACCATATTTGTCAATTGCTGTATTTCAATTTCTAATTTTTTATGAAGCATCAGGTCATCCATATAAAGCAACAATGACATTTTATTACCATTTTTGCTGTTTGATAACCAAGATTTGTTTTCTTCAAAGTACATATTTTTCATTTCCAACCATCCATTCTGGTCTTCCACTGCTTGTTTTCTATAAACATTCCAATATATTTTATGACACCTTATTACTATGGTTCATCACACAGTCAGCCTGATTTTCAGACTGGATTTGGCATTTTTATCCACCTAGAGTCCTTCCCAAGGACCTGGGATAGGCACATGCTATTATGGTGGGTTACAGTTAGCCAGATGTTTAGACTGGGTTTCACATTTATTCATCTATCAAGTCCTTCCAAGGATCTGAGATTGGCAGATGTTGTTGTTTATGGTGTTAACAGTATCGCAGGGTGTTAGTTGTTCCAAGTAAAGCTGCATTTTGCAATTGACTGGTGGCAATTTTGTCAATAACTTTGTGGTTATTGATGTATTTTGTCCTGTCTTTTTATACATAACTCATAACTTATTTTCCCCATAACCCAGTGAAATAGATTAAGGTGAGAAAAAGCAACGGACCCAAAGTTGCCTAGCTGACTTACAAAAATTTTCTGTGATAAAGCTCTTGTATAATTGGAATGTTTTATCATAACTCTTGCAAGAGGTCAAATGAAAAAAAAATTGTTTCCTTCCATACTAATCAGTGTTTTATTTCAGGAAGATTAATATTAATTAGGAATAAATCCAGCTTTGATAATTTCACTGCAGAATATGCGTCAGCTATATCTTCAATCTAGAAAAAAAATAAAAAAAACATTAATAATGGTATATCCCACAATACAGTAGGATTAAAGTCATATCCATCTACAGTCTACTTATAAAGAAATAATAGTCTCAAAGATTTTGAATTAAATTATAAAATGATTACCTAGTTCTTGACAAATCTTTGTAAATTTTCTATGTTGTTATGGTGACAAAACAGTATATATGTTACAATTACTACTGCTAATCAGATAGACCATAATGTTAACTGAGTAATGTGGAATTAGAAATGTTTCAGTGTATATTGTATGTGTGTACATTTGCAAACTTGAGTCAGTTTTTTACTCTTAGAAAATGTCTGGACTAATCCCTGCAATTCTCTTGTCAAGATTTGTTTGTCATTGCCTATTTCCAGCCTGAGAGAGAGAGAGTAACTGCCCAAGGTTACTCAACTGGCTTTGTACGTAAGGTAGGACTAGAACCAACACTTTCCAGGCTTCAAACCTTGTGCCTTAACCACTAAACCAGACTGGTTACAGTGAAGGCTGAAATTACTCGTCTAAATTCAGGAAGTTAACAGAAAAATAATGGGTGAATTATTCCCAGAATTGGTATATTGGGTTTAATACAGGATTTAATATTAAATGGGGCAGTGCTTTCTAAGTCTGCTACTATTTACAATGTTGGGTATCAGCATTTTTGAAACTATGTTGAATTAATGCAAAGCAATTTTTAGTACAAATAACTGTACAAAAACTTGTGAAAACACTGTTATGAAAGTTGGCATTTGCAAACTCCCAAATTTAAATCTAGCTGCTGTTATGGCTGTTCTCTCTTATGATATTAGAAAGTGTTACTCAAGAAAATCAGTAGATGATGATCTAAACCAAAGCCAAGAATAAACCTTACTATCATTACTTAACAATTACTAATGCTGAGAAATCTGCTTTCCACTCTTCCCTTTCTGTTCTGCCATTTATAATGGGAAACAAGAATTCTGAGTGCTAATCAAAAAATATACATAAAGACTGAGTTCAGATATAATGGTGCTTTCTCTTTATGAAAATGAGCCAGATTCTGTCCACTGGAGTTCTGAGTTCTTCAAAAACATCTGCCATAGGTTTTAGTTAATCAAAATTTATCATATCAAATCTAAAACTATGCCCAGGCTCAATCACTGTTGGTTGCAACAAGCCAGCTTTATGGTTTGAAGTTGGAGTTTTTCAATTATCAGTATTTAAGATTAACCATTGCTTAATTCAAACACTGTGCTAATCATGGTACTGCTAAAACGGAAGTGAAAACACCTTGGTTGCATTTCAATAATGTACTAAGCTTCCATACCAGTTTAATAAACATGCATACATTGCCATCTTCACCCCATCATGTTTCTCCTTGACCAGTGACAGAGTGAAGCAATTGAATTTTCAATTTGCAAGACCCAGAATTTGAAAACCAAGTGGACTAAAGAAGAATGGAGTAAAGTCTATCCAGGGCTTTTTTTCTCATAGAATGCTCAGAACGGAGTTCTGGCACCTTTTTTGGATGGAACCTTGTAGGGTAGGCAAGGTGGGTTGTATGACATGTGTGAGTTCCGGCACTGAGTCTATCACTTCAATATGGAATACAGAACACTGAATTTCTCAAGGTCTATAATATGATGATAGAAAAAGCTACATAAAGCAACACAAGAGTTCAGAAGTATTTTTAAAACTTATAAGATAGAAAAAATCAAACCATAAAGAGTAAGGATACAGAGGTTTAATTACATACTTACCATAACAATCAGATTGGCATTAAGAATCTTGTTTTCTCCTTTCGTATTCTGCCATTTCATAATTATGATGCTTGATAAGCTAAACGATAATCATAGATAAATACATGGAACACAAAAGGTTAGTATGTCCTTATAAGCTTCTATTATTTCATTATAGTGGCCTGAATACAACTTATACATTTAACATACATTTATTTTATTTATAATATTAGCATTTTCTTAAGTGATATTGAGAAAACGATAGAATTCAAATGATGATTTTAATGTCCTTTCAAAGTCTACATTAGTTCAAATTATTTAATGTTGCCAATTTTCAGCCTGGGGCTACGTTTATACACTATGTTAACCCATAACAAGTTTGCAGTAAGCTAGAACAAAATTATTATGCATAAGCCAAGTGTCCCCAGCTAATTCACCAAAATTGTGTCTAAAATAATCTTTGGAAACAATTCTAACAGTACCTTCCTATTTGGAAAGCTGTAGCAAGATAATTCTATATTATGTTATTTCTATATTTTGAAGGAGAACTAGATAACACGTTTCCAACCTATATCCATAATGCTTTTAACAGAGAGAAAGCATAGAGCTTCAGTCTTATCTAAGTTGAATGCAATATTCCCTAAAATCGCAGTCAGTTTGGGCTGTGGCTAGTTTGCCGTAAGCACAATTAAATCCAGTTTTAAGTAAGCTTCTTCCACAATTCTATGCAACCTAGCACATCTAATCTAGAGCCGATATACCATTTCCTGTTGATGGCATTCTATCAACTAGGAAATACATCTCATATAGCTCCTTGAAGTACATTCAGGCTCATATATAAGGGTAACTATGGAAAATGATCCATATAAATGGTCAATTGATTAAAACTCAGGAAAAGATTTAAAAATAATCAAAGGTTACTTTACAAATATTAATTTCACACATATTCTTACCATAACCCATAATAGGACCGTTGAAGAAAGACTTAGGCCAACTTTTATCCAGTTAGGATTTTTTGAATCTTCCCTTCCTATTTGGAATACTGACCGTGACAATGCTAAAATAAAGAAGTTTCAAAGTACATTAGTTCTGAAATGAATGTAAAATGCTTTTAAAAATAATTCTTCATAAATTAGGTATACATTTCTCAATTTAACCAAAAACAATTAAGTCACATTATGACTTGTTTTATTATTTGAGCCTCAAATTACATTATTTGTGTCTCAGGTTATGTTTTCATAAGACAGACAAGATAGAAATAGGAATCAATTTTAGCTGAAGTGTTCATAGTTGTGAATAAGTATACACTTATTAGATGAAATTAGAATTTTGTAAAGATCAATTCTTTTCATATATTGTATGGTTAGTTATACCAGAAGAAAAGTATCATACAGTTTATTTATTTATTTTTTTTATTAAAGAGTTTTACAAAAACAAGATTTTACAATACATCCCAAAATCCCACCCACCCCAAGTATCATACAGTTTATTGTAAAGGACATTTAAACAGCATATATTATAACAAACAGGAAGAAGTAATTGCGTTTGAAATTTAAAATAATTTGTTTTTACACAAATCTGTACCCCATTTTTTTACTACTTAAAATGATTTTTTCCTACGCTCGCGTGTAATCCCAGGCCGAAAAACGCTTAAAGAGGTTCCAACGATAAGACCGTTTTCCCTTCCAAACTAATCCTAGGAGAACACTAAAAACAAGTATCTTACACAAAGTAACCCATCAGGCTTTCGATGTAAGAAAAAAGAGGAATGTAACAACCCGTGCAGTAAAGGGATATGTTCATATGCTCATCACTCAGATACAGAGATGCCACTGATGTACAAACACACTCAACCCGCTGCCCTAATGTGACCACACGGGGCACCGCAAAATTGTTGTATGCACAGAGGCCTCAGCAAAATGGTCAACGAAGAGAGAAAGGCAACTGCAGCTGAAGGTTATACATTCAGTCTAGTAAGGCGAAACATTCACACATTCAGTCAAGATGGGTAGGGCAACAGAACACTCATGCAAATTAAATGTTTTCTTCTGAAGAGCCAAGGTTCCGAAAACAAGTCCCACCCGAGACCACAAAACTCACTTGGAGTCACCTTGCTTGGAATCTGCCAAAACCGCTTCGCAGCCCGCAAGGTCGCCGCCATGTTACTTTTCTTCTCAAGAGAAGCGAGGAGACAAACGCACCAATCCAAGAGTAAGAGGGGCGGCTGCTAAAAAGATCTAAGGAAAGGATTTGGGGCGTCATCTATCGACAACTCGGCAGAACAACTCAAGTCAGCCTAATAGAAGCTCATCCCCACGGCGATGACATTCGTTTTTAATTAATGCCGGCTTTGGATGTTTGTTTGATGTTATGTTATGCTGTGATTTTTATTTCGGGAACTAAAATGTACACAACTGGTGTTGTTCAAACTTTCCTTGAAATCACTGCTGTGATAGCAGTCTCCTAAATTCATCTGTTCTCCTAAATTCATATATTGTCCTAAGTTCATCTGCTCTAAATTCATTGTTTTTAACTTTTGTATCGATCTTTGTTTTAAATACCCTGTAAACCGCCCTGAGTCCTTCGGGAAAGGGCGGTATATAAATCCAATAAAATAAATAAATAAATCTGTTAAAGTGGATTGTAGTAATCACAATTACTGATTTACAAGTGATTTGTAGTAATCAGAAAATAATGTTATTCTAATCACGTTGTTTTCATAATTAAAAGGTTGCACTAATTTTAAAAAATCATATATGATTTCTGAATAAATATGAAGTTTTCAAATCATAAATTCCTGAACGTATTACTGAGTACAGAACAGATATAAAGTTGGACTTACATGATTTGTAATGAAATCGGAACTCTCACGAGTTACAAGATTACAATCCTTGTCAGCATCAAGTGGTTCCTCAGTTTGAAAAATGCTGATCATTTTAGAACCCATATACTGTTTCATAACTAATAACGCTGGACTCCAATTTCAAACCTCAGAGGTTTCAGGAATGCTGTCTTACCCCCGGTTTTTCCAGTTTTTTTAGATTAATAATACAAACTTGTAAGAAGTGGTAAAAAGACTTTGTATGTATGAAGTTGATTGCATGCTTTCATACTGGAGATGAAAAGAAGCAGGAAATCTTAATGTCAAACTTGTTTTCCTAGCCAATTTTTAATTGGAATTTTGTGCTACAGATTCCAAAGTGACAACTATTGTCTTTTTAAATAACTAACATCTAGATTCATAGCTATTGCGATAGTGGAGATGTGTAGCTTTAAGTGTAGAAAGATATGAAATGACAGGAGTCTTATTTTCCCAATGCTTTTTGGGCTTCATACAGGCATCATCTGGGCCATTGCGACCAACGGCTGTTTGCTCTGACCATGCAAACTCCATAGCTCCTATGAGTTTTTGTCCTTCGGTTTCCTTTTGCAAGAATGAGTCAAGCCTTATTCACGTGTATAGTTCTGAAATCTCGAAGGGATTCAACAGCATCACGCGTACGTCTAGACACTTTCTCAGCCTCGGAGCTCAATAAACGCGCAGGCGCAACACTGCCCCAAGACGCTGCGAGACCTTAAAGATCTATCTAATTTCCCGACTTGCCCTGCTGCTGCCATTCAAGTCTATGGAGAAAAGACAGGAAGAAGAGGGGTCATGACGCATGCGCGCAACGCCTGATGACCCGGCTGGGGAAGCCCCACACTGGCGGCCATTTTGGCGGCGCCTCCTCTCTGTGGCCTGCTCAGTTACCACGTGAACCGGCCGCCGCCTGGGGCTTGCTGCGGAGCAGGGGTAACCGGGCACAGGCATCCCGGCGGCAAGGGAAGCCGCACAAAGTAGAAGGGGGAGTTGCCGTAGCAAACGACGGCAGTGCTGGTGGTAGCGACGCCCTGGCGTGGAGTTCCTCCTGAGAGGCGGCGGTAGGGGTGGTGATCAGACAGCGGTAGAAGGGAGCGGGTTTACCGGCCCGGTCGTAGCAAGAAGGGCGGAGGCGGTGGCGGCGGCGACAACAGTAGCAGAGACAATGCCGTCAGTGAGCCTCCCGCCGAAGGAAAACGCGCTCTTCAAGCGCATCCTGGTGAGTAAAAGAAGCCCTCGTCTAAGCCTGCCTACCTACCCACCCGCCCGGCGGAGTTTTCCATGAAACTGGGGCCCCAGGGGATGCTTAACAACTCCCGGGTCAAAAACAATCTCTCCCGCTTTCGTTTTGGTTTGAGCTCTGCTGACAAATCTCTCGGCCGTGTCAGCGTTTCTTGTTCCAGAACTGCCCGTAGAATGTGTTGGGCATGCTTTACTTCATCACGCCCCAGGGCCAGCTTAGAAGGGATTTGGTTGCTGAGAATGGCTATTTTCTGCTTTTAGAAGCAAGTAATAGATAGACAAGCCTTTGGTGGGCGAAACAATAGGGAGAACAGAGCCAAAAAAAAAGTTTGTTCAGTGAGAGGCAGGTTGTAAAAAATCTGGGTTTTGTGGTGTGTTTTTTTTAATTTAAAGGAGAGAATTAAAAGTCAGACCACCGTTCTTACCTTTTCTTTGGTCTGATTGCTTTGAAAACAGCCTTTCAGTTACCAAAGGTTATTTCACACATAAATCAACTGTTCTGTATGTGTTATCTTGTAGTATTGTTACACACTCTGCTGATCTAAAATAAGTTTGCCTAATGTGATATTAGTGAATTAAAGTGATCTACAAAATTCATCAGTTTTATTTTTTAAAAACAGATGAAGTTAAATTATTTGAAATGCAACACTTTGTAAATCTAGCAATTCGCCAAATGGACAAATTGTTAAAGTTTGCTATTTTATCTACTTAAACTTAAGATAGGTTTCTGTCTTGAACATTGTATAATGTATACGATATTTTTCCAGCATTTTCAAATTGTGGCTTAGTAGACAATGATTGTATAATGTTAAGCCAAAACAGAAATGTCACATTACACCATGTAACTCAATCCTGTGTTAGATATCTAATGATCATCTATTTTTAAGAACATAAATATGTTCTTAGGAGGATGTTATACCCAAAATATTACAGTCATTTAAAATATGGCAACTGTAAATTACAGAATGAGTAATTGGGATGGACAGAAATGATGAGGCCATTAATGTCTTATATCTAGTAACTTGTCTGAAACAATCTGTAGTAAAGGAATATTCAGAAAGAGAAGCTGTATCATTCTTGAATAGGTTAAAAGTGGATATAATTAATAAGCAAATAATTCATCTATAGGGCAGATATTTAAGATCAAGTTGTGTAACTGGAAGATACCTAAATACGCACAGTGCCTATATTTCCTTGATGTTAGGTTTTATATTTGTGTGATCAACAGTTTATTTGCATGAATGCTGCATAGTAGTCTCCAAGAAGATCTTTATATGATACATTATGGCAATATGAAATTGCTAAAATATTTTAGTTGCAGCCTCACATTTTACAAAAGTGGAATATTAGAATATAGAATTTAAAATGTGTACGTGAATTAATGTAGGATTTTTTTATGTATCCTTGTATTCTGTTTTGCCAAGTTTGTTTAAAGTGGAATGTTTGTTGTGCCACTCAGGCTTTCACATTGGGCCTTATTTACTTAGTTTTGGTAAACATAGAATTTTGTCATATGTATGATCTGTGTGCATAAATGAGTAGACAGAAGTCAGCGATTACTTACTATTATATCCCAATTGATATCTTTGCCCAAATAAGCCAGGATCATCAGGTTTAGATCATGAGTCATTTTAGATTATGAATGCCAGTTTATTTGAATATAACACTAAAATATTCTGAAGTCTTTTTATTGACCAGAGAATATCTAGAGAAATTAAGTGGAATAAAACTTTGATATTCTGAGAAATCAGAATTCCTGACATATTTGAATGTAGCAATTTGTTCAGGTGGAACCAATTCCAAACTGAATTATTATAAGAAATACATATATTCATAGTAAAGGTACTGTACAGAGTAATTATAATACAGAAGTTGAAAGAATGGTTTTGGAACAGGCAGTTAGACTTAAGGAACTTGTTTTAGTGTTCTTGTCCCAACTTGATTTTCTATGTTTTAATGCTGTTTTGCAGATAAACAGGTATTTAAACTGTTTATTAAGCACATGTAATAAATTCTTATTTTTCTGCGGAAAATGCTAAGTATATCTAATGACTTATCTGAATTTGTAGAACTTTTAACACTTTTTTAAAATACAGAACTAAGATAGTTTTGCTCATTTTGACAACTAAACCTAGTAGTGCTTTCTCTATGTCAGTACAAAATGTATGAATGAAAGGCGTGTATCTTTACAGTTCTGTGAAGTAGAAAATGCTTTAGGTGTTAGATATGTGAACTAGCATACTTTTAAGTATCTGTAGGAATAAGATCCATATTTTTTCTCTACCTATTTGCATGTGTACAGGTAGTCCTTGACTTGTGGCCATTCATTCAGTGACTCTTCAAAGTCACAGTAATGCTGAACTAAGGGAATTATGAGCCTTCCTCAAAGTTACAACCATTGCAGTACCCCTGCAGTCAGGTGATTATGATCTGGGACCTCGGCAAACTATTCTGGGTGCTTGAGAACTAACTGGTTGCCAAGCACCCATGATTATGTAAGCCAGGGCTTTTCAACCTTTTCACCCATTGTACTACTTTTAGGATATGGCAACATCTGAGTACCACCAGTCGCCTAGCAAGGTGTCAAAAACTTGATGACCAAAAAAAAAAAAGGAAAAAAGTGGCGAAGTACAGGTAGTCCTCAACTTACAACAGTTTGCTTAGTGACTGTTCGAAGTTACAATGGCACTGAAAAAAGTGTCCAGCAAGACACCTGCCTGCCTGCCCAGTGGTGCTCTTCCTCCTATCTGAGGTTTTCATTGTTGTGAGCATTTCTGTTGAGGATTGGCAGCGGGGGTGGGGTGGGGGGTGTTTGGTTTTTAGCCCCCCGCCATCTTCTGGGTGGTTGCAGAAGGTTTTGGTCACTTCACATGACCCCGGGACATTGTGACCGTCATAAATATGAATCAGTTTCCAAGCATCTGAATGTAAATCACAAGACCCTGGAGGTGCTGCAACATTCCAGCTGATTGGTGGTCTTCTGAGCTCAGCAGAAGCACCAGGATTAGCACCGAGCTCCAGCTGGAGCCTGGCGCTGATCCTGGAGCTTCTGCTGAGCCCTGACAGCTCCGAAGAAGTGCTGATCCTGGCGCTTCCACTGAGCCCTGACAGCCCTGCAGCTCTAGCCATCTCTCGCTCAGGCTTGTGCGGTGCTGCCACCGGTTCAGCTCATTCCCCTCCCCCGCTACACTTTTCTAGGATGGTCGCATAGCACCTGCCAGGTACCAATGTACCACAGGTGGTACCTGTACCACTGGTTGAGAAGCCCTGATGTAAGCAACATTTGCAGTCTTCCCTGCAAGCTCCAGCTGGAGCCTGGCGCTGATCCTGGAGCTTCCGCTGAGTCCTGACAGCTCCAAAGAAGTGCTGATCCTGGCGCTTCCACTGAGCCCTGCAGCTCCAGCCATCTCTCGCTCAGGCTTGTGCGGTGCTGCCACTGGTTCAGCTCATCCCCCTCCTCCGCTACACTTTTCTCGGATGGTCGCGTAGCGACCTGCCAGGTACCAATGTACCACAGGTGGTACCCGTACCACTGGTTGAAGAGCCTTGATGTAAGCAACATTTGCAGTCTTCCCTGCAAGCTTCCCCAGAAGGTCAGCGGGGAAGCCAGCAGGGAAGGTCGCAAGCCATTGCAGCCTACCTAGAAGGCTCTGGGAGTTGGCTGGAAAAGCTCCATACTGAAATTCAAGCTTTGATATGGAGTATTTTCAGGCAGCCCCTCAAAGTTGAGAAGATTCTCCTTCAGCACTGAGCTTTTTCATTCATCCCCAAAGATGAGAAAGAAGAGTGGCAGCTTAAATTTCTTAATGGATTTCTGCTTGGATTTCAGTGTGGAGCCTTTTTAGCCAACCCCCAGAGATGAGAGGGAGCCTGAAAACTGACTGTAGTGAAATCCAGGCACAATTTTCAGTCACAGAGGATTTTCAGCCGCAGAGTGGAAAGGCTTCAGAAACCTCTCGACTCTGGGGCTGAAAATCCAAGCAGTTCTGAGGCCCTCACCCACCCTCCCTGATGCTCTCCCTTGCTTCCTTCCCCACCTGGCATGGCCTGGAGCTTTAACTGCAGCTTCCCCACTGACTTGATTTGGGAAACTCGCAGGAAGTTGTGTTGGCTAACAATCAGGGCATTCACTTAACATTAGCAACTGGAGTTACCTGGATTGCTGCCACTAAGCAAAGCAGTTGCACTTGATGACTGCATCTCGTAGCAACTGAAATTCTGGTTTCAATTTTGGCCGTAAACTGAGAACTACCTGTTACGTTTATCCACCTTCAGATGTTTGAAAAGCTATTTGTGTATGTGTGCATATTCACATCTGCTTGTATATTCTTCATTGTGCATAATAATTATATTCAAGCCTCACCTCATTTTCATTATACATATTGTGCATAGTAAATGCATTACTTTTGAGATACATATCTTTTTGGTATAATAGATCAGGGCTTTTCAACCTTTTCACCCATTGTACCATTTTTAGGAAATGGCAACGTCCGAGTACCACCAGTCGCCCAGCAAGGTGTCAAAAATTTGATGACCCGCCCCCCCAAAAAAAAGAAAAAAGTGATGAAGTACAAGTAGTCCTCGACTTACAACAATTGGCTTAGTGACTGTTCGAAGTTACAATGGCACTGAAAAAAGTGCCCCCCAAGCCATAGCCGAGCAAGACACCTGCCTGCCCGCCTGGCAGCACTCTTCCTCCTGTCCGAGGTTTTTATCCCCCCCCCCCCGCTGGGTGGTTGCAGCAGGTTTTGGTCACTTTACATGACTGGGACACTGACCATCATAAATATGAATCAGTTGCCAAGCATCTGAATGTAAATCACAAGATCCTGGAGATCCTGCAACATTCCAGCTGATTGGTGCTTCTTCTGGGCTCAGCAGAAGTGGCAGGATCAGCATCAAGCTCCAGCTGGAGCCTGGCACTGATCCTGCCACTTCCGCTGAGCCCTGAGAGCCCGGCAGCTCCAGCCGTCTCACTCAGGCTTGTGCGGTGCTGCCACCAGTTCAGCTCATTCCCCTCCCCCACTACCGCTTTTCTAGGATGGTCGCATAGCACCTGCCAGGTGCCAATGTATCACAGGTGGTACCCGTACCACTGGTTGAAAAGCCTTGTAATAGATAACAAATGTTATATAACATAGAATAGAATCTGGTTAGATTTCTGATGCAGGATTTTCTCCAACTGGATAAAAACAAAAGAATTGTAAACAGTAGAAACTCTAGCTTTAAGTAAAGTTCATCAATAGGAGAGACTATAGTCCTGTGGTGGCGAACCTATGGCATGCGTGCCACAGGTGGCACGCAGACCCCTCTCTGTGGGCACACACGTCCTCGCCCCAGTCCTAGGTCTTCAGCTGGGTTTTATAAAACCTTTTTGCTTTAGGCCTCTGCCGTGTACAAAAAAAAAAGGTTCAATCAATTTCAACTTCTTGCGGGAAAAGAAAGATCTCGCAACGTTGGAATTGATTGATTGAACTTTTTAGTCCCACCCAGTCTGCCGTTACTGCAGCCATGGCACCCAATGATACATAAGTGGGTCTTGAGTTATAAATGGTTGGCCACACGCTTATTTTTTCACCTCTGTTATAACTGTAATGGTGACTAAACAAGATAGTTGCTAAACAAGGACTACCTGTATGAATGAAATCTCTTGTGGAGTCTTTGGTGCTCTCTAAGCTTAGTTGTTTTCTTGCAGACATTAATCATCCAACTAGGTAACATCTTCAGTGCTAGTTAGTGGGGTTTGCTCTTTATTTATATATAGTGGCTTGCCTTGTCAGTAGCATCTGGATTCTCTGTCTTCTATTTTACTATCCCCTGACATTGCCACATCTATTATCCACCCTTTCTTCTTTTCAACCATAGTTATATCTGGTCTTTATGAGACAAGACTATCGATTTGTATTCAGATGCCCCACAATACATTAACCTCCTCATTTTCTATTATTTTTTGCAACTATATTCCTACTAATATTTCATTAGTTGCACAGATGTGAATCATTTTGACAACAGTGTTATGTCATTTATTGTAAGTTTATGCAATTTTCTTGTATGAGTTGTGTGTATGATCTACAATTTCTTCTGCTTCTTCACAGTATGCACTTTTAATTATTTGATGTTTTTTTCCCCAATTCTGGCCTTTATTGCATTAGTTCATATAGTTTGCTCTTGAGCTGTCCAGTTTTTTTTAATGTTCCAGATGTTAACCTTTGCCATGTTTATCTATCCATTTTCCCCTCAAACTTTTCTAAAAATTGACGATATAATGCTTTCTTTTGCTAGCATTCTGTTCATGTTTTTATTATATTATGATATTAATATTTTGTTTCCTGCACATTCAGTATATGGTGCAATTTTTAACTTGCATCAAAGAACAATGCTTGTTCTTTACTGTATTTTACTTAATCAGCCAATGTAAGCATTTCTTCAACTGTTTGACTCTATCTCCATTTCTATGGGCAGGAATAATCGATGTAATGTATAAGTGAATAGTGGAGTCCTTCCCCAGGACCTGGAATAAGCTAATGGTGTTAGAAATATTATTGCAGGATGTAAGCTGTTGCAAATAAAATTGCCTTTCACAGTTGGCTGATGGTAATTTTGTCACCAAAATGGTGACAAGTGGTGTCCAGATGTTTTGGAATTGCACTCCAGGTGCCTATTATTGGTACTATCTTGATTTTCTTTTACCATACTCATTCCTTTTGCTGTTTGCAGGTCTTTGTATCTTGTGATTTTCTCCACTCTCTTCTATTCTGCTATCTTCAGGTGCTCCATATCCACTATCCAGACGTTTTGTCTGTCTTATCAACAATTGTTAAGTCTGGGAAAGGTGGCAGGTGCACATCATTTTGAGTTCTAAAGTTCCAGAGCACTTTAAGTTCTTCATTTTCTAATATTTTGTGGTCCCACTAATTGTTGCTTGCAGGCAAATAGTATTACTTGAAAATATTCCAATGCCCCATTGTCTCTACTTTGTCATGCTGTGTGTGTGTGATCTTGCAGCAGCTAAGTAGGTGGTCCACTGTTTCTTCAGCTTCTTTGCTGTCACTGTGTTTGCTGTTTGTTGCTATCTTCTTAATACTTATTTTGTATACATTTGTTCTTAAGGTTTGGTCTTGTGCAGGCAGAATTAGCCCCATTTATATGTTGGTTTCCCGGTATGGTTCAGTAAATCCTACCAATTATTTTGCTACCCCCTGTATCAAAAAGATAACTGCTGTTGTTGACCTGTAATTTGAACTGGACTGAAAATGCTTGAATGAACGTAAGTTTAGTTGCTACATCAGGGAAATGGTTGTCTTTAATATTTCTTGATCATAGGAAACATAAGTGAAAATGATATAGTACTGATTTGCATACATTTAACTGTTAAATAAATTTTGTAAAATATAAAGTTAATTTTGAAACAAAACATGTTCAGCTCAGAGCTATTAAATTGTATATTGAAACCATGACTATTTGCAATTACAATTTTGGAACTTAATAGATTTTATAATATCTCAATCCAAAGTCACATTTCCATAAATTCAAAAAAATAATATGTAAATTAATATTCTATATTTAAATAAGTATTCTTTGTTTATCAGAATTGCTGCAATGAATGTTAGGATTTTTTTCTTGTTTTGAACTTAAACTGCTTTTGACACAAAGAAAAGTGTGATGCTGCAGTTTGTGTGAAGAGTTCAATTTCCTCTTTCAGGGTGAAACTTTATGATTTTTATTTATTTTGGTTTTAATATTGGGAGTTAAAAAATAAAGATGTGCACTTGGAATGTTCAACATGTAAGTGCTCTAGAGCAATGGTCTGCAAAGTGGGATGTACACGTGATCGAGCTCTACAACATGATCAATTGAGGTGTGAGAAGACCATATTAGAATGGCCATTTATATTTATTTATTTTTAAAAAATAAATTGGCATATTTAATATACAAAACAAGTATTTTGGGGATATGTACATATTGGCACCATGGTTCATTTTATAATTTATAGCACTATAAATGGATGTGGTCATGTGACATTGGATGTGGTCATGTGACATTGCACTTTGCAGCCGCATTGCTTATTGATGGAAATTCTAGTTCCAATTGCCACTGTAACCCAAGAATTACTGTATCGTTACTTTGGTGTAATAGCAGAAGATCATTAAATAAGATTGTATAAATTTGACATTTGGAATATTCAGAAGGTGCTTCTGGAAGATATACAAAAGAGTTAAAAAAACTAAGCATCTAAACCAAGGATGTCAAACTGCAAGCCCGCAGGCTGGACGCATCACAATAAAACCGCGCCCACTCCATTGCCGGCAATGGGGAAAAAGTTCCGATACATCACGTGATGTCACAAGTTTGACATGTCCGATCTAAACAATCTAAGTTGGGGGGCTTTACAACATATTCAGATGATGGTCTTCAGACTATGTTATCAATTATTCCGTGTCAGGAATACTTTTCAGAAATACTGTTATCTTATAATGCACAAATCAATGTGAATTTTAATATTTAAATATCACAGTGTCTTACAGTGAAAATATCTGTAGAATAGAAACGACTCATCAAAATACAGTAGTAGATCTATAGGAATATTATTGTCATACTAAATTGATGACATAATGCGTTCAGAGAAAAATTAGTTGATAAGAGCTTAAATCATACACTTCTCCCCCGTTCTCCCTGATGCATAGCAGATATTTTATAAATAGTCATCTGATTGTACCATATGGGTCTTGACTTACTTCTGAATACAGATATTAATTTATATACTTCCATTTTTTAAAGTTGGCCCTTAAAAGACTTTGAAAACTAAGAGGTCCTTCTGTTAGCAGAATAAAATTTGATGCATAAATAAAATAAAATTGAAATTATATTTGATATTTGGGGCAAATTTATCTGTGTTCTTTTTACCTTTTTTATTACCTATATAGTAAAGCAAGTTTATAAACTTCATAAAGATAATTCCTTTGTGGCGCTTAGTTCTTATATGGCTTGTCAGTTGTTTACCTGTTTAGTTTTTCCATCTTGAATGTACTATACTATATATTTAAAAATATGCTATTGTTATTCCAGCTTAGCAGGATACTTTAGGGCACACCCTTCAAGAGTCATTGATAGAATGGTGTAGTTAAAAGAATTTTGAAATCTCTTAACCTAATTCAGGTTTTTGCTGTTCTGGCATTTCAAGTTCAGTGATGGACTGTGTGCACTGATGGATATAAACATGGAAGAAACATAAGGAAAAATCAGAGTACATTATTTTTCCGCCATTGGGCATACTTGATATAACCAAATTGATTTAAATTGTGAAGCTAATTATTCTTTAGGACTGTTAATTATTTAAATAATTATCAGGAATGTCTCATTTAATTTTAATAAAGTACATTCTTGTCTGATATTTTCACTCAGTTGTACCTTTTTCATATAAAGAGTTGCAAAAATTTCATAGTGTAGAAAATTGATTTATGATTTTGGCAATGATTAATCTCTTCCAACCTCATTCCAAAGTTTTAAACTAAAGTGTATACAGGCCACCCCACTCTAATTAGGTTATTCTAGATTTTCAAGAAAATAAAAGTCAGAAATTTTAAAAATTAACAGTTTGATTAATTTTGTTAACAAATAATTGCATTCTAAGAATTTTATGGTTTCCGGGAAATGACACTTTTGTTCTTATTATTTATTACTGTATTTGTGATCACTGGTTTACTGAAATTAAATTCCATATTTTCTGACAGTTCTTATATTTCTGCACATTTGTATTAGAAATAATAGCTAGATATGATTAGGAACACTGATGGCTTTACATGTTTTTTATATTTGTAATATGATGAATTTATAGTGTTTGGACTTCTGTCTCCTTACAGAGGTGCTATGAACACAAACAGTACAGGAACGGTCTGAAATTTTGCAAACAAATACTTTCTAATCCAAAGTTTGCAGAACATGGGGGTAAGTTTTCAGATTTTCTGCATAATGCTTAGCATTGTTGCTAAATTGGATTCTGAAACTAATAATAATATTGCTATTATGTTTTATCCTGAAAGTTCAGCAATCATAAACAATATTTTAATATACCTATATTATCACTGAATTTAAACACTTAATAAAAAGAATGTAGCCATATTCACCACCACCAAAATTATGCCACCCATCAACACCCACCTAAATATAAATAATTTAGATTAATTTTAAAAGCTTCTCTGATTTTGGGAAGGACAAAAAGCAGTGGGTTACTTTTAAGTTTATAAATTCCAGACATGCAGCTGTTACAAATAAAAGTATGTGATTTTTTATTTTAAATGATCTTTTAGGTTTACTAACAATAACCTAGTTTTAATTCATCTCATATTTATTTTCATTGTCAAGTCCTGAATATGGGACAAATGTCTGCTACTTTTATGTGTAGTTTCATCCTGCAAAATCAAACTATTCTATATTTTCTGAGGAAATGTTTGGGCCGGTGAAGAATCAATGTACTTGTTCACGCACTGATTTCCTAATGCCAATTGATTTCAGCATTTCATTGTTTACAAAGGACAAATCATTCAATAATATTTTTTTCTTCCCTGATTCACCTTTCCTTTTGGAAAAAAGAATAACTTGAAGAACAAATCACAAATAGATTCTATGATAAGACATTTGACCTGCAGGCCCTGCACATAAAAATATGTTAAGTTCCATTCACAATAGCAGGTCAGGTGTAAAAGAGGAAATATAATTTAAATTTGTAGTATACTTTTATAAAATACGATATTTATGTTTAGTGATTTGATATTGTGTACTCTATGATAACAATAAATTTAATTGATCATACATGTGATTTAATGAATATACATCATTTACATTAAGTGCCCTTTTTGGAATCTAAGTAGGTCTGTTTAAAAAATAATTTATTTCAACAAGTTGAAAACATTTTCTAAAGAACAAGATTTTATTTTGGAGCTAAGGAAACAACATATCTTATTTCCTACTTACACATTGAATAGGTATTTAACAAATAGCTTGAAAATTAGTATCTGCTGATAGTGATTTCTAAATAGAAAGTGTATTTATCATTTATATTTATGTGTTTGTTTTAGAAACCTTGGCTATGAAAGGACTGACATTAAACTGCTTAGGTAAAAAAGAGGAAGCATATGAACTGGTTCGAAGAGGGTTAAGAAATGATTTGAAGAGTCATGTCTGTATCCTTTTCAAGTTACAGATTAAATTTGCAAAAGTAAATATGGAAATATGACTGCTACCTACCTATTCTTTTTAAGCTGAAGAGTTAAAGTAAATACTTTTTAAACTTCAGAATTTGTAAATAGTACTGTAAGTTCAAAATTCTTCAGCATAGATATTTGCCTTTAGTCCAATACTTCCTTAGTGGATATATATTTGTCTGTTATCTTAAGTTCCCATAAAACTTATTTAAGCTCTAGTAGTACTGTTTCATTTCTCAGCTTTGTCTTTGATTACATAATATTTAGGTGAATTCTAATCAGTATAGAATCTTATACGGGTGATCCTCCCTTTTAATAAGCCAGGAACTCCATTACTAAGTGACACAGTTATAAAATGTGACATCATAGATCATGCTGACTTACAACTGCTATCATTAGGTGAATCCCACACAATTGTAGCATCCCACAGTCATTGCTATTTGAGACATCTTAGTGGCCTCTCCGTTGACTGTGGGAAGCTAACAGTGAAGATTGCAAGTGGCGATCCCTTTGATACTGAACACCATAGTATGCTGCAAATGTTATAATTGCGAGCAAGTGGCCAATTGCTTGAATACCAACCACATGATTGTGAAAATGCTGAGATAACTGCAGTTATTAGGTAACTGTCGTAAATCTCTCTCAGTGTTGTTGTGTAACTTCGAACAGTCACTGAATGAGTGGTTGTTCTACTAGAACTACCTGTAATCTATAGTTAATAAATAAATAAACAATCTACTTTACTGTTTATATTTACTGGTGGCTTAAATAAATACAAATTGATGATATATTGATAAAATTTTATTCATAATTATATTGAAATTGCATCAATAGTTTTGATAGTATTTTGTGGCATACTAACCTATTAGATAAAACTTGCAATTCAAATACAGTCACAGGATCTTTTTTAAATTGTAACCATTTAGATGGCATAGACTCAAGACACAAAAATGCTGGAACCTGGATAAGTTGTTTATATCTCACTATAAGGATTTTGAGAGGTTTTATTTTGTAAAAAGAAATATATAAAAATAATATGTCAGTGTTTCCTATGTACTATTGCTATCTCTATACTATTACTATGATAATTATTGTTACAGTACACTACTACACTTCAATTGCTATTACTATCAAAATGTTTGTACTATATTCCATAAAATTGCTATTCCATTATTATTACTATAACCTATTACTCTTTAAGTTATTATGCTATGCTCTATACTACTACTGTTATGCATCAATATTGGCTGGTGGCTGCAGAGCTCCAAAATAATGCACCTCTTCCATTGTCTTCCTGCCCCCCCCCCTTTAACGGTTGCAGCTTTATTGGCAACGTTGCTTACTGGTGCAGAAGAGAGTTTAGTATCAAATGGGAGGGGAACAAAGTAGCACAGGTGCCTGTTATTTTGATAAGCAGATGGCTTTTCCAAAGAGACATGTTTTCTAATGTTGTGTTTTGTTTTTTCTGGAAATGAGTTCAGTCACGTCTGTTGTATTTTCTTCAAAATGTAAGTCCTTAACTGAGTATCCAGGCTGGCATGTCTATGGTCTTCTTCAGAGATCAGACAAGAAGTATGATGAAGCCATCAAATGTTACAGAAATGCACTGAAATGGGATAAGGACAATCTCCAAATCTTGAGGGATCTTTCACTGCTACAAATTCAAATGAGAGATCTAGAAGGTTACAGGGTGAGTGAAGAGCAAACCTCAAGAACGTTTTATAAGTTTCATAACAAATGGCTTTTCTTAGTTATTTACTTACTCATCCAGCACTCATATTTACACTCAACCATCTCACAGAATTGTGACTACATTATTTAAATAAGATGCAAGGAAATTTTTGATAGAATTCTTGTTTAGTGGGACAATGAACAAGCATCCAACATGAGATTTTATGTATAATTTAGCATCTGCATCTATTTCTCCATAAAATGAGGATATGTTCTGATTCCAGAGAATAATTTGTCAGGGACTGTGATAGATATGTAGTTCTTTTTTAACAACTCATTGCTTAATGACCTTCAAAGTTATAGTGGACTTCAAAAAAGTTACTTACAATCCGTCCTCAAAGTTATAATTGCTATGCACACGCACACTCACACCCTATGTAGTCAGCGGCTCACATTTATGAATGGTTGCAGCATCCTGCAAGTGCAATTTGCGACATTTTTTGACATTTTCTAGTAGAAAAGAATAAAAAAACACCCATTGTAGGGTGTTTTTCATTCAGGTCACATGATGACCCCACTTAACAATTGCAGTGACTTAAGACCAAAATTCTGAGCTCAGTTATGATTGTAAATCAAGAAATACTTGCACAGGTAGTCCTCAGTCTATACTATTATTTCAACAGCTGTTCAAAATTACTATGGTGCTGAAAGAATTGTGGCTATTACCTATTGGTCTTTTGAGTTTTGGCTATCCCAGCATCCAGCAGTCACATGATTGTGATCTGGATGTTTGACAACTGGTTTACCCTAACAACAGTTGTAGCACCCTGTAATAATGTGATTGGCATTTGCAACCTTCCCTACTGGCTTCTTCAGAAAATCAATGAGAGGACGGTGGGAAAAGTTGCAAATCATTGGAGTAAACCACCACCACGCACCTTGCCCAAGCTCTTCTGCGCTCAGGCCCGCCACTCATGTACCCCATGCCCCTCTCACATCCCTTTCTGACCCATGCCTCTTGCATATCCCCTTGTACTCCCCCCAGTCTCCCATGAACTTTCACACACTATCCCTGACCCTCCCCTGCATCCACATACTCCCCCCCACACACACAGCAGCCACCTATCTGCCTGTTATCCACCTGGGAATTGCATTTCCTACCAGTTTTCACACTGATGTTGTGGGAGGCTAAGAGGAAGTTACTTCACTTTACAACCGTGGGATTCAATTAATGATGATAACCGGATTGCCATCACTAAGTGATGCAGTCACTCTTCATGACCTCATTGCTTAGCAATAGGAATTCCAGTCCCGATTGCCGTTGTAATTCAAAGACCACCTTTAATCATTTTAGAGACTGTATATGCATTAATTATCTTTCACAGGCAAATGGGGATCTCATTTTATCCCCAAACTCAAAGAATAGGTTTCTAGCTCTAAAGTGATCCTCTTCCCAAATCTACAAAGATTTCCATATACAAAATCATACATATTCATTAGCAGTTGGATAACCCTATCCTATTACAGCAATAGATATGTAACTTTGCTTTCAAATATCTTGTATTTCTGTCACAAAAATAAAAGTACAACATGTAAGAAGGCTTCCTTCTCTTCTCTTGTCTCTTTATAATTCCAAATTTTCAGTTGACTAACTTTTGTTTTATCTCAGTTATAATCAGCTGTCTTCCATATCACAAAATCGGGATGCAAAATGGCTCTCTGCCTTGTTAAAAAGTAAATCAAAATTGTATCCACTTTCTGACATAAAAATATTTAAACACAATTAGTAAAGTTAAAAGATATTCATTTTTTTTACTTGATATAACTTGTTAAATAACAGCAGTATGGATTTCTGCTAGATATTGTAGAATTCAGTACAGAAGGCTAAAATATGAATTTGGTATTTATTATTGTTATACAGGAAACTAGGTATCAGTTACTTCAGCTTAGACCTGCACAGAGAGCATCATGGATTGGTTATGCTATAGCTTACCATCTGCTGGAAGACTATGAAATGGCAGCAAAGATTTTGGAGGAATTTAGGAAGACCCAGCAGGTATTACATAGATTTATATGTAAGTCAACGAGCTGTTGATGAAAACTGTAAATTTGTTATTTTATATTTACAGAAATTTGTATATTTCCAAGTACTGTAGGTAACTTAAAATCAAACGAAAAGTTCTTATCTAGGAATGTTGGATGTAACTTTAGACTGTATTAATACATCTGCATATCTGCAGAAAGTGAAGGGTGGTGTCAGATGCTTTTACTTTACCAGTTCCCATTCAGAAAAAAGCAGGACTGTTGGGTGGAGGGGGATCAGATCAGGCACAACTCATATATATGTTCAACATAATATAGATATCCCCTGTTGGATTGAAGTTAAGTTATGGGTTAATTCATTATTTGTGTTACTGAAATTAAAAATATGAATAGTACTGAAGAAGCTTCTTGGATGAGAAGTTAAACAAAGGAAATCCAGTTGCCTTTCGAGAAAAAAAAACACCTTTGGGATATTAGTACGATTTTATTTTATTTTTTTGCCTTTGTAGACCTCTCCTGATAAAGTAGACTATGAGTATAGTGAGTTGCTATTGTATCAAAATCAAGTTCTTCGAGAAGCAGGTCTTTATAAAGAAGCTTTGGATCATCTTGGAACCTATGAAAAGCAAATCTGTGACAAGTTAGCCGTTGAGGAAACTAAAGGTAACTGGGCTGTTCAAATTCTCCTGCATCTAAAACTCTTTACAAATCTTTGTGGTAAGATTGATTTAAATGTCTGAGGAATAAAATCACTGCCAGTTCTCCATATAATCAGTGCTACCGATATGATTATATGTTATTCCATGAGTAATAGAAATAATTACTCATTTGTTCTGACAAATTATTAATAGTTTGATAACTAGAAAGAATGAAGCTGGCAAGAACCTTTCTCAAATTTAAATATTATAAAGTAGTTCCAATTGGAGTAATGTTTTACTAGGAAATATTACAAAAATCTTTCATCAGTATATATTCTGAAAATTGAACAGGACCTGACCCTTCAATTTGACTTACCAACGTCAGTTTTCTTAGTTTCCTAATCTCCATACCTCCAGTATTTGTTCTCCTTGTAGTCCTAGTACATATTAACAGGAACAGGCATGTTACATGCTTTTAACATCACTTTCACTATCCTTGCCCAAAGTTGATTTTTTTCCTTAATAGTTGCTATAGCTATGGAAGAATTGAATAAAACTCATTTATTTAATAAAAATTTCTGTGGACCTAGTGTTCTTCAAAGTGAACGGTGTTTCCTTTTTATCTGGGAGTACACTCAAGAGTTCCTCCCAAGTTGTGATTTGTAAAGTGACAGAAAAGGGAAATTGTTACAATCAAAATTATATTAAGTTTTGTCTTAGCTCTGCTCATGCCCCAACAAGTCATTTAAGTTGGTCAACGAACTAAACTTAAGTGTGGTTCTCCGACCAATAAATTGTGCTTTTTTAAAAACTTGTTGACTAGATCAAAGTTTATCAGAGCACTGAATTTCTGCACTTCTGATTGTTTTTCATGAAGGTATCAGTAGACCTTTCTGTGAATGAAGTGTTCCAGAGAATTTCAGAACATTCTATCTTATAAATTCTATTAATATATAAAAGATAAGTGTTTCAGCAAGTGCATCTATCTATTCTTTTTTGCTGTTTTATCTAAGTAATTTTTTTCTTGGCTTGTTGCTAGAGTTTAAAGCAAGTAAACTATGTATGTAAATGTTTTTTTTCTTTCATAAGGAGTTACTTGGCACAAATGGAAATTAGAACATTGATTTTATTGGTAAATGTAAACAATACCCTATCATGGTTGATTGATAACTCTGCATTTTTAACAGGAGAACTTCTGTTACAACTCTGCAGGCTGGAAGAGGCAGCTGAGATTTATAGAGGATTGCAAGAAAGAAATCCTGAAAATTGGGCTTATTATAAAGGTTTAGAAAAAGCACTTAAACCAGGTAATGATAAGCTTTAGTTTATATAGGTGTAAATAGCTCACATTTTCATATGTAAAAAATTAAGAATTAGTAAAAATAAAGAAAATGTGTTAATATCTTTTCGGCTAGTCCTTATAAACAGCAATGAAAACGCCTCAAACTTGCACATGTTACTCTTTTACTTGTCAGGTGTTGAGTTTGAATAAAAGGTCATTGTAGTTGGAAAATACCTCAATAAAAATAATATCAGTATTATGAATATGGCAGAAACCTGAGATAACACTACTAAAGCTTGCACCTTAGAGCCACCTCAAGATGACATGAGGACAAGGCCACATCCTCTAGTAGTATTGTATATGGAGGTGTCTCTATAAAGCAGTTTATGGTTATTCCTGTGTAAGAGTCAGGGTAAGATGTGGAAAAAGGAGAGGTGTTTAAGCCTCATGTCACCTCATCTGCTGATTAAAAGTGGAACATTAGAAAATCATAGCCAAAGAATGTTGGTTGCCATCCTGGCGGATATACCCAAAATGATTGGAAGATGGTATTAAGTTTCACACTGGTCTCAGCTGAGTATGTTAGTTCACCAGATGTTTAACTTATTCAGGATTTGGTTTACTGACAGAAGGCTTTCAGAGATAATTCTGCTAGATTAGTGTCTGTTTAGACCAGGGGGTAGGCAACCTTGGCTCTTTTATGACTCGTGGACTTCAACTCCCAGAATTCTGTGAGTTGAAGTCCACAAGTCATAAAAGAGCCAAGGTTGCCTACCCCTGGTTTAGACAAAGATGAAAGATTTGCCCTCCCCCTCCCCCTAGAATGCATAGAAGTCAAAGTGTTTTGTATCCTCAAAATTAGAGGGTTTTTTCCTGTGCCTTTCCAAAGCAGAATGCCTTGGGATGCACATGATCTGTGTTCTCAGAACAGTTCTCTCCAGCCCAGAAACCATGGGTTCTTACCTCACGCAGTTTCATTCCTTGCAAGTAGTAAGATACCAAGAATTCCTGACAGTTTTATCTGCTTTGATGCTGGAGTTCTAAAATGACATGTTACATCATTCATTTATGGAAACAATCACAGTGATACCGGGAAATACATTTGGCTTTGTCAGGTAGCTGGTCAAAACAAATGAGATTAAAATATTTAGGAGTATTTCCCTTTCCTGTAGCTATGCCATCTTTCAGGCCCTGGGCAGTAATTATTTTCTTGAATGAATCTGTTCTTACTCTGTAATGCCAGCGGAATCCAAAATAAAATAGACCAATCATAACTTGTTTGATCATGGACGAGAAAGCTAATAAGTAATTTACCTTTAGACCAAATCTATTATTGTAAAGCAAATTCCATGATGTATGCTTTTCCTTCATTTTATTTATTTTACCATATGCTCATTGCATTTAATTTTGAAAAAAGCCAAATAATTATAATGCTTGTAACATTAAAGTTTGAAACTGTAATTCATACTAATAGAATATCCACTTTTTTCTTTTCTTTTATCTACATTTATTACTCCAGAGTACATAATAGAATATTAAGAATCTAAGCATATTACATAAATACTGTATCAAAATAACATATTGTACTAAAAATGAGAAGATGGAATAATAAATGGTTTATGTGGCATTAATCTGTATTCATATCAGAAGCATCTACAAAGCTAACCAAAGGGTGCTTCTGGATTGAAAGGATTTGCCGGTGACAACACCCTTGTCCAGGAACACCCGATTGTGAAAAGTAACGCAATCTTCAAGGAGACTCCTCTCATGTCCCCCAGATTTAAAAGAAGATTGAGCTCGTTCTGTATTAACATTTTATGGATATACTTTTAGTTTCTACAAATATTCACTTCTATGAATGTCAATATATTCTATACATTCTTTTCTGATTTTATTACACTGCTATACTTTTGGTTAAACTTTATCATATCTTTTGGTTATTACATGTGTATGTGCCTCTGTGTGTGATTTTTTAAAAAAGAGCTGATTTGACTTGTCTAACAGAGTAGCGGAGATAGGAAACTAGGGTGATAAGTCAATGAAAGGAAGGTGGCATGTCTGTGATCCAATAAGAACAGTGCTTTGCTTATTAAAATATTGCTGAGATCAGATTCACAGGATCAGGCTTTTAAAATTGTGCTTAACATTTGGCCTGAGTTACAGCTGTTTAAGAAAACATAATGATGATCATTTTTGCCAAAATGCTGGTCATAACTGGCACTCAAGAATTATCACTTTGATATTTAGCCAAATTAATTCTGTTTCGATTCTATAGCTTCTGTTACATTTTAAAATCTGTGGCAGTTAATGTAAGATTTGATTGGCAGCTTAGATTGGATGTGAGTCTATAACAACATGATTTTGTTATTCTAGCTAATATGTTAGAGAGGTTTAAAATCTATGAAGAAGCCTGGACTAAATACCCAAGAGGACTCGTTCCAAGACGACTGCCATTAAACTTTTTATCAGGTAAGTTTTGTTTGGATACTTCAACCTATCTCTGAAAGAGACAGAGGGATTATTTTGCTGTTTTATCATTATCTTTGGTTTTAAAATGTCAGTAATGTTCTATTTAGCCTGGCATAGACATTATAAAGTACCAGACCAGCTATGCTAGCCGGGTGTAGAATTGTAATTCTAATTCAGTACATCTAATTCTTGGTGTTCATCATTGGAAAAGTGTGTAGCATTTGTTTGGTTTGAAACAACATATTTGCATCAGAATTCACACATATTTTTCTTTAGGTGACAAGTTCAAGGAATGCTTGGACAAATTTCTGAGGATGAATTTCAGCAAAGGCTGCCCGCCAGTTTTCAATACATTACGGTCACTATACAAGGATAAAGAAAAGGTTTGTGCCATGTATTTTAATGATTTGGACAGTTTTCTAGTACAATTTTCAATCAAATAGTATGCCAACTGTAATTATTTTTGTTATAAAACTATTCATGTAATGGGCAATGAGTATTTCTGCATATCGGTTAAAGTTTTGCCCTTTGTAAATGTGAACTAGCCACGGAGCCCCATCGGCACGGGCAGAGACAGCCCATCTGATGGGGGCGGCTTCTGCTGGTCAAGGGGCTTGGAGCAGCAGCAGGAGGAGCAGCCACCACTCCCGTCAAAGCCACCATGTAGACAGGGCCCACACTGGGTGAGGGCTCCTTTCCGGCTGTCCCAGGTCCATCTCTGCCCTGCTATGATGCAGGACAGCCAGCAGGCCCCCATGCGCTCACTGGCCTCTGTGTGTATGGACTGATGGTGTCAAGCCCCTGCCTTGCCTTGCCCCACGGCAATTGGCACACCCGCCCTGCATCACCTCGCCTCACCCTGCAGGACGAGCCTCTGGCCCACTGCCTCACACACCAGAGACCTCCTGGATCTCCCCCAACCCTCCCCAGTCCCCACAAGCGTCCCTCCCCACAAGCATCATCGAGGTGGCCATGCCCATCCAGTCAGCCGTGACCACCGTGGCCACGCCCACCCAGTCGGCCACACCCACTCAGCATCCGGTGATAAATAAATTGGTTTTGGGTTGCAGTTTGGGCACTCGGTCTCTAAAAGGTCTGCCATCACTGATATAATGTGATCGTCCAGTACCATAGTCTTCATTTAGCAACGGGGTCAGATAGTGACTTTTTTCAAATTCAGCATAATAAATGGCAGTTCATTTTCTAACCAATGCATGCATATAGGACAACAAAAGCTTTTCAGTATGATTAAGGTCTGGTCAGTTTCAGGCAGCTAGAGGGCAAAAACAGGAGGGCAAAAAGCTCAGGCACAGGACATTACAAGAGAGAACATTATCTGACTGAGGCTGCAGCAACTAGTCATCTTCACAATATCTCTGTATCTGTCAGTCACATGTTCACTTAGCCATTTTGCTTAATGACTGAAATGTTGGAACCCTTTGCAGTCACGAAACAAGAACTACCTGCAATTGTTGCCTCTGACCTGAGATAAATAGATGAATGAATAGATAAACAGACCAAAAAGATATAAACACATTATAGGATATGGATTTTGAAGTCTATCATGGCTGCAATTTTGCTGGTGTGAGCCAGACGTGGGAGTGAAGGAAAAGGTGGGGGGGAAGCTCACTTGTGGTCTTGAAAGGCAGCTGCCATGAGGCCTTGTTGAACTGGTGGGTATATTCTAAGTCCTATTGAAAGACTGAGGTATATAGATACACTAGAGCCTGGGAGAATACCTACCCCCCCTGTTGCTGGTAAGTATGCTGCCAGAATAACCCAAAATTGAAGAGAAGGAAAGGAATGAAGAGTAAAAATTTGTTGCTGGAGTGGAAGGGAGATGCCAGAGAAGAGCTGGAGAGTAGAATGAGGTGAACAGGGCAAGCTTCAGTTCCTGTTTGATGTAAGACGACTGAGATGGATGAACTCCACACCCAAGATTTCGGAGCATGAAGGGCTGGAGTCTGGAGTGGTTGCAAGCTGCAGCTTCATCCTAGGTCCTGGACAGAGCAGAGAGGGAAATTGGCTGCCAGAACAATAACCCTGGTATTGGGGGGGGGGGAACTGGACAAAAAAGCCTAAAAAGGGAGGAGGGAACAGAAAAAAGGAAGCAGGAGATGTAAAGAGGGAAAAGTTGCTGGTAGGAACGTAGGAAGCAACATTATTCACCCTGTTGTAAATACCTTCTGTATATAGTAAAGAAAGAGTGAAAAGTGCCCAGTCATGAGTTACTGTGTCCATTGCCATCTTTACTTGAAACGCCTCTGGTCCAAAATGAACCCCATCACATTGTGACACAGATACATTACATACTTGTTTTTAGATTTCTAAAGAATAATGCATATGTTCTACAATCCATTGAACTAAAATGTATATTTATACATATATATTTACACATAGGTGGCAAGCATAGAGGAACTGGTGGTGGGTTATGAAACTTCTCTGAAAAGTTGCAGGCTATTTAATCCAAATGGTAAGTATTATGACACTGTGGTATTCGTATTGACAGTAATCACTTATTTCATAAAAAAATACGCTGATTTGGATCATCAAGCAGTTTTTGCAGTTATAATATGTAATTTTGATATCTCCATTTCCATTACTTATTTCCATAAGCTGCAGATATATTCAGGACCAGGATTAACTTGAACGTAGGATATGTTTTAATGATACCTTTGTATAAGATGATTGGGGCAAGTTTGGATTATCAATATTATTTTAGCAGTAGATGAACTAATCATTCAAATATTCAGATCTGGTCTCCATTTTCATTTTAGTGTGATATTTATGGCCTTAAAAAGTTTTCCCAAATGATATTAAGTTTTGATATATTCTTTTCATGAAATATAAACTCAACAGAAATATACAGCACGTTGTCCGTGAAATATTCTTAAAAGAAAAAATGGAATGTGTTGTTTGGTTAACCTTAGATAATTACCTCATATTTGATTAGTGATCAAAAGTAATGTTAGTTATATAGCCTATTTTTAAAAAAAAAAAAACCTAACATTTTGTCCAAACAGATGATGGTAAAGAAGAACCTCCAACAACTCTACTCTGGGTCCAGTACTACTTGGCACAGCATTATGACAAAATTGGGCAGCCATCCATAGCTCTAGACTATATAAATGCTGCAATAGAAAGCACGCCTACCTTGATAGAACTATTCCTTGTGAAAGCTAAAGTCTATAAGGTAAATTTTCCTTGTTGTACCATTGTGTTGGAAATCAGCTTTCTCTGTGGGACTATTGGCCAGCTGTCTACTGTATTTTTCTTTTGTTTTAAACTTTACATTTTGGAGAATTTAAATAATATTTTTGAAGAATTACAAAATTATAAACAAAATATCTCTAAAATTATTCAGGTTACAATTTATGTAAATTTGCTTGGGAGTAAATTATGTTAAGCTATAGGACTTCTGACTAAATACATTTTATGCTTCCACATTTAATTTTTGAAAGAATAATTTATGGGGCAACATAATATTGTTACCTCTGTCTTTTTTTATCCTGACATTTTTATAATATATCAAAAAAATGATGGGCCAAACTGCAGTTAATGTTATACATCTAACTTGTTTCTCTCCTGTCATTTAAGCATGCTGGAAATATAAAAGAAGCTGCAAGGTGGATGGATGAGGCTCAGGCACTGGACACAGCGGATAGATTTATCAACTCCAAATGTGCAAAGTACATGTTAAAAGCCAACTTGATAAAAGAAGCTGAAGAAATGTGTTCTAAATTTACCAGGGTTTGTTCAGCTCGTTTGTTTGTTTTTGTTTTTTTGTTTTTGCTTTTATATGGCAGTTAAGAGTGTCAGCCATTACATAGGTTGGGGGTTCCCAACCCCCAGTCCATGTACTGGCAGTGGGCTGCGGCACGCCAGAATCCAGTCCGTGCAAACAAGCAAAGCCCTATCTGTGGGATGCAGGCAGAACATGAAACCACGCCCCCTCCAGTCCACGGAAAAACTTCTCTCCATGGAACCAGTCCCTGGTGCCCAAAAAGTTGGGGACCTCTGACGTAGGTGGTTAACATAGATGGATGGATGGATGGATGGATGGATAGATAGATAGATAGATAGATAGATAGATAGATAGATAGATAGATAGATAGACAGACAGACAGACAGACAGACAGACAGACACACACACACAATAAAAATAAAAGGCTAGAGTTCTGTTTAAGTTGAGCTTAACTCTTGATGACTCCATACGTAGCATTTTACCTTCATAAATTTGTTTAATCCACTTTTAAAGTAATTAGTTACATATCAGTACATCTTATGATAGTGCATATCATATCTTTCATGCTTTGCTTAAAAAAAGTAATTTTAATATCTCTTGAGACTTTTCCATATGGTCCAGTATCTGGGAGAGACCAATTGTGAGGGTTCTTAGATCATATTATGTCTGTGATCTTTTATGTTTATCTAAGCTAAAGAACTCCAGATTTAATCTTTTCATTTAAGAGGTTGCTGCAACCATTTCTGAGTTTTGGTTGCTCAAAACTTTATATATCTTTCTATTTTCTACTTCAGTATGGAATTAAAGGGTTTTTTTTTTAAAAAAAACCAATTCTTTAACATATTGCATTTTCACAAAGCAATATTCTTGATTAGTTGCAGCCAGTTGTTACCTGATCAATGTATGTCTGATGTTTTTATGATGAACTTCCTCTCCTAACTGTTAGTGGGAATGGAACATATAGAATTCTGAATCTTTTGCATTTGGATCTATGGGTGTATGTGGCTGCATTTCATAGCAGCATATTTTTTTGTGCTAAGAGCTGCTCATTATAAAAAAACCCCTTCAGAATTAAAAAATAACAATGTCTGACACTCCTGTTTTTTTTTCTAGGAAGGAACATCAGCAGTGGAAAACCTGAATGAAATGCAGTGTATGTGGTTCCAGACAGAATATGCCCAAGCATATAAAACAATGAATAAATTTGGAGAAGCACTTAAAAAATGTCATGAAATTGAGAGAGTAGGTATTTAATGACTTCACATTAATACTTCTTGTCTTATTTTTCAGGAATAAGGTTTGAGACAGTATTTTGGTTGTAAGGCCTTATTTGTGTTGTATGGTATATTTTTGTTTTCGTTCATATTATTTAATAATGGGAAGTACTATTTTATTTCTTTGTAAGATCACATATTTCTGTGTTTTTCTGTTTAAATTAGTGGTCTGTAAGTGTGGAGAGAAAAAAATAATTTCTGTAGGCAATTTTTCTTTGTCTCACCCTTTCCTACCCCTCTGCCTGCCTGGAGAGGAAAAGATTTCAAGTGATTACTATGAGTTTTTTGTGAGCATGCTGCACCTCCCAGCCCTAGGCTGCTGACACAAATCACATGGCTTTTGATGTATAGAAAAACAAACAGTTTGCGCTGTTGAAATCCCTCCAGTTTTTCTGCTCTGCCGGAATGGAAAGACTCAGACAAAGGAGAAATTGTCTACAACACGGATGTCAAACTCGCCACGTCACGTGATGTGTTGCGATGTATCGCGACTCTTTGCATTGGTGACAATGAGGTGGGCATGGCTTCGGTATGATGAAACCGGCCCATAGGCCGGCAGTTTGACATCCCTGGTCTACAAAAATTGGTGCAGTTTCATTGCTTCATTGTAGGCAAACAGCTTACTTTCTTGCAAAACTTTTGTCTCCAATTACCCTGCTCTTGGGTGGGGGGGGGGGGGAAGAGAGAGAGACAGGTCAGGCACATATAACATGTATTTACTGTAATGACTCTAGAGAGATATAGCAAAGATTATCGTCACAAATGATTCAGCGCCACTGTAACTTTGAACGGTCACTGAATGGTCAGTAGTAAGGACTACCAGTGGCCCCTCATAATTAGCATGCCAATTTTTAAAACCTGATCTTGGCCCTCATGACTTGACTGTTGGGTTTAACTCTTAGGCAGAGATTTCTGCCCTGCCTTGTTTTTAAACTACAAATTTCAAGGACTGGAACTGATGCTTAATTGTTTCTGTGTTATATGCTAAACTTTGGGTACTGTTGCTTATGTGCGCTTGTATTAACAGCATCCATCTTTATGGTGCTAAGTTCAGTTTTAAAACCTCAATAGTCATTTCTAAGTTAAGTCTGTACTATTGTAATATTGGATGCTTGCTAGATAATTACATATTATGTTAGCATTTTGTAGAAATCACAGATGACCAGTTTGACTTCCACACATACTGTATGAGGAAAATTACCCTTCGGTCATATGTAGACTTATTAAAACTAGAAGATGTACTTCGACAGCACCCATTTTATTTTAAAGCTGCAAGAATTGCAATAGAAATATACCTGAAGCTCCATGATAACCCTCTGACAGATGAAAATAAAGAACATGAAACTGATACAGGTATAAAACATACAACCTCTTTTGCATGTATGCTATATAACTTTTTCAGATTGCTATTCCTGCTGTTTTAAGAGGCAGAATTGTTGGATCCAATACAGGTAGTCCTTCACTTACAATGACAATTAAGCCTAAAATTTATGTTGCTAAATGAGATATTTGTTAAGTGAGTTTTGCCCCATTTTACAACCTTTCTTGCCAAAGTTGTTAAATGAATCACTACAGTTGTTAAATTAGCAACATGGTTGTAAAGCGAATCTGTTTTCTCCATTAACTTTGCTTGTCAGAAGGTCACGAGGTGATCATGTGACCCCAGGACACTGCAATCATCATAAATATGAGTCATTTGCCAAGTATTTTAATTTTGACCATGGCGATGCTTCAAGGTTCGTAAGTGTGAAAAATGGTCACTTTTTTCAGTGCCATTTCACTAAATAAATTCTTGTAAGTCAAGGATTATCTGTACTCCTAAAAATCTTATACTTCATTGTTTTTAAAACATTGTTTTTAAAATCAGCTACAATGTCAAAAACTGTATACATACTATACTTGTCAGCTCAGCAAAAATTCATAAAGATGAATAGCACTTTAGTTGATGTAACAGCACAAAGCTTAAAAGTGGGGATTTGTAAATATATCAAATTTCTAGGGTCTAACATTTCTAATTTCACAATGACCCTGGGTGATATACAGTAATAAAACAGATTCAGAACAATATAACAGAATGTTTTAAAATGTAAAAAAAAGCAATAAAACAAACTGGTCATAAAACATTCCTATAAGAAGCTTGCTACTATCCTACCCCAGATCCTGGAGGAAGAGTCGGGTTTTTAGAGGCCTTTTAAATGAGGATAGGGTAGGCATTTATAGAAATCTTTGAGGGGGGGGGCGCTGTTCATTCTCTGCAACAGAGAAGAGCGTGTTCCTGTTTCCCATCAGATTATGCTATTATTGATTAAAAGAAAGCAAAGCATGGCAAGTTCATCCAATTGTATAGAATGGGCAGGCCCTTTGCAATGCAAGGCTTTATAGGTAATAACCACACTTTGAATTGCACCTGGAAGCTAACTGATAGTCAGTGTAGCTTATGAAATAGATATCTTATATAAGCGTATTATAGCATCCCCTTGACTGCTTATGGGATTGCATAGCTGCTCTTGAAAACCAATTGCAGCTTGGTGTGGTCTTCAAGAGCAGCCCCATGTAGAATATATTGCAGTAGTTCACATATGAGGTGATCGAGGGTTGACTGTCTAAAAGGCCTCGCAGGCTAGGAACAGGCCCAGATGCTATACAAGATGAATCTGAAAGTGCTATCCCAGCTACAGCTGCCACTTGCTCCTTGAATAGGAGCTGCAAGTCCAAAAGAAAACTCAAATTGTGCACTGGTCTGTAATAAGGAAATAAGTCCCATTCAGGACTAAAGATGAAAAATCTCTGGACTTGCTCCAAATATTCACAACCACTTTATTTTAAGAATAGTTAAGCTGAGTCTTCCCTCTTATTCCACAACTTCCACACACTGAGGCAAGAAGTTGACATCAAGTGCCTGGCATGTGGTCAAGTTATACAACAGTATCATGATATCTGACCTGGCTGATAACCTTCCCCACTGGTGTCACGTAATGTTAAACAGGAGGTCAAGAGTTCCATGAAATTACACACTTCAGAGGCTCTGGGCTCAATCTGTCAACCCTCCCTCTTCATTAAAAAATGACTGGAATTAATCAAGAGATAGGAAGGGAACCACTATATAATACAATCACACAGACCCCTCCAATCCTCATAGGTAGTGAGATGAAGGTTGTACCATCCTTGCCAGAGATCATGAACAGGTATAAGCAAATGCTGCCACAGTACTGAAAACTGACTAAAATGATACAGATGTTGTATTTCATGCAGGGCCTTAAGTATCCTTGAAAGGTTGAAGACTGAGCAAAAGTCTCCTTGGACTATTAAGTTCTCTGACTTCTAGTAACGGGGTGTATTTTTGCTTCCTTCAACATAAGTAGAACCGTTCTTCTTTCAAAGAGGCCAACACTAGAGGGCAACAATATAAGTGCTTTGGAGAAGGTCAAATTAGGGAGTTATATGTATTTAGAAGTCACTTAATTTTGAGCTGGAAAGATTTGAACTAGAAAACCTAAATAGATGCTTAATTTGAAAAAGAAATAAAAAGTGGATTTTCTTGATACACAACCAAGTGTGTTTTTCTATAAAGCAAATATGTCTGATAAAGAGTTAAAGAAGCTACGCAATAAACAGAGGAGAGCTCAGAAAAAAGCTCAACTGGAAGAAGAAAAAAAGAATGCTGAAAAAGAGAAGCAGCAACGAAACCAGAAAAAGAAAAAAGATGATGATGATGAAGAAATTGGAGGGCCAAAGGAAGAGCTTATTCCTGATAAATTGGCAAAGGTACCAGATTGTAGTATATTAAATGACTTCACACATTTCTATACAGCCCTATTTAAATCTCATGTTAAAAACTAATTATGGTTTATTCACCGATGTCTGTTAAGTATGAAATTGTGTCATTGCCATGGTTCAGGGGTAGGCAACCTTGGCTCTTTTATGACTCATGGACTTCAACTCCCAGAATTCCTGAGTCAGCTATGCTGACTCAGGAATTCTGGGAGTTGAAGTCCATGAGTCATAAAAGAGCCAAGGTTGCCTACCCCTGAACCATGGTTTAATCAGCAGTCCCCGGTCATCAGACCAGTACTGGTCTGTGCCCCTCTTGCCACCGTTGCTGGTCTGCGGAGCCAGAAAAATTGGGGACCTCTGATTTACATCATATATATAATGGCTTAATTGTGCAAATGTCATGAGGCAAATGCTGTAAATTACTATAGAAATTTGTTTTGTTGTATCCATATCTGCTAAATTAAAGTTTCATTATTAAAAAATATTACTTTGCAATATATATCATTTAAGAGTGACTATTCAATAAACTTTTGAATGGCCACTCAGCTAGAGTTAATAATTTCAGTATACATCTTGACACATGCTTTTGCAACAAGGCATATCAGAGCTCTTGTAGAATCTGATATAGTTTCCTAGTATTAAAGAGATAATTAACAAATTAGATCATTAACTGAAGAGTAGCAGTTTTGAATATTCATATAAAAATATTTGGCCAATATAAGGATAAGCCACAAAGTTTGTCCTTCACTGATTTTTATATTTTTATATTGAGGTTAAAATAAGGGACTGTGTGGGACCTCAAAAAAAGGTATACTTCTAATAGCATGCTGTATTTAACAGAAGCTACTGAGTCAGATCGTTAGAAGATTAGAAGGCTAAGGACTTGGTAGGAGCTGCTTTTTAATTTTTATTTTTGAAAGAATTTATTGAAAATTTATTGCTAAGCACATTGGTTTGTGCTTAAATTGTAAGCCGCCCTGAGTCTTCAGAGAAGGGCGGGATATAAATGGGATTAAAATAAAAATAAATAATAAATAAAAAAGCAATAGAAATCTAAACAGGATTAATTTCACTTATCTACCTCTTTCAGATTGTTAAGATAGACTCTTCTGTTTTTTTATTAATGGCCTCACTGTGAACAGGCATGATGAATGTTAATTTTCTGGAATACTCAAACAGCTAATGCTTTCCTAATCAAAATCTGGTTCTCTCCTGGGGATGAACATAGTATTATAATATATGTGATTTGCTTATTTTTTATAAAATTATTTTTGGTTTTTTTTATAAAATAAGCTGAATTCTTACAGCTGTATCATTTACTGCACAGATAAACACTAAATTTGTACTATATATGCACAATGTTGATAATGTATGAGAGAATAGTATATATTATAAATTTTATCATCTGTTATTTATGTATTATTACTAAATACATCAGGTAAAACAATGCATAAAACAATGTATTGTATTATGGTTTTACTGAAAATCTTGAGCCAACATCCATTATCCACTGGAAAAAAAGTGATAAAGCCCCAAGATAATTGGCTCCATTAGGAGTGAAAGTATCCAGAGAATAAATCTTTCTCTCCACCACAACATAAGAATTAAGCAACATCTTACAATGGTGAAAGTTTGTAAACTCTTTAAAAGGTTCTGCAATTGTGCAGTATTATAACTTGTGATGTGAACTTCATCTGAGTTGTTAATAGTTAAGATTCTGATTAAACAAGCAAAACACAAAATACTGTATTAACAACATTGAATAACATTCATGGCCTTTATTAGAAAATGTACATGGAATTTTAAATATGATAATTGGTGTCACTTCCTTTAGCAGAATTACTTCAACCAACTATTTTTAGTACCTGTTAATCCTGCTCATCTTTCTAAAGGTGTTTGGGTCATGAAGGTCAGGGTTGTTATTTGGCTATTCTAAAATGTCAGATTTCTATCTCTTCGGCCATTATTCTGTAGATGCATGTGTTGTTATAAACACAAGGCAGCTTTGTTAAATTTTGGCTTGCAGATAGATACACTAAAATTCTCCAGTAGAATTTTCCAGCACAATACAGAATTTGAACTGTCCAGATCCTGAGATTCCCACTGCTGTGCTTCACTCTTGGAATAACATCCCTTTATTTAAATGCTTTTTTTTTCATTTTCCGCAAACATAATCTTTCTCATTAATGTCCAGAGGTTCACTCTCATGTCATCTGTCCACAGAAAATACTTCCTCTAGCCTGCTAGATCAAGGTGATGTTTAGCCAAAGATGAAGTTATATTTTCTCAATTATCTGCCTGATAGAGGTTTAAGTCTTTGATACTAGTTTTGTAGTCCTTAGAGGAACAAAAGTCTGTACTGAGGTCTAAAGATATATTTTGATCAGGGAGGGTTTTTTCCCCATAATCATGTATTCTGAAAAGGAGACTGATGATGGCAACCAACTCTTTTTTTTAAAGGGAGGGCCTCTTAAATTTACACCTGATGTCAGCTAGTTACTGGTTGGAGTATTTGACACAACTGTCACTCTTAAAGGAGGCAATTATCTTGAGACTTTATCATTTTTTCCCCAGTAGATAATGGATGTTGGCTCAAGATAATTCAGTAAAACCATGATACAGTACATTGTGTTTTATGCATTGTTTTACCTGATGTACTTAGTAATAGGATATTAAACTCTGGTCACATTTTAAGTCACTGTACTGTAGGACCAAAGATAGTTCTAACAGATTTACAACTTTTCCCTTATCATACTACTTTTTCCCAACAGTAATGAAAGACAGTTATCACTTAAAAGGAAAAAGGAGTAGATTTGAAGTGTGACTAGGTCTGTTTTTTCAGCTTGGTGACATTAGGTATTTAGAGGCTCTAGGCCAGACATGTCAAACACAAGGCCCGGGGGCCGGATCCGGCTCGCAAAGTGGTTTCATGTGGCCCGCGAAGCCATTCTGGAAACATTGAGGGAACGGCCCCCACTGCCTTGGCCCTGGCCCAGAGACCCTCCTTCTGCCAGAGACCCTCAGATCTGTCCCATTCCTGCCCAGGCCCCCATAGGCACCCTTGATGCGAACGATGTAGAGCTGGCCACGCCCACCCAGTAGGACATACGCACTCTAGCCATGCCCACCCAATAGGCCACGCCCACCCGGCCCCTTGAGGGCAACCGCAATGCTGATGCGGCCCTCAATGAAATTGAGTTTGACACCCCTGCTCTAGGCTTTTTATTTTATTTTCTTTTGGCATATATTTAATAGAATAATTGATCTCTATAAGTATTTTGATCTCCTTGATTTTTTTTTTTAATTTTGAAAGATTTTTCTTCGCAATTTTAGGTTGAAGCACCTTTGGAGGAAGCGGTTAAGTTTTTAACTCCGTTGAAGAATTTGGTGAAGAACAAAATAGAAACCCATCTTTTTGCCTTTGAAATTTACTTCAGGAAAGGTAAATGAAAATTACTACAGCCTAGGAATGAGCAGTGGTATATTTTCAGGTGTAAGGTCATCTTTCTAAAGAGACATATGCACAATTTGGTAAGAACATGAATCTATCAGTTTTCCTTACTCTGTACTTTTTTTGTTTGCCTTGAATTATTGGTACCGTATATACTTGAGTATAAGCCGAATTTTTCAGCCCACTTTTTGGGCTGAAAAATTCCACTTCGGCTTATACTCCAGTCAACAAAAAAACTTACCGAGGACTTGTGCGCGGCCGAGGCTTTGGTGCTTCCGGGATCGCGCGCACCTCTCCCAAGCCACCGCCGTCCGGAGACCTGCCGAAGTTTGGGGAGGTGCGCGCGCACCTCCCCAAACCTCCCCAAACGTCGGCAGGTCTCCGGACCTCCGCGCCCTGCCTGCCTGCTTCTTTCCGCTGCGGAAAGAAGCAGACCTCCGCGCCCTGCCTGCCTGCTTCTTTCCGCAGCGGAAAGAAGCAGACCTCCGCGCCCTGCCTGCCTGCTTCTTTCCGCTGCGGAAAGAAGCAGACCTCCGCGCCCTGCCTGCCTGCTTCTTTCCGCTGCGGAAAGAAGCAGACCTCCGCGCCCTTCCTGCCTGCTTCTTTCCGCTGCGGAAAGAAGCAGACCTCCGCGCCCTGCCTGCCTGCTTCTTTCCGCTGCGGAAAGAAGCAGACCTCCGCGCCCTGCCTGCCTGCTTCTTTCCGCTGCGGAAGGAAGCAGACCTCCGCGCCCTGCCTGCCTGCTTCTTTCCGCTGCGGAAAGAAGCAGACCTCCGCGCCCTGCCTGCCTGCTTCTTTCCGCAGCGGAAAGAAGCAGACCTCCGCGCCCTGCCTGCCTGCTTCTTTCCGCTGCGGAAAGAAGCAGACCTCCGCGCCCTGCCTGCCTGCTTCTTTCCGCAGCGGAAAGAAGCAGACCTCCGCGCCCTGCCTGCCTGCTTCTTTCCGCTGCGGAAAGAAGCAGACCTCCGCGCCCTCCCCAAACTTCCCCAAACTTCGGCAGGTCTCCGGACGGCGGCGGCTTGGGAGAGGTGCGCGCGATCCTGGAAGCACCGAAGCCTCGGCCGCGTGCAAGTCCTCGGTAAGCTCTGGGCGGTCACTTGCTTCGCGTCTCCTGAGGGAAGGGGGGGCGACTGGAGCGGGCGTGTTTCCTCGCCTGCTGGGCGCCGCGATTTGCCCGGGGAACGCGCGGGCCCCGAATGGCAGCGTGGAGCGAGGAAGCGGACAGCCAGGGCTTCCCCGAGAGCCGCAGCCACACAGGGTATTCCTGTGTATTCAGGCTTGCAAAATGGCGGATCGAGCCTCTGCTGGCGGCAGAGGCTTGCAGAGCGCGGATCCAGCCTCCGCCAGTGGCGGAGGCTTGCAGAACGGCGGATCGGCTTATACTCGAGTCAACAACTTTTTCCAGTTTTGGGGGGTGAAATTGGGGGTCTCGGCTTATACTCGAGTCGGCTTATACTCAAGTATATACGGTATATAAATGTGCATGTGTACATTGGTTAAACCTGTCCCAACTATTTAAAAATTACATTCAGTTTGAAAATATGATAATTGAATAAAATCTGTATTATTATTTAAGCATTACTTTATGTACATTAGTCACTACAGCTTAAGCAGGAACCAGCAATTTTCACAAGTAAAAAAATATATATAGGAAAATTAGTCAAAGTCTGACTAGCCAAATTAAAACACCCCAAATCCTGTAACATTTGATGGACTCTTTAAGATTTTGATAATATTAAAAACATTTAGTGTTAATATTTTTAATGTAAAGCTGTGTTTTATTGATTCAGTCTGAGATGCCTGCTGAGCTATTTGAATAAAGATTTCCTTAACTTTGCCTCGGTTAAAACTATGCCATATGCAATTCAGTGCAAATAATAAGAGTATACCTGTAAGTTAAGTACATTTTGGGCAATATGCCATAACTACAAAGTCCAGTTTTGCCATATGCAGGTTCTCCTTATTCTGTGCCAGCCAAGAGCTCTGCAGAGACAACCTTGTAAGTTGTTCACATCTCACCAGCTATGATATATATGATCTGTACTATACTGAAAACGGTCAGGATGTACCGTATTTTTCGGACCATAAGATGCACTTTTTTTCCCAAAAGTGGGGGGGGGAAACGAGGGTGCGTCTTATGGTCCGAAGGTGATCCGTATGACCAGCCCCAACCTCTGCAAGTGGAGCACGAATTGGCACGTGCTGAGAAACGCCGATCTCACGCTCCTGCACTCTCCCTCGCTCGGTTTCAGCTTCCCTTGCTACAAGAGAAAGCAGGCTGAAACGGAGTGAGGAGATTGCCAGGAATGCGAATCGGCTGATCTCGCGCTGCTGCAATCTGCCTCATTTCAGCTTGCTTTCTCTTGTAGCAAGGGAAGCTGAAACCGAGCGAGGGAGTTTGCAGGAGCGCGAGATCGGCCGATTCGCATTTCTGGCAATCTCACTCCGTTTCAGCCTGCTTTCTCTTGTAGCAAGGGAAGCTGAAACCGAGCGAGGGAGTTTGCAGGAGCGCGAGATCGGCCGATTCGCATTTCTGGCAATCTCACTCCATTTCAGCCTGCTTTCTCTTGTAGCAAGGGAAGCTGAAACCGAGCGAGGGAGTTTGCAGGAGCGCGAGATCGGCCGATTCGCATTTCTGGCAATCTCCTCACTCCATTTCAGCCTGCTTTCTCTTGTAGCAAGGGAAGCTGAAACCGAGCGAGGGAGTTTGCAGGAGCGCGAGATCGGCCGATTCGCATTTCTGGCAATCTACTCACTCCGTTTCAGCCTGCTTTCTCTTGTAGCAAGGGAAGCTGAAACCGAGCGAGGGAGTTTGCAGGAGCGCGAGATCGGCCGATTCGCATTTCTGGCAATCTCCCTCACTCCGTTTCAGCTTGCTTTCTGCAAGAGAAAGCCGGGCTGCAGGGCCGCCTCCGCGGGTACTGCTCTAATGCAGAGAGGGAAGGACAAAGAGGGAAGGAAGGAAGGAAGGAAGGAAGGAAGGAAGGAAGGAAGGAAGGAAGGAAGGAAGGGACAATGGGAGAGGGAGGGAGAGAAAGAGAGAGGGAGAGAGAGAGGAGAAAGAATTTTTTTTCTTGTTTTCCTGCTCTAAAAACTGGGTGCGTCTTATGGTCCGGTGCGTCTTATGGTCCGAAAAATACGGTATATGTTTATTCCAATTCTAATTTCAAATTGTATTTATACTTGTAAAGCATAATTGGGTATTCTGTTTGCATTTCTGATTATGGAAATTATTTTGTAATTTTGTCTCAAACAGAAAAATTTCTTCTTATGCTACAATCTGTGAAGAGAGCATTTGCTATTGATCCTAATCATCCATGGCTTCATGAGTGTATGATACATCTCTTCAGCAGTGGTATGAAGCTATCTTATGTTACCTAGTAGTCAAACGTCTAGAAGAGATGTAATTAGCTCTTGCTAATAAAGGAAATTAATGATTTATTCAGATACATATAATTTTTTTTACTAATTATTGGGTTATTTAAAATGACAATAGGATTTGCATAGTATGATAAAATATACTTTAGGCTATTAAAAATGTATGTATAACTTAATGTAACAAGCTCATTTAAATATTTGTTATTGCTGTGTATATTTCCAATGCCTCTGTTACTCAGTTTATATCCTTTGAAATAAAGAAATATGTGGCAATTTTTAAAAAAAAATAGTTTTATATCTGCAAAACTATTTTCTATAAATCCAGGTAAGCAGTACTTAACAGTTTACTGAACTAAAATATTTGATGAAATACAGGAATATTAACAGAAAGAACAGTTGGCCTGAGCTTAGGTAGTTGTGAAGGTAGATTGTTGGACAGCACTTTTTACTATGCCTTTTCAGTTCTCAATTTAAAAGATTTTAAATATTCCCAAATGTTTGTCGAAGTTCATTCTTATACTTTGTGTTTCCTTGCTCAATTATTTATCAATATTTTTATCCTCACTAGATATACATTTCTCCCCATAATCAAAGAGATCATAATCCCTTTGAAATTTATATTCAGCAACATGTTGTCTCCTGTTTAAGATACTGTATCTTGAGTTGCAAGCAAAGGTAACATTCAGGCCAGCAAATTCTTTTCAGAATAAACAATATTGGGGTAGCTAAATGAATGATATGCCTCATTGTAGTCTAGTTTTATGCTGATATCATTATAATTATCAACATAAAGCCAGCCAATTTAATATCTTGTATTCTGTTATGAAGATGTAGAATTATTGGGCACCACAGAACAATCTGGATTACAGGAGAAACAGCATAACGTAATAAATCTTAAAATATTAAAGCCTGATAGATTTTTCTGAAATTCTATGTTCTTAATACTGTAGTTTCTGAAAGTAAAGATCTACAAGAAACGGTCAGGACAGTGTTGAATCAAGAAATGAACCGACTTTTTGGGGCAACTAATCCAAAGAACGTCAATGAAACTTTCCTTAAACAGCACTATAATTCCCTACCACATAGATTGTCTGGTATGTACTTTACTCTGTATTTAAATTGGCTTTAGGATTTTTAGAATGATTTACTGTCATGTCTTGGGTACCTTTAATCGTTGTTCTTCCTATTATTTGTCCAATGTGGTTGCAGGTCTGCTTATTTTTGTACTGTGCTCATCTAGTTCTGACAGCAGTGCTATGACTGCATGACTTGATGAGGGATATTGCTTATCAGAAAGTTTGCTGCAGAGCCTGACACTAATTTGGGCCTGAAAAGGAATGACTGGCCCAGTGTCAGCTGGCTTCCATGCCTGAGAGAGAACTAAAAGGAGTGGGTTTCTCCACTCCTAATCCAGCAGCTTTGGGTACTTTTAAACAATATCATAATCATATTCTAATACTAATATTTTATCATAATAAAACATATACCATATGATTATCATGCATACTTTGATAAGTATTTCTTTTGGGTGCAAATGAAGAATCGTATGTTTGAATGCTGTCTCAAATTTAAACATGTTCTCTGCAAAGAAGTTACCCAGTGTTTAGTTCACATATCTCTTCTTAATATTAGAATTGAAACGTATTGATTCTTTGAAATCCTAAAAGACATATAGCCTAATAACTTGATTCAAAAACAGCAAAATTAAAGAACGGTTTTTAGAAATAGTTTGTCAAATGCTACAGCTTCATAGGTTTAGCAGAGTATTCTGAAGTCAGAAATGTGAAATTTCAGTTGAAGTATTAAAATAATATTTCTGTTAAATCATTTCTGATCAACTTTCCTCATAGATAACCTTCCAAAGAGACTGTAAGAGAAAGTATAACTTTCCAAGGAGGCTGTAAAAAACCTCAAAATGAAGTTCAGAGTAGCAAAATTTGTGGCGTGTTTGTAATTAGTGAAGATTAAAAAGAACCATTACCAAGAAATAGTGAGCAGCTATGTTTTGTTCTCCCAGCTATAAAGTGCTAATAATAATTTGGGAATTGTTTCAGTCATGTTATAAATGATACTGATTTCTGTGTCAATTTACATTTCTGATAAAGTACAAGAGATTGGCTGTTTTTTTAAGTAGAGGCTTACATTGGCTTATAAGATGATTTAAATTTAGCACAAGAGAGACTCTTACCGCTAGGATAACTTTATTCTTTTCATCAAAGCTAAGAACTATTTTTCGTATCCTTGCAAAAATCCGATTTCCCATGTGCATTGAACCCTTTTCCAGATTTTGAGATAAGATAGTAGTAATAGTCAACGTAGAAAGTCATGTATATACAAAGGGATGAGACACTGATATGTTGCTATGCTGTAAACCACGGCCAACTGTCCAATGTGTTGCACATGCAACCTACCCTGTCATGTGATTGCAATATGAGTGCTTGGCAATCTGTTCACTTATCACAAGTTGCCCCATTTGCAATCACCATTTGCAAACTTCTCTGCCAGCCTTCCCAAAAAGTCGGTGAGGAAAACCAGCAGTGGTTACAAGGTGCTGATGCCTGCCAAGAGGATTTCCTCTTATCTCTGAAAGAACTCCCTGTTGATCCATATCTGCTTGAGTCTCCGTAGCTAAAATCTAAGCAGGCACAGAGCTTAAAATCCTTCACTCCATGCCTCTGGAGAGCTCTCCATTGGTGGTGGTGGGGAACGGGGAGGGAGAGATAGAGCTCAGGTTCCACACAGGCCTGGATCTTAGCTACCAACATTTAAGCTCTAAGTCCCTTTTATCAGAGATGAGGAGTCTGTGCATTCCTGGATCCTGGCTGCTCAAATCCAAAAATAGGTAGTCCTCGACTTATGAGCACACTTGAGCCCATTTGAGACATTTGTTAAAGTGAGTTTTGCCCCATTTTACGACCTGTCTTGCCCCAATTGTTAAGTGAATCACTGCACTTGTTAAATTAAGTGGTTAAGTAAATCTGGCTACCCCATTTACTTTGCACATAGCTCACATGACCCTGAGCTATTGCAACTGTCATAAATATGAGTCAGTTGCCAAGCATCTGAATTTTGATCGCATGACTATGGGGGTACTGTAATGGCTGCATGTGTGAAAAATGGGTGCGAGTCCCTTTTTCAGTGATGTAACATCAAATGGTCACTAAATGAACTGTCATAAGTCAAAGACTACCTGTTGCATGGGTCTTTTAAATTTTTTTTCTCCCCGCCTGTGCGAAGCTCTTCACAGAGGCGAGGAAAGAAGGCCGTGTGCATGCTTCGCCTGGTGCGAAGGTTCGCCTGGTGCGTCAGTTGCGGCCCTATCTTAGCCGGGATGATCTATGCACGGTCACTCATGCGCTCGTGTCCTCTCGTCTGGACTACTGCAACGCTCTCTACATGGGGCTGCCCTTGAGGACCACTCGGAAGCTCCAACTGGTACAGAATGCAGCCGCGAGAGTGGTGTTGGGAGTCTCCCGATACTCCCACGTTACACCTCTGCTCCGTGAGCTGCATTGGTTGCCAGTTGTCTTCCGGGTGAGATTCAAGGTACTGGTAACGGTATTCAAAGCACTCCATGGCATGGGGCCGGAGTACCTCAGGGAACATCTGCTGCCGGCATCAAGCTCCCTACGCCCTGTGCGTTCCCACAGAGAGGGCCTCCTCAGGGTGCCACCGATCAGAGAATGTCGATTGGTGGCCCCCAGGGGGAGATCCTTCTCTGTGGGCGCTCCGGAGCTGTGGAATCAGCTACCGGTAGAGCTCCGGACGGCGCCCGATCTTCGCTCCTTTCGTCGCGATCTCAAGACATTTCTGTTTGTACAAGCCGGCCTAGCCTGAGGGGGGTGTGTTGGGGTTGTTTTATCTTTCGCTTTTTAATTTTTCTGGGGGTTTTTAGCGTTGTATTTATATTGTTTTTAACTAGGGCAATTGTTTAATCTTTTTTAATGTTTGTATTTGCTATTTTATTCTGCCCTGTGAACCGCCCTGAGTCCTCAGGGAGAAGGGCGGTATATAAATGTTATTAAATTAAAATTAAATTAAAAATGCTTGGCCCTCGGCAGCCAAAATCCAAACATGCACAGATCCAGAGAGCCCCACAGAGGCAGGGAGAGAAGGACTTTAAACTTTGTGTCCACCTGGATTTCAGCAGCCACAACAGGGAGTGCTGGGATTGCAGTTGTTGAATGAAGTGATGAGATAGGTGTCTTATGACCACTTTGCTGAAGGACCAAGACTCTGGTCGCAATTGTGGTCATTAAACAAAGACTACCTATATTGCCCTCTTCTTTGGCTTTAAGAGGCCATAAAATGCATTTTTGATTAGGCATTTAATAAAATATTATAAATTTGTTTTAATTTTTATTGATTTATTCCATTTGTATAGACGCCCAACTCAAACAAGCAACTCTGGGCAGCGAACAGTCATAAAACAATTAAAAATAGTAATAGTATAGTACAAAATATATATGACAGCCAGAAAAAAATAGTCTTTTATGTGTTTATTGTAAACTGTTGAGAGAATTCAGTACCCAAGAATAATATAACAGATATATTCTGATTTGTAATCTACAGAATGATATATGCATTATATGGAAAGGTGAGTATTGGGTTTTAGCCCAAAGTACTTTCACTGGAGTTTGGTTCATTGGATATTTCTGCTGGCAAAAGGGAAAGCCAGTCCTAATCCATTTTTCCTTAATACCGCGGCATCTGCACTCTAAAGCTCTGGAAGGTTGCAGGATCTCCTGGAAAAACATGGAGGTCGTAATTGAACAAACACACTCTGCCTCAGCTCTAACAATGGGAGCTGCAATGAATTAAAGCCCTTCTATTCCCAGAAAAGGACATTTTTATCTACACCTAGGCTTTTATAAATAGAGGTGAAAGAAAAAATCAGTCAGCACTTCTTTTCTTGTGTTTGATCATGATTTGTAATTCCTTTGTTGATCTTAAACAGATTGGCTTTGTGGACTGATCTGTGTGCTTAGAACCTGTAGTTGGTGAGAACATAGAGGGTCGAATATAAAAGTGAATGTTTCAGTGTTATCTAAATGTGTCTGTGGACAAGTATTTTTGTTTCTTCTTTTAGCTGCCAAAATGATATACTATTTGGATTCTACAAGCCAGAAAAGAGCTGTGGAACTGGCAACTTCACTTGATGAATCTCTAGCAAACAGAAATCTTCAGGTAAATTTGATACATAGTCTTCCTATCAGGCAGCCTTTTCAAATTTCAAACAAAATAGCCCATGGAACTACTAACATTTAGCCGTTTTCTACATATAACAATATGCACAACCATCTTAACAGAATTAGCAGTTATCTCAGTTGTTGAAATACAGGATCTTTTAAAACACGTATTTTTTTTCCTTTTAGACATGCATGGAGGTATTGGAAGCATTGAATGATGGTAGCCTAGGAGACTGTAAAGAAGCAATTGAAATGTACAGAGCAAATTGTCATAAGCTTTTCCCATATGCTTTGGCTTTTATGCCTCCTGGATATGAAGAAGATATGAAGATCACAGTTAATGGAGACATATCTGCAGAAACTGAAGAACTGGCCAATGAAATATGAACTTTAAAAGGAGTGGAATGATTTTGGACTGTATCTGGTGTACAATATTTTTGTCACGCACCTGCTGAATTGTTCTAACTTACAGAGAATGGAAGGAGAAAAAAAAGTTGCCTTCAAAGTTTTACTTTTTTTATCCTGCTGACGAAGTATATAATATAAAGTAATGTATGGCTGGAAATAGATGGCTCAATTAAAGAAAATTAAAGAAAAGCTAAGCACTGCTAAAATTGAAAAGTATCCCTTATCTACATACCCAGGTTTTTAAACTAATTTATATGGAATCTGAAGGCTTAACACCCCACTGGAGCAGGTGTGTGGCAGAAATATTACTTTAAATTTGTCTTGTTGAGATAAGTATCTCAGACAGCAAAAATGCTGTTTTAGCACTGGATCCTTTTCACTGAGCACAAAAAGTTGTTGGGGCTTTAGCATCTGACTGATTTTGATACAGAGATGATTCTACCCTTTGAAAGTATGCAATGTGAATCACTATGTGCAAACAAACCTGCAACACATATTTAATGTAGTTGTAGAGACTGGGACTTAAAATACGAAGCAAAATAACGAAACATAAGGTGTTCAGTAAGCTTGTTGTGTCTCCGAAATTCACTGCACATGATCAGTTTGGTGTTCTTGCACCACAGTTTTTAAATGAAGGAACTGGTTAGAATATATTTTTTTTAATTCAGTTTTGGGGAAAAAAATTGATGTTTAGATGAGAATGACAACATTGTTGGCTGATTTCTTAAAAAAACTGTAATGCAAGAACAGATGAATTATGCACTGTGATGTGGCACCAACTCATTAGAAAGACAGCATGTAGTTTTCACGTACAGTGAAAATATAAATGATATTCATTCAACTATGGACTGAAATTTTTAAGAGACGAACTCCTGACTGAATTTGACTGATTGAGAGACTAATTGTTTAAAACCTCAGCAGGCCTTGTTCACGTTATGCAGGAAAAAAAAGTGCTGCAGTTTAGATACCTCTGAAACTTTTCCACAGTGTCACAGGTTTGTAATACTTGAAGCCCTACATTTCTAAGAATATATTTCTTGCTCAGTTATTTCAGGCAAGCCCATGACTTTGTAACTTTTAAGGGGCCCAAGATTTTTTTTCCAATAACAGACCAGCTTCTTATCCCTGCAGTTACAGATGTAATTTCCTTTGTCAAATATAAGGTACCAAATATAATGCAATAAAATGTTTTGAAAAAGAGTTGTGTGACTATAGAATTTGAAAACTGCTGTCAGGAGATGTAGTGCAAGTTCAAGGTAACATACTATCATAAAAGATTTATATTAGTGTTGGTGAAATCCCACAATGCATAATACAACAGTGTTTGGAGACACTACTCCCCCCCTTTGCTTTCCTTCAATAAAGCTAACCATAATGACTGCCATTGTGAACAATAATTTGCAACTTGGCAATCATGGGTGCTTGAATTAGTAAATACCTCTGTGAAATATATCCCCACAAAGATAATGCTAATTTATATGAATTAACAAAGTTGCAATCAGAAATCTAAAGTACAGTGTAGGAAATGTTAAAAACAAATGCAAGTATGAAAAATCAAACAGCTAACACTTTGTGATTTTCATTGTTGTACATCTCTTTAGAGATATCATTACTCTTTCTGTGATAAGAACAGTTTAAAAGATAAGTATTGACTGATCATTCATCGTCTAGAACCTTCATCTTTTGATATATGTGCATCTAAGAGAACTGTGTGGACCCTGTGGTTAATTGCTCCCTCATTTTCATGGGCCCAGTATATCTGACAAAATTTTCTCTATGATTAGCCAAAAGATACTGTATTAACTATATTAATACAAAATGAGAGTCAAAGGGTAAAGCCTCATTTCAAAAACCTTGGTAACTTATTATTATTGATTGGTTGATTATACAAATTTGTTATTTACCGTTAATTCACAGTAACAAATACTGCCTGTAGCCATGAAACCACACTGCATTCTGCATTTTTTAGCTAAAAACCATACTGACAAAGGATAAGTTTTTATATGAGGGTTAATTTGAACCCTTTTTCTTCCTCCAATGATAGTTGATAATTTAAAACGATCAGATATCTCAAATTCTGTAGCAACTCTTTCCAAGCTGTCATTTCATTTATACTTACAATAAAGGGTATATTATAGCCCAGGCTTTTATAGGCTACAATTTCATCAAGACAGACAAAATTCCAGTAAGTTTAAAACAAATTTAATGTCTTTAAGTTTTTTAAAAGAAAAAAGGTTCCTAAGGATTCATAACATTTTTTATAAAACTAGAAACTATAGTTACAAAAAATATGCTGTTTCCTCCCATTTTGCAGAAATACTAATATTTGCAATATTGTTATTTGAAATGAAGATTAGATTTCCCAAAGTAAATTAAAATTGAGATAAATCATCTCATAATTATTTAATATTCTTGGGAACCAGAGATCGAATTAAATTCAAGGTTATCTCCTCAGATAAATAAGGTATATATAAGAAAAATTCCATTCTTGATAATGCTTGTATAATCACCTTCATAGGGAAAATAATCCCTAGTTTAAAGTTAACTTTTTTTCACATGCAACTGATAAGAATGTATGTATATAAAGTGTAGTGGAATGGTCTGGTGTTCAAATATAAAATTCTTTTCTAAGTTTTAGGTTCTTGCGCTACAGCTCTGATAAATACAGATATTGTCATTGTGGCTATGTGCAAATCATAATGAAAAGATTAAGACTTTGGATTGTTACACTTCTAAGATTTGAATAATGAAAGAGCTGCCTGTCCATCCAGGTGGTAGTATCCACTCTTACCATTGGATGGGTCATTTAAGCTAGGCTGAGTTGGTCACTACACGAATAAAGACCATCAGGAAATCCCTGTGAATTATGGTAAGTTTGATATTCAGAGGAGTATCCCAAAAGGAAATGGCAAAGGACTATGTTGTTGCCAAGAAACAAGCCGCCAGGAATTAAGCTTAATTTAAAGGAAATCCGTTTTTACTTAAAAGATTAACTATGTTAAAATTACACATTATAATTGGAAGAAGGCATCTTGTTTTTGCTCTTACTGCAATGAAACAAATGAGGAGGAAAAAATGCAAGGACTAATTCATAATTATAGGAGCTGATTGCTGTCCTTGGTGACAAATTGCCAGAACTGTTCTGGCATCACTGTTGCCAGAATGCTCCACCACTGTTCTAGTGTTGGTGCGCCATAAGCTTTATATCACATGCTAAATCTGTACAATACTTTTCGCAGTTACTACTTTATGGATCAATACTGTGATTATGATATCTTGTCAAAAACAAAACCTAAGGCAATACAAGCTGCTGCCGGCCGACAACTAATATCCGAGGGTATAGATGTAACCACTACGAAGCACTCCCTACGAATACGGCAGTCCCTCTCTCCAAGATCACCTAATCCCAGCCCCCAAATACTACTAACGTCTTCCCTCCAAATTTTATTTCCTTACACCCATTTCTTGCTTCTCCAAATTTACGCGTTGCTCGAATTCAACGGCAGGAGCTTACTAGTAGCATTGCACAGCAAGAGTCCCGAGTCCCAATACTGGGCCATAGCCCGCTTTGAACCGGGCCGCGAGACGGAAGACGAGCGCGCTTGCGCGCCCAGCTCCCATTTACGCGAGTGGCCGGCACGCGCGCCACCCGCTGCTCACACAGAACCGGTTCCTCTCCTTCCCCGCCCCCCCCCTCCGGAAAGGTTGGGGATCCTTGCTCTACAGCACCAGATGGGAGAAAAGGCGCTAAATCTCTACAACCCGCATCTGACCACCAGGGATTCGCCCACCCCGGCGCCCCCGCCTTCCTGGCGAAGGACCCCTCCCCCGTCCTCCGCCTCCTCTCGCGGTATCTTAAGGCTCGTCGCGGCCGCTTTTCCGATGAGGAGGGAGTGCCTGGAGCGTCGCCCCGCCCCCTGGGTGGCTGCGTGGATGCCGGTGGCGGCAATCGCTGAGGCAAAGCTTCCAGCCCCGGGCCGAGTTTCTCTGAACCTCCCGCTTTCCCCCCCTCTCCGCTGGGCGGGCCCGAGGGCCTCGCGGAGGGAGCGGGAGGGAGACGCCGCGTCCGATGGCGGCCGACGTGGAGGCGTCGCTGGAGCTGAGTCTGTCGGGCAGTTACGCGGGTGCCGGGTCCTGGCCGCCCGCGCGCTCCCGCATTTTCAAGATCATCGTGATCGGCGACTCCAACGTGGGGAAGACGTGCCTCACCTACCGCTTCTGCGCGGGCCGCTTTCCCGAGCGTACGGAAGCGACGATCGGGGTAGATTTCCGCGAGCGAGCCGTCGACATCGACGACGAGAGAATCAAGGTGAGCGGAGGCTGCGGCCGCTTCTGGTGCTCTCCTTTTTTTTTGCCTCGCCGTCGGCGCGGGTTCGCCAGGGCGGATAAAACTCGGGGCGGGAGAAGTTCCGGTGGGCCGGGAGAATCCTCGGCTTGGCTGGCGGAACGAAGAGCGGAAAGCTTGAGATGGGAGCCAGCGATCCTGCTGATGGTAACCCTTATTCTGCTACGGTGGGTGAGGATGGCACAGGTTTATGTCACGTGGTAGAAGAGGAAAGGCAATTGGTTCTACTTGTGTCTCGCCCTTTTTTATTTATTTTTTTTATTTTAATTCCATTTATATCCCTTCTCCGAAGACTCAGGGCGGCTTACAAGCTTAGCACAGCGTTTCCCAACCTTAGGAACTTGAAGATGCGTGGACTTCAACTCCCAGAATTCCCCAGCCAGCATAGCTGGCTGGGGAATTCTGGGAGTTGAAGTCCACGCATCTTCAAGTTCCTAAGGTTGGGAAACGCTGGCTTAGCAGTAGCCTTCATTCTAGGTATATGCCTGCTTATTAGGGCTTTCACACACACACCCCAAGCGGCATTATTACATTTCATTATTACATTATTACAAAGTCACCTTTTCCTTGACTTACCTTGTGGTCATTTTCAACAGAGACAAAATGATAAATTCGGTATTACTTGGGAAATGGAGATTGCCTGATGCAGTGGTTTTCGACCTTTTTTTCCCCACTGACAGTGCCTTAAACGTGGGCCCCCCTCTTCCATTGCCTACCACTGTATTTGCCCCAAGAATGCACAGCAGCAATGGGTGGAATTACTGGATAAAGGGGAATTTATAAAGACCTACAACCTTAGAAACTGGTTTCTTGTCAAAAGACAACTTTTTGCAATTACAAGTTCGGTCGAAGGTATTCATAGATCAGCAATTTCCAATTTTTAAAATTTACTATTGTGTATTCTTTATTTTTATTTAATTTATATAGTTGGCCATCTCGCATGCATGACCCTAAGTGGCTCATTAAATTTATATAATCTAACAAACAATGCCCTTGTCAATTCCTGGTTAGGTCACTGCAGTGTGCTCTAATGGAGCTACCTTGAGAAGCAAAACTCTAGCTGGTCCAAAATACAGCAGATTATTTGTTGGCAGGAAGAAGTTGTAATTCTAATGTAAACCCAGCACTGCAGGCTCTGCATTGGCTACAGGTAGACTTCTCTGTACAATTCAGAATGCTAATTTAATCTGGCTTTGTATCCTGGTAGTTGCAGGAACACTTACCGTATTTTTCGGACCATAAGACGCACCTGACCATAAGACGCACCCAGTTTTTAGAGCAGGAAAACAAGAAAAAATATATTCTGAACCAAATAGTACCAGTATACTAAAACAGGGCTTTTCAACCTTTTCATCCATTGTACCACTTTTAGGACAAGGCAATGTCACCCAGCAACGTGTCAAAAACATGACCCCCCCCAAAAAGGAAAAAAATGATAAAGTACAGGTAGTCCTCGACTTACAATGATTCACTTAGTGACCGTTCAAAGTTACGACACTGAAAAAAGTGACTTATGACCATTTTCACATTTATGACCATTGCAGCATCCCCAGGGTCATGTGATTTACATTCGGATGCTTGGCAATCGATTCATATTTATGATGGTCACATTGTTCCAGGGTCATGTGATTGCCTTTTGCAACCTTCTGACAAGCAAAGTTAGTGGGGAAACCAGATTCACTTAACAATAATGTTACTAATTTAATTTCTCTCTCTCCTTCTCTTTCTCTCCCTCTCTCCCCCTCCCTCTTTCTTTCTCCTCTCCTTTCTTTCTCTCCCTTTCCTTCTTTCCCTATTTTTCTCTTTCTCTCTATTTCTCCCTCTTTCTCTCCCTCCGTTTCCCTCCCTTTCTTTCTCCTTCTCCCTCTCTATTTTTCTCTTTCCCTCTATTTCTCCCTCTTCCTCTTTTTCCCTCCCTCTTTCTTTCTCCTTGTCTCTCTCTCCCTTTCTTTCCCTTTCTCTCTCTCCCTCTATTTCCCTCCCTTTCTCCTTCTCTCTCTCCCTCTTTCTCTCCCTCTTTCCCTCTATTTCTCCCTCTTCCTCTATTTCCCTCCCTCTTTCTCCTTGTCTCTCTCTCCCTTTCTCTCCCTCTTTCCCTCTCCCTCTTTCTCTCCCTCTATTTCCCTCCCTTTCTCCTTCTCTCTCTCCCTTTCTCCCTCTCTTTCCCTCTCTTTCTCCCTCTTCCTCTATTTCCCTCCCTCTTTCTTTCTCCTTGTCTCTCCCTTTGTTTCTCTCCCTCTTTCCCTCTCCCCCTCTATTTCCCTCCCTTTCTTTCTGCTTCTCTCTCTCCCTCTTTCTCTCCCTCTCTATTTTTCTCTTTCCCTCTATTTCTCCCTCTTCCTCTGTTTCCCTCCCTCTTTCTTTCTCCCTCTCCTCTCCCTTTCTCTCTCTCTATTTTTCTCTTTCTCCCTCTCTCTCTCTCTCCCTCCCTCTCCCATTGTCCCTTCCTTCTTTCCTTCCTTCCTTCTTTCCTCCTTCCCTCCCTCTTTGTCCTTCCCTCTTCGCATTAGAGCAGTACCTCCGGAGGCAGCCCTGCGGCCCGGCTTTCTCTTGCAGAAGGCAGGCTGAAATGGAGCAAGGAATGCGAATTGGCCGATCTCGCGCTCCTACGATCTCCTCCACTCGGTTTCAGTTTCTCTTGCTACAAGAGAAAGCAGGCTGCTTTGTTTCAGCCTGCTTTCTCTTGTAGCAAGAGAAGCTGAAACTGAGCGAAGGAGACCGTAGGAGCGCGAGATCGGCTGATTCGCATTCCTTGCTCCATTTCAGCCTGCCTTCTGCAAGAGAAAGCCGAGCCGCAGGGAGATTGCAGGAGCCAATTGCAATCTCCCTTGCTTTCACTTGCGGAGGTTGGGGCTGGCCATACGGATCACCTTCGGACCATAAGACGCACCCTTGTTTTCCCCCCCACTTTGGGGGGGAAAAAGTGCGTCTTATGGTCTGAAAAATACGGTACTTCAATTAGATCCTACCCGTTCAATGTCCCAAAGGTGCTTTTTTCACAAGGCAACTGGACTTTCTTGTTTTTCTTTGAAGATGTTTTGCTTCTCATTCAAGAAGCTTCTTCAGCTCTGACTGGATGGTGGGGAATGGCAGGATTTATATTCCTTGCAGACAGCCATTCCCCATCATCCAATCAGAGCTGAAGAAGCTTCTTGAATGAGAAGCGAAATGTCTTCAAAGAAAAACAAGAAAGTCCAGTTGCCTCGTGAAGAAAGCACCTATGGGACAACCATGACCTGGATGACTGAGAATCTCCATAGACATTTACTCATTCAATGTGTCTGCCTTAAGTTGGGATGCTGAAGTTTCCTTTGCCACAGATGCTCTGGGCAGCCCCTTACCAAAATTCCAGACAATTCCATCATTCCCAACCTTTAGAAAAATATTAAAAACTTAAAACATTAATATAAATTATATTGAAAATATGTTTTTATTTAGGCAGGTACTGTAAATATGCTATCATCAGTTGTTCATTTGAAGTTTGGAGTGATTGATGTATATATGTATGTATTATGTTCTTTCTCTTATTCCTGTTTGTCCATTTCTCACCTCTAGATCCAGCTCTGGGATACAGCAGGACAGGAACGTTTTAGGAAGAGCATGGTGCAGCATTATTACAGGAATGTACATGCAGTTGTGTTTGTATATGATATGACAAATATTGCTAGCTTTCACAGTTTGCCACTGTGGATTGAAGAGTGCAAGCAACACTTGTTCACCAATGATATACCCCGGATTTTGGTTGGAAACAAATGCGATCTGAGGAATGCGATTCAGGTGCCTACAGATGTGGCTCAGAAATTTGCTGACACTTATGGTATGCCACTATTTGAAACTTCTGCCAAAAACCCAAATGACAATGATCATGTGGAAGCCATATTTTTGACATTGGCTCATAAGCTAAAGAGCCACAAGCCACTCATGCTTAGTCAGTTACCAGATAATACAGTTCACTTGAAACCAGCATCAAAACCTACAATGACATGTTGGTGTTAACTTGCAGTATATTTGCATTTAACATTGTATTATTCTCTTTGCCAGTGCTTTAAGAATGCAATGTTTTGATTTAATAAGAATTATCTTCTGCTAGGCACTTTATTCAGTCGTTTCATATGTAGAAGTTTAGTATGTGCACTTGGTAAGCTGCAGCATCTAAATGAATGACAAAGTTTAGGGAACTGTTTTTTGTTTTTAGGGAATTTTTTAATCTGTACAAATAGATTGTTTTACAGAAAAAAATGGTCTCTTAGTTTTTAGAGCTTTTCTCCAATACAGTGTGGATATTTAAGAATGTATTAAGTCAGATCTCTGCCTTTATTGTTCAGTTTAAGAATACTATTTTTCTATGGAGGCCCAAAAATCAGTTTAAAATTATAATCCTAGTTATTTGGTACATAGTTTTATGAAATACAGCAGAAGAAAGGTTCATTATGAATAAAGTATTAGAAATCTTTCCCCTTCACTTCTTTCCTTTTAAAATTTTAAGTTCATTAATTTTAGAAATATGTATACAGTGATTTTTTTTCTATTTTAATTTCTGATTGTATTGCTTGTATTGAATGTTCCAAACTTTTTCTGTTTTGTATATAATCAGGAACAAGTACTGGTTATTCCCACTATAGTGTTCCGTATAATTGTTATATTTTTCAAGATAAAGAGGAAAAGAATGTGAATCTCCTGCATATTATTGGAAATAATACTGAAAATTGTAGTTTATTTTCTTGTAAGATGGTTTCGTTGCTCTAGAGGCACAGCTAGTATCGTGTTCCCCCACAAGTAAGACCCAGTCTTACTTTCCTTTGAGCTCTGAAATAAGCACTAGGGCTTACTTTTGGGTAGGGCTTACTTTTACCAGTACTAGCAGGCCTTGAGCGCATGGGGCGGGGCTTGTGCATGGGGTAGAGAAGCAATGTGGCAAGACGTGGCGGACCAAGTACCAGGGAGGGCGGGGCACGTGCCCTTCCCGTGCCAGTCCAGTCCCTGCAGCCCAGGATGGCTGTGCTGGGCAGCAGCGGGAAGGGCACCGAGGTGGGGGTGGCCAGGGCGACGTTCCTCCGGCTGAAGCAGGGAGGCCTTTGCCCCGGGAAGGCCGCCTTCCTGGCCAGGCCGGACCCATCTGAGAGGTGAATGGGGAGGCGGCAGCCCAGGACGGAAGTGGCAGGTGGAGCACCAGAGTCTCCGGGAGGGATCTTGCCACCTGTTTTGCAGCTCCATCGCAGTTCTTTGCTGCTACAGAGCTAGCCACACCACCACCCAGATGCCCTCGCTTACCTCAGGAATTTCAGGTCTTTATTTACCTGACTTCCAGCCTTGTCCCGTTTCTCTTTCATGCTCCTCCACTGCCATGTGCAGGAAAACAAAAGTTTCTTTTTTTGGGGGGGAGAAGGTCAATCAACCAATTCCAACCAATTTTTTTTTCCAAAAATAAAAATTGTCCCACCCAACTTTTTCTGGTTTTTTTCCTAGGGCTTCTCCAGTTAGGGTTGTGGGGGAGTGAGGGTTAGGGTTACCATATGCATGGGAGGCCTGGCTATGGCCTTGCATGGGTCAGATGGGATCCGCCAAGCCTCATGACATTGCTGCATTGGGTGCGATGTGGCAAATGGCCATGGCTGGCCGAAACTGGCTGCGGAACAAGCCAAGCGGCGGTAAGGGACCGGTATACCGCTGGTTAGCAGGGCACCTATATTAATAGACTGTATTAGAAGCTTTTTGCAGTATTGCTAGTATTAGACATGTTATGTGCCTCCTAACAAGCCAAAATATGAGCCTTGATTTGAAGATGAAAAATGGAAGATAGACTTCCAAATTAAAGGATTTAACATTGCAGAATTGATAGCATATTTAATGAATCATAAACAAGTGCTAGCCAAAACTCTCTGTTTCCTTCCATTTATTTTAAACAGCAACATCTTACAAAGATACCAATGCTTATATCATTTAACAATTAAAATATGTAAGGGACAGCATAAAATGGGGAAAGAAGAAATCTATATAAAATTCATGTTCAGAAATTTCTGAAAGGGCTCTTTAAAACTTTGTTATTGATTTAAGGGGCTTCAATGATTTTGCAGATAAATGCTCCTCCTGGGAAGGACTGAAGAGATGAGCAGGCTATCTGATGATCATTGCATAAGTTGCACAACTTTAAATTCTTCTCTTTTGGCAGGCAGAGATCATGGTGCATGCTTTCAGCTCACCGCTCAAGCAGAGCTTTGGATTTTTATAGAGATCATAGGTAGATAATCAGCAACTTTCTGTTTAAAGTAGCCATTTGTATAAGTTTTTATTGGTTAGCTAGATTTATTTCTGTATTTTTGTACAGTCATAAAACGATTCTAGGAAAAAGACATTCTCTGTTGGATGAAATCCAACAATGGCTAGACAGTTTCTTTTCTGGCTACAGCTGTTCCTAGACATTCAGTAGGCTTGAGATATGTTGTGCAGGACACATTGGGCAAATGAAAGGTCCAACTCATCTCAGCAACTTTACTAGACACTGCTGCTCTCTGTAGCAATATACGATTGGATTTCATTGTTGTTTATGATGCCTCACTAACACACTGTGCTTGACTCTTGGGAAAACAAAAACCCATTTATATATATTATTTTGCATTTGTACTTTTCTTTAATTTGAAAGGAAAACCAAAGCAGCTAATAATTGGAATAGTGCTTATTATCTGAACTGTTAGCAAGTACAGCAATAGAAATTTGGCCCAGGGAGAGGAGCTATCCTTTGAAACAAAATGTTGATTAATTAGTTATGATTATAACATTTTACTAATTGGTCCACCTGAATGTGAATTGTGTAGCAATTTATTCCTGTCTGTTCAATATGTTTAATGGGTATTATATTTATGCGTAATGTTCCACTTGTCCTGTGTTCAATTTTGGGTTAGATTAATGTTTTGGGAGCACAAGCCATGAGACAATGGAATTTTAATGAAAGAAAATAGTATCAGTGTTATTTATTAATGCTTAGAAGAACAATGGCCTAATTATCACTAACTTGTAATGTCTGTTCCTCAACAATGAAAATTCTTAAAAGTGTTTATCTTTTGTACTCATTAGGGTAACTACAAAAGTTAAATATAGTTATACTATTAGGTGGTCAAATTATATGTATTCTATTGCAAGTTAATATACTGTTGTATAAGACTGTAACATTTCAGATTAGAAAATATGCTGATTGCACCTTAAATAGAATAAAATACAGAGAATGCAGTACATTTGCATGGTTGGCCAAATGTGTAAATGGATTGTGTTCAGAATTTTTAGATTCCTCCCCCCCCCCCGTCATTTGTGTACTATTTATTTGCATAGCAAATACGGAAGGCTTTTTATGCTTGAAATAAGGGATTTTTGTAATAATCACTTTAAGCCTTAATTATAGTTTTGATTTACATACTGTCCAGGAATAAACTTTTTTAAGAGCTTTAATGAAATGTTCTTAAAATATTTTTCAAATGAGATCACACTTTAGAGAAGTTACCCGCCTACTTCATATGCATAATCCATGTTTTTAAAAAGTGTAGAAGTTTCACTAATGATGTAAGACGGGGGTCAAACTAGCCACATCACATGACGTGTTGCGACGTATTGCAACTTTTTTCCCCTTGCCGGAGCTGGGGTGGGTGTGGCTTCTGTGTGACACATCCGGCCTGTGGCCCGGGAGTTTAACACCCTTGATGTAAGAGCTTCATTACCTCTTAGTAAAAACCTTTGAAATTGTTAACTTTCAACTAATATAAATAACAGTATCATAATATTGATAAAGTTCAACTTTATAACATTATTTCAGGACAATTTATTTTTATAGGATTACCATACAGATACTGTTTTTAATGCAAGTGATTTTTAGGTTTTTTTTCCCTCTAACATAATTTGCTTTACTTTCCCCTTTAAATGAAGGATCACCTGTCAAACTAGTACAGCATTTTAAATCAATAAATGCTACCAAATAAAATTCCTTTTCTGTAGTCTGTTTTCACTATGTTTGATTGCAAATAAGCAGTTCGTTACTCTACCAGTGAATATTAGAGATTAAAGATATGAATAATATTTTTTTGTTGAAACTTCCATCCTTGAAATGACTATATATTTTTGAGGACTTTGCATTGAGCTTGCAACAAAATTTAGCTGTTTCAAAAAACTGGTTTGCTTTTTTTTAAAAAGCAGACTTTCCAGCTTAATCAGTATAAAGCAGCAGCCATCAATTACATCTTTGCCATTCCATGTTTGGACCAGGCCTATGCAACTTGTAGATGGGGAATGGCTACATGATAAATTACAAAAACCCATACACAGCAATGAAATAACTGGCACACCAAACAACTACCCAATCAATATGGTGGCTTGCACAGCACATGCTATATGGAGTGGCATGGCACTGAAGTTGGTGGCATGGTTAACGTTTGGAGGCACTCGGCAGCACCTCATTTGATTTTGGTTGAATTTTCAGCATACATGATAAAATAACTGAAGATTATGTTGCTTTGTATGTTAATGAGTTGCCATCTTGTGCTGCTGAACATGTATGTTCTGTCAAGCTCTCTGCACATGTCTGCGTACATATGTATACTATGTAACATTTCTTTGCCTGGTGTAAGCTTTTCAGATAACATTTGCTGTGCTGATTGTTGAGCAAGGGATTTTATTTATTTTTTCCACAATTGTTTACTCTGTGCAGTAATGTTAACAATACTTCATAAACTCCTATAACAACAGAAAAAGTCTTCATAGCGAAGAGTAATTTGTATTGGCTGGCGTGGGTTTTTCTTGTTCTTTCTGAGGACTTGATTTCCTGCTTCTGTGACAGAGGTCAATGCCTATTTTAACTTCTAAAGAGGCACTAATGAAAAGAATTGGAAGTAGTCACTTTGATTTCTGTGTCTTAGCTAAGTAAGCAAATTAAAACATCCTGCTGCTGCGAACCATGGAAAATTCTGTCCAATGAGGATTTGTTTAAAACTACTCCAAAATGTTTTAAAGATATTTAGATGGCTTGTTTTTATACACATCAGCTGGCTGGTAGCAGTCAGCATGGACTATTGCTTCACATGCTCTTGTGCTGCCAGAACGACAAGCAGGGGTGTAATATCCAGTTCCTCTGGTCAGTTGCAATGTCATGAGAGCCTGGCCCTCTTCCCCTACTATGGTCTTAAAGCATAACAATTTTAAAGGTCCTCGCTTCTCTGAGGCAGGCAGTACATCTCTTGAATAGGATTGGCTTCTACCTCCAAGGAGACCCATAGACAGAGTCTTATACTTTCTCTCAAGGACACTTATTTCACAACAGTTGTTTTTTTAATTCCATTTATATCCCGCCCTTCTCCGAAGACTCAGGGCGGCTTACAAGCTTAGCAGTACAGTTGTTTATATGTCCTTATCAGTGAATAAATGTTACCACTTTGAAAAGAATTGCTGGGCATTGGAGACTATTCAGAACACATGTGCTCACCATGAGCAAATGTCAAAGACTTTCATCTGTCAGGAGGCTAGGACTAAACCAATCAGTTTGCCCCAGCTGCTCCTCCCCATAGGACAATTTCTCTGGATTTGATCACATTATATTCCAAAGATATACAATCATTTGGGGATCATGGATTTGTTTACCAAGAAGATTCATTTGTTTCTTGCAATGGGATCTACATTCTGGAGATTGCACAGCTTGTTGTAGACCACACGTTTTTATATAGTAGTCAGAAAATCTTAGCTTGTGATTCTGAATTTACATCCAAGTTTTGAAAGCACTGCTTCCACTGGGAATTTGTATTCATTTTTCTTCGTCTGAAATCTAATGGGTAATTGGAGAAGATAAATTATTTGAACGTTATTTTGCTATGTCTTACTTGCAGGACAAACGCAAGTTACAAAGTTATGGTGGTACTTCAGCCTGGTCCCTGAAGTCACAGCAGTTGTGGTGCCCCTGTGGTCACATGATCAAAATTCAGTCACTTGGTAGCCCACCAGTACTTACAACAGCAGGGGTGCTTCAACTTTCCCCAGCCTCTTGAACTCCTCCCATTTGGCTCTCTCCCCCTCCCCTCAACTCTATCCTTTTGGCCACCCTGCACAGTAACCTTCCTTAGCAGTGGTGGCAGCATTGGGGCTGAAGTAGATATCTGGGGACAGCAGTAGGTGAATGAGACAACACACAGAGCGTCTGCTTCAGCTTTGGTGCCGTTAGTGTTGCCATAGCCACCAAAAAGTCACTGTCAGGGCATCAAAAAGGGCAAAGATGGGTGGGGGAGAGATAGGTGTGTGGGAGGAGTTCAAGAGGAGGGCAGTCCCTTATCAAGACTCAAGACTGGGAATAATCAAGCCAAGAATGGCTTGGATCTGGGCTGGCCCTTGCCTAACAACCCCTGAAATTCATTTGATGGCAATGGGGACAATATTGCCTATCACTAAGTAATGGGGTCATGTGAGGTTTCACTTTAAATAATTTGGTCCCAATTACCGTCTTAAACCCAAGGACCACCTATAAACCAAATGGCTGCCTCTTGTAAAATTTGCCTCTAACAAGCCCTCTTCCATCTGAAATTCCCACGAAAGCCCCATTCCCAGGAATTGCCTCCAGCACTGCCGGGCAACGACCTCCAGAACAGAGATTGTTTGCTTCCTGAGACATTGGGAACAGGCAACAAGAGGGGAGGGGACACTTCAACTCCATCTAGCTCAGTGTTTCCCAAGCTAGGCATCTGAGATTGACAGATACTAGCAACCAGAATTTTAGCAATAATAAAACTGGGAAACATCAATATAACTTTTCCATACCACAGTTGTTAAATGGGAAGCTTAAATGAAGCTTGCCACAGAATCTGCTTTCTGATTATGCAGCCGATTTTCAGCATAGGAAAGAAATCTATCTGGGAGGTCATCTTCATAGTATCAGTATTTCTAACGCAAGAAATTTAAATATAATTTTTATTCATTTTTGTAATAAAACTTTGTACACTAGTAAAGTCATATATTTGAAGGTGTACATGTGGACAGAAGGATAAACAATAATGTTAACGCCTCTATTTTCAGCATCTGTTCAAGAGTATTTTTCAATTTCTTTAATAATTACACACATTTAATACCTTTTAAAAATTATTAAGGGTCTCTTGCATGACATCCCCCTAGAATTTGTTTCTAGGTCAGCCTGATGTATGAAGGAGGGTCACTTATTTCGTAATCTGTTTCTTTGTTTAGTTGTGGAAGTTTTACTGGAGAATTAAAAATTCTGTCTGCTTGATCTATAATGGAAGAATATAATAAACCCATCACAAATAGAAAAGGCAAACATTTCTTCCATTTTTAATATAATTTAACACTGAAATTCTAAAAAGAAGAAGACCCTACATACCACATGAAAGGCAAACTAATTCTGTAGCTTGTAACTGGTCTTCATTATTTTTTAGATGCTCCTAAGAATTAGAATGTGAAAATATTAAAACAGGCTTGCATGTGGATCAAACTGACATCAGAATTTAGCCATAAACATAGGATTTTATTATATTGCACACCACTTAAAAAAAGTGGCTGAACTGTGTACCATAATAAAATCAAGATTCAAAATAAAATAGCAACATAGGAATCATTTACAAGCTCTTGCTAATTTTAAAGTGTTAAACATAGTGCCTAATAAAATTATACAAAGACAAGAAATGTTCATGGTAGCACCTGAGTTTTGGAATGTAACAAAGAATCTGTTTAGAAGGTTTTCAGAGCATATTTTATTTGCTCAGGTATTTTAAATATGTTTTTTGGTTATGCCATTGTGCTATTGTATGCAATCCTAAAATTAGATAATGATATCGCATATATTTAAATAAGCAGCCACCAATTTTATCTATTGGAATAGACCTAGCTCTGCCAACTCACGAGGACTGCAGAAAAGCATGCAACCATGGGCTAGATAGCATCTTGAAGGATCTCCCCCACCTTTTGAACTTATTTATTCCAGTGCCTCTTATTGGAATGCAAAATTTATATGGGTTTTCTGTTTAATTGGACACCACACAGAGTTACTCTGTAACTCTGTGAAATGGGTAATTTCCAAATCTGATATATGAACAAATGAATATATCTACGGTAATATCATATATCACATCATATTTAATTACTTTACAGATAGAATACTGACAAATTCAAAAGAGTATTTTTGAAAACCATTCACATAAATAACCTGGTAACAAGCTGTGCAAAAGAATTCCTTCCAGAAGAGGAATGTGTAATGAAACAACAAAGAATATTGTTTGAATAATGTACAAAGCTTCTATTTACAGGAAACTGCAATATATCCCATAAAAGGGCACCCTTGGAATTGAATTAGGCCTTTCTAATCAATAAACCTTAACATCAGAATTGTTAATTTTTTTTCTAAATTTAAGTAACACATGAAAATGTGTCTAGCACACACATAGGAAAAATAAACCTCTTTTTATATATGTATTATCTAATGTTTGGAAAGGTCATAATAATTTATAGAGGATATAAGCTTTCTCCATCTAGGGACTGATTGAAATCTACAGTTATTTAATTTGAATGGTGCTACAATGTGATGCATTCATGACTGAACACAGCCTCCTTAATGATGTTGATACTTACAAGTCCAGTGATACTGTCATAGCATGAACAACATGGAACACTTCGGCAGCTGACATACACAATCACCAGCACAATAAATATACTAAAAATTGATGAAATCATCATTGTGATGTTAGCTCCTTGAACCAGTTTACCCAGAACAAATACCTGCAGCTCAAAATACAGAAAATTCACATGCATGTTTTATCAAAATAAAAGGAAACAACACAAGTACTATAGATAGGTTTCTCACCACTCTGGAGAAGATTTAGGAATGTGGGAGAGGAGGAATCTCCTCTTTCCACACTGATGCTGTGAAAGCTACAGAAAGATTGAAATGGATATATCCAAAATTCTTAGATGCTTTTTTCCCCTAATACTGTGTAGTAAAGGTATTACAGGTTTTCAAGCAAGGGATGGAATGTTTGAATTGCATTCCAGTTATAAGTCATGTCATTTGTTAAGCGGGACACCAAATGACCACATCCGATTTTACAATCTGTTTTATAGTGCTTAAGTGAACACTGCAGTCATTAGCCAAGCCTATTGTCCACAATGGGCATATTTTGCTGGAAACTGGAACTGAACTCTGATTTCAGCAAAAATGTACATTGGTTCATGTAACCTCAGGATGCTGCAAATTGTTGTAAATGTGGGCCAGTTACTGTGTGCCAAAATGTGATCACATGACTGTGGGGGGAGTGACTAGCCATCAGAATTTCAAATTCAGGTCATAAGTAGTCCTGAGAAAGTCCATCGTAACTCTGAATTGTCACGAAGTGACTGGGCATAAATCAAAGGTAATTGCTTTTGGTTGTGCTCCATGTGCCTGAATTCTCAGAATTCACATCTCTCCTGCAAGCTTTACATTTAATTCTGTCTAGTTCCCTCTTGATGGATGAGGCAATTAGATGCAGTTTTTTTCCTATTTATTATGTAATTAATAGTAGCAAGTGAAGAAAATCACATTATGACCACAAGTAGTCCCCAACCTATGTCTTTAATTCAGCCCTGAATTACAGTCATAAGTCATGCTGGTCGTTACACAGGTCATTATGTGACCACACCTGATTTTATGATCTTTTTTGTAGTGATCATTAAGCAAATCCATTGTCCATTAGAAATCAGAAATATATATCACTTTCAGCACAAAGTGTTGTAAAACATAGTCATTTGACCACAGGATCTGCAAGCAACCATAAATGCAACCAGATGACTGGAGCAGCATCAGTCAAAACTTTAAATCTGGGTCATACGTAGCCCTGGGGAAGTCCATTGTAACTCTGAACAGTCGTTAAGTGACCAGTCATAAGTTAAAGAGTACCTGTACTCTATACCAGGGATCTTCAACCTTGGCAAGTCTTAAAGTTGCCAAGGTTGAGCACCCCTGCTCTATACCATTTGGTAGCATAACATAATGCTAATATTTGGATTTGCATTGTAAACCTCAACAGTCCAAATGAATGCTTTCCAAATAGGTTGGATTTCATTGTTTATCATGCACTAGCTGTGCATTATAGGACCTGTAGTTCAAATAATCTAAAGCACTTACTGGACACAAAATATGCTACTTACGATAGCTGAGTGGTGAGAGGACCACTCCTCATATTTTTCACCATACTCTAATGTCATAGAGGCATAAATTATTACAATTGAAGTGGTGAAACAGGAAAATACTGAAGTGATTATCATGGCATTCACCTGTATAAGGAATACAGAAAACCTAAGATTTCATTTGATCTATTTATTTCCCTCAAGGAAGACAAAATGTAGATCTTCACACTGTAACTGAATATCTCAATATGAATTAATGTATTTGATTCTATGTGAAAGTGCAAAAAGGAAATAAATCTAAAGTTGTTTAAGGAAAGTTAACCACTAAACCACTTACTAAAAATAAATGCTAAATGGCTTTTCACCCAGTCCTAGGGGAGGCAGAGGGAGACCCTTTGCTTCATTGTGTGTGGCATTTTTTATCTTTGTCTTTTACATTTTATTGATTTGATTGTAATATCTTTGACTGTTGTGAGCCACCCAGAATCATTAAGAATTGGGTAGTATACAAGTTTAATAAATTATTATTATTATTAAATTATAACACATTCATTGTGTTTTGAAATCTGCTCTTAAACAATAACAAAACAACAACAACACTAGGAACTCACCAGAATGGGATTCTTCCTCTGAGATGAATTTAAAGCCATAATTCCAGGAATGCTCATAAACTAAAACACAGAAAGCATAGGGACAGGGTAAGAGACATAGCAAAAAAACTGTAAAATTGTATTATGATTAAATATAACACACAAATGTAAATCTTTAGTTGCCCAAAAATATAGTCAGCCAGAGACATTCTTTATGAGCTATTACACAGTGATGAAAAGTCCTAATTTTATTACTTAGCCTCTCAAAAGTTCTTTTTCATCCATGGAGCCTTCTTTATCAACAAAGGCAACTACAGATAATTTCCATATTTAGAATTATTATAGAATTAGCCCTCTTGGCTGATTGGAGTAGGTAATTCCATGGATAGAGGTCCCAGCATCTTGCTGTCCTTGTTTGGACACAGAAGTTAAGAGGGGTCACGTCTGGTTAGTGACTAAACTAGTAGATCAGCGAAATGATGTGGACATAGTATACTTAGTTTTCAGTAAGGCATTTGATAAAGTAGACCACAACCTACTCCTTGGTAAGCTAGAAAAAGGTGTAATAAACACCATCACCACTAGATGGATCTGTAGCTGGCTGGCAAACCGTACTCAACAAGTAGTCCTCAATGGGATTACATCCACATGGAGAGAAGTAAGCAGCGGGGAACCATAAGATTCCATCTTAGGCCCAGTACTCTTCAATATCTTTATAAATGACTTAGATGAGGGAATTGAAAGGGAACTCATCAAATTTTCAGATGACTCCAAACTGAAAGGAATAGCCAACACCCCAGAAGACAAACTCAGGATCCAAAAAGATCTTGATAAACTTGAACAATGGGCCATATTCAACAAAATGAGTTTCAATGTGGCGAAAAGCAAAGTTTTACATTTAGGCAGGAAAAAATCGAAGGTACAAATACTGACTGGGCGAGACCTGGCTTAAAAACAGTAACTATGAGAGGGGCTTTGGAGTCCTAGACCTAGTGGGCAATCACTTGATTATAAGCCAGCAGTGTGCAGCTAATACAATCCTGGGTTGTATAAACAGAGGCATAGAATCAAGAGCACATGAAGTATTAGTACCACTTTATAAAACCCTAGTAAGACCACACCTGGAATACTGCAGCCAGTTTTGGTCACCATATCACAAAAAGGATGTTGAGAGTTTAGGAAAAATTCAGAGAATTTTGATTAAAGGCTTGGAGACTAAAACATATAAAGAACAGCTGCAGCAGTTGGGTTTGGCTAGTCTAAAGAAAAGAAGAAATAGGGGAGACATGATAGCAGTATTCCAGTATTTGAGGGGCTGCCACAAAGAAGAGGGGGGTCATGTTATTCACCACAGCACCAGAGGGCAGGACAAGAAACAATGGTTGGAAACTGTTCAAAGAGAGAAGCAACCTGGAATTAAGGTGAAATGTCCTGACAGTGAGGACAATTAACCAGTGGAAGAGCTTGCCTCCAGAAATCGTGGGCGCTCCATCACTGGAGATTTTTAAGAAGAGGCTAGATGGTCACTTGTCTGAGATGGTATAGGTCCTCCTGCTTGAGCAAGGGGCTGGACTAGAAGACCTCCAAGGTCCCTTCCAGCTCTATTCTATTCTTAGTAATCTGGTTGGATGGGACTGCTTCAAGATAGATTGGAAATTGAGGGGGGGGGAAATCTATGGAAGAAGCTAATAAAAAAAATCATTTCCATATTGTTGCCAAGAAAACTTCATGGCCATGTAAATGAATAGAAGTCAAAGCTTGATTCAAAAGAAACTTTAGCTTTATATATAGGATACTATTGTTAAAAATCAGATACTATGATGAATTGCAATAAACTTTATTAGTCTCCTGTCCTAATTTTAAGCTACTCTTTGACATTTAAGGAGCTGGGGTAAATGATAAGCTAAATGGAGTCAGGGAAATACCTTAAGATCACAAACTAGGACAGAGGTAGGCAGTAAACTCAAACATAAATACCCACAAATCAATCCTCATTAAAGATAAATGTTATTCAGTTGAATTAAATTCTCTTTGCTGACACCAAGAAATGACACTATTTTCTAATGCCCATTCAAAGCTCACTTCATACAGGACTCAGAAATCAAAACTACCGTATTTTCCGGCATATAAGACGACTGGGCGTATAAGATGACCCCCCAACTTTTGAGATGATTTTCAAGATTTTTCGTCTTATACGCCGGAAAATCAGCGAGCCCGGGAAGGCACGCCCTCCCCTCTCACTGTGGAGGAAGCAGGGCAGGCTGGCGTCTGGCGGGAGCCGGCAGGGCAGTTCTGCGCACGCGCGCGCTCCCCGGCTGTTAAGGAGCACTCCTTAGCAGCCGAGGAGTGCGCGCGTGTGCAGGACTGCCCTGCCGGCTCCCACCCGACGCCGGACGGCTCCGCCGATGCTGCTTCAAGAGGGAAGAGCGTGAGGCGCCTGCCATGGCTCCCCGAGGACTCCTTAGGAGCCGGGGAGCGCGTGCGTGCGCAGAACTGCCCTGCCGGCTCCCGCCAGACGCCAGCCTGCCCTGCTTCCTCCACAGTGAGAGGGGAGGGCGTGCCTTCCCGGGCTCGCTGACTTGCAGCCAAGCCGGAGCCGAAAGGGGCTTTTCCTTCCACCCACCCTTTGGAATCGACGCAAGAGCTCCCGGGGTCTGGCGTTTGCAAGGGAGAGGGGAAGGGGCTGAGAGGCTCTTGTGGGTGGGAAGGGAGAGTCACGTTGGAGGGGGGACTGGACTAAGGAGGCTTGAAGTTGCTTTGCAAGAACGGGGGCGCTCGATTGATTTATGTACTATTTTCCGGCGTATAAGACGGCTGGGCGTATAAGACGACCCCCCAACTTTTGAGATGATTTTCATGGGTTAAAAAGTCATCTTATATGCTGGAAAATACGGTAGGAAGTTATTTAAATGAGCAATCCCAGCAGCTGAAATGTGGCAGACACCACACTCCACATTAGCTGCCAGAGTTTTGCTAATAGGGGACAGTTGGGATAGTTTTAAAACAGGGTTCTTCAAACTTGGCCCTTTTATGACTTGTGGACTTCAACTCCCAGAATTCCTCAGCCAGCCTGGTTGAGGAATTCTGGGAGTTGAAGTCCACAAGTCATAAAAGGGCCAAGTTTGAAGACCCCTGTTTTAAAAGGATCTTGAATAGGCTCATGGAGGATCAGATTGTCATTAGCTACTATTTTTTTATTGCTGTTTACTCCCTCCTGTATCATAAGCAAAATGTTATACCGTAATTGTTGGAAAGCAGTAGTGGAAGGGATCATTCACAGTCCTGTGCAAGCTCCCCAGATGCATTCAAAGGGCCATTCTGTGACAGAAAATTCAGGACTAGATGGCCCTAGAACTGGATTCAGAAGAGCTTTTCACACCCGTTCTTTTCTTTAATCAATTACTTATAAAGGCACATATTAGATGTGAATTCAGCAATCCAGGCAGCAAGGTTATTGAGGAGAGATGTTGGTAAAAGCATCCAGTATTGAGAAACATCAGTAATCCCAGAATCCCAGTTGGCAAGATCTGTATTATATAAAAAACCCTCTACAAATCAACAAGCACATTTTGGAGCCTAGAAAGCAACAATCTGCCACTTTAAAGCAAGTGGAAATTTTTTGAATGAATCTTTCTTCTTTATACTCATCACCATGAAACGCTATCTACTTAGTTATGCTTCTTACTATGAAATCTAGGTCTTATTTGCTTGAATGTGAAATAAGAAACAGCAACTTCCCTGGAAATAACAATACGTTCTTAATAAATTCTGGAAAAAAAGATAGAAAATGTAGCTTACCACTCCAGCCCAAATGGGTATCTTAGATTTACTCAATGCTGATTCCTTTCTGACAACACCATCTATTAATCCACTGATGACACAAACTGTGGCACAAGCTATCTGAAATAGCCCTAATATCAACATGCTTCTCTGGTTGAAGATGAAATATCTGTAGCGATCCATTCCACTGTATACAAATACACACATGTATTCAAGTCAGAAAGAAGCACAGAGATTATTGAAAATAAGGCAGCCCCATAATAGGTAGTGGTGCATTTTAATAAACAAATTCATCATACGTTTGTCAGTGCAAAGGAAAAGTGATTCAGCAAAAAAACAGCCACCGAAGAATTAAAACCGGTACTTTTTTACTTTTTTCTACTTTTTTCTAGTTTGTAATATTTTATTAGATATAGAATAAAATACAAAAATACAAAAGCAAATAGTAGGATACAGTGGGAGGAAAAAGGGGGGAAAAGTGAGGGGGAGAAGGGAAAAAGAACAGACTTCCTCTGTTGCAATAGAAGGAAGCATTAACATTGAACCTCAACTTTTTACTTTACCATAATATTATAAACTAGCCATTTCTATAACAACAAATGTATCTAATCAGTAAAACCCAAAATCCCCCCCCCCCCGCTTTTTTTAGTCATCAGGTTTTTGACACCTTGCTAAGCACTGGTGGTACTCAAATATTGTCATGTCCTAAAAGTGGTACAATCTGTGAAAAGGTTGAAAAGCCCTGTTCTAGACAGTCGCACTTAAGGACATCAATTCCATATAGCCCAGAGATTTCTTATCAATGAGATAGGCAGCATATAAATTTAATTAGTTAATTATGAATAGGATTGTACCAAACCATGTTGCATCATCACTGGAATATTATCATTATCATAAATTTATGCCCACCGAGCATTCAACAATTTCTCATTATTTGGGTAAGTGGTGTGGGAAGTCATCTCCCCAGAGAAGAAAATATTAAAAGGGCAGGAAAATACATTTCCTAAAAAGATATTTAAGAACCAGGAAAGCACGCCCAGTTTTCTTAATAGCCCCAAGTCTCCCTCCCCCAAGCAGAAACCAACTCTATAGAAATGCAGAAGTAAACCATTCAAGAAGGTTGAAGCTAAGAAGACTTCTGAAATCTACATACCCCAGCCTCAGGGAGGTGGGCTTGGACAGACAACCAGCAAGAATCCTAGAGTGGTACACCTAGGCTCAGGACAGAATACATGACAAAGGAAATACAAAGCTTGAAACAGGAAATAACTCCAGACAATAGAGTCCAGGGGGTATAAAAACCCACTACCCACATGTGCTCACCCCTTCTTTTCCTGTTGGATCCATCTTTCTGTCTGCCTTTCCTCTGCAATAAACTACAACCTTCTTCCCAAAGCAGTTGCCATGTTTATTCCCCGCTTGGAGGAACCATGATGGAGACTTTTCTTCCTACAGTGGTGACCTACAACCATGATTGAAACCAAGTAACCACATACAGGGAAGAAAAGTGGCTGTGGCCCAAAATATCAGGAACTACAGGTTCTGTAAAGGGCATTAGTAACGGGAGATTTATGGATCCAATACAGCAATGAATACAGCTTTTCTGGTCTAAGAGTCAAATGTAACTGGAATTCTTTTATTTGTCGTGCTCAGCTTCCTTCCATAAAAGAGAAACCCTGTGAAATCCAGCCCTGCTAAAAAGAATTGAATGAGCTGCTGAGGTATTGCATGTTATTTCAAGCACATGTCACTGTTTTATTAATGTTATGACACTGATAGGTTTCTTGGGTTACAGACAGTCCTCGGCGTACACCCATAATTGGGATCAGAATTTGCATTGCCAACTAGGGCAATTATTGTGTTGTGCCCAATTTTATGACCTTTTTTTTATCATGGTTGTTAAGTCAACTCAGTTTCCCCCATCGACTTTGTTTGTTAGGGAATGGCAATCCTGTAAACCCAGGATACTGCATCTGTTGTAAATGCATATTGGTTGCCAAACATCCAAATTTCGATCATATGACTGTGGGGATGCTGCACCGGTCATAAGTGTAAAGACTGGTTATAAGTCACTTTTTCCCCCAGTGCTTTTGTAATTTTAAACAGTTGCTAAACAAATGGTTGTAAGTTAAGGAATACCCGTGCTATAAATTGAGGACACAAAGCCAGTATCATGGAAGCAAGGACTAAAATTCAAATGTTTAAGTGGTGCTGTTAATGCTGTGAGTCAACAATAATTAAATATCTCAAAATAGTCAGATAATTCTTCTCCTGTCAGCCCTGGATCATTTTCTGAAAGAATATGGGAAGGTTAAAATAACCAGTAATCAGAAGCTCTGCAGAAGATCAAACAAAAGCATGTGAGACAGAAAGGCAAAAGATTTTAAAGCTGGAAAAGCAGAGACAGACACTTTCCATCTCTCAAGCACATACAGTATTTGCTTTGTTATATAGGAAATATTCAGAATTGAACTCACCTTCCAACGCTCTTCTTTCTTCCACTATGCCAACAAAGAAAAGGAGCAATTACAGGAAGTTGGGGGGAAAACAGGCACAAAGCCTTTGCACCTCCTGCCAAAGCAAAAGAGAAACTCAGCTAAACCCTGTGGGTGGGAGCAAGGTGTGTGTGCTCAGCAATGCCTTACCTCAGCTAGGTTTAAGCTCCTTACTCAAAAAAAGCTTAAGAAGTTCACCAGCCTGGGCCAGCAGCTACAGTCTGGTGGGAATGACTTGGTCATCCAGGGACTGTCTCTGGCTGCCAAGCCCCACTCTTTCCTTCCTGCAATCAGAATAAAATCTTGCTCCACCCACATAATGCATTTACCTGCCCTTCCCATTTGCAGGTAGTACTTTTTCTTGTGGCCTTCCCTTCCATCTCTGAATTTAACCCATTGCATACAATAAAAAATGCATTTCCTGTAGAGGTTTGGAGTTTAATCTGTTAAGAAGTATTTAGTAACTCTACATCCTCCCAGTATACAGCTATTTAATTAGAAAAAAGCAATTGCTGAATGAACAGCTATCAGGGCTTCCCATAAAGAATTTATTCTCATATTTTGCATGTGGAGAAGAGACATAGTCTTCCTGATTCTTGTGCCCTCTGGGTAACTTGATGTACAACTCCCAATATCCTAAGCAGCTTAACTATTGTAGTGATAAAGGTTAATGGAATCTGTGCTCTGAAACCTATTTTATGACACAAGACTCCCCAGATGTGATGTAAAGTAACATGTGGGAAAACAGTGTTTATCACATCTTAATATTTCAGTTCTACGTTTTAAGTGACTCAGCAAGAAATACTTTTTTCTCATTTGGCAGAAATTGCTTGTATTGCAATGTTTCCCATCAGAGTTCAAATGTAGAATCTTGCCCTGAGGCAACATCTGTGCAGGAGATTGCCCTTTGGAAATGTAGTGTTCCATGTAAACATAACAAGCAGGGAGAAAAAGGTGCAGAAATACAAATGAGAGGTAATTTGCACGTCATCCTCTACTTTGTAATCATGAATACGTGTATATGTTCTTCCACAATAGAGAGGGAAATAACTGTTTAGAAAGTTGTTATGGGAGTTCTAAAGCCCTGAAGATTGAAAATGGCAGTGTGAGCTCTCCTTTGAATCAAGAGTAGAGAAAATACAGGTAGTCCTCAACTTACAACCACAACTGAGCCCAAAATTTCTGTTGCTAACATTTGTCAAGTGAGTTTTGCCCTATTTTATGACCTTTCTTACCCTCGCTGTTAAGTGAATCTCTGCAGTTGTTCAGTTAGTAACTCAGTTGTTAAGTGAATCTGACTTCCCCATTGACTTTGCTTATGAGAAGGTTGCAAAAGGCGATCACATGACCCCAGGACACTATGACTGTCGTAAATATGAGTCAGTTGCCAAGCATCTGAATTTTGATCAAGTGACCCTGGGGCTGGAGCAGTGGTCATAAGTGTAAAGAAAGGGGCATGAGTCACTTCGTTCAGTGCCGTTGTAACTTTGAACAGTCACTTAACTAATTGTTGTAAGTCAAGGACTACCTATATATCTGGGTTCTGAAAAAGAAACTTGGAGATTGGTAGCAGCAGGAGCCACTTTCTGGAAATGGCTATAAATGGAGGAAGGTCTATCCTCAACTACTCTATGCAGGTTGCAATGGGGGTATTCTTTGAGAATGTCCAAATATGGGTACAGAACCATGATGAAATTGAAGCTAAAGTCTTAACCGAGGTCTGTGGCCACAACCTGTTGTTGGCTTATTAGTTTTAGTTTCCCATAGCATATAAACTGGAAACAGAGGTAAGAGATGGGTGTAAGTACAATTTGCTGGGGGGGGGGAAAGAGGGAACCTTTGCTTTTGCAGTTTGCTTTCCATTACCTCCTGAATGTATGCAAGATATCCCTTTCAAAAATTGGGGGGCTGGGAGAGTTCTTGGCCTCCCTACCACTTGCTCCATATAGTGATTCCAATCATATTAAGCTCACCTGCATCTGAAGATCCTTTCCATCAGAAAGGATAAAAGACTAGAAAGCTGCTTCCTGAGTAGTATGTCACACACCCAGGGAATCTTCTGCAACATTGTTTGGGATGATCTGACAATTCCTGCTCTGGGCAGGGGGATAACCTTTCCAACCCTATGATTTGAAGAATTCACGATGAGTAAATTTCTAACTCTGCGCAAGTGTCAGCTATGCTAAGATTCACTATATGTAGTTATTGAGGGGGGGGGGTTGGAATTTTGCTGAACTTGTGCTGTCTCTAATATCATTTGATAGAGTTTATGATTAAGATTGATTTTAACAACAGTTTTGTTGATTGTTTGGAGATTCCAGAGACAGAGCTCTATGCAGGCAAAGATTAGATAATTAAGTAAAAATAGCAAATCAACATCTGAGAAACAGAGCAAAAAGGGCTGGATTTGGATCCAATAAGCACTCTTCATCTCACTAAATTATAAGAGCAATGATATTTCAGCTATCTATTTTGTATGATGTATCCCTATTTCCGCTGCTTAGACTGTATGTTTGCAAATAAAATGCTCATATTATCCATCATCAATAAACACTCCATGATTTCTGTCCTAAAGAAATGAAACCAAAGCAGCAAACATATACAGGTGAAACACGAAAAATTAGAATATCGTGCAAAAGTTCATTTATTTCAGTAATGCAACTTAAAAGGGGAAACTAATATATGAGATACTCATTACATGCAAAGCAAGATAGTTCAAGCCCTGATTTGTCATAATTGTGATGATTATGGCATACAGCTCATGAAAACCCCAAATCCACAATCTCAAAAAATTAGAATATTACATGCAATCAATAAAACAAGGAGTGTGCATAGAACAATATCGGACCTCTGAAAAGTATAAGCATGCATATGTACTCAGTACTTGGTTTGGGCCCCTTTTGCAGCAATTACTGCCTCAATGCGGCCTGGCATGGAAGCTATCAGCCTGTGGCACTGCTGAGGTGTTATGGAAGACCAGGATGCTTCAATAGCGGCCTTCAGCTCTTCTGCAATGTTCGGTCTCATGTCTCTCATCTTTCTCTTGGCAATGCCCCATAGATTCTCTATGGGGTTCAGGTCAGGCGAGTTTGCTGGCCAATCAAGCACAGTAATCCCACGGTCATTGAACCAGGTTTTGTTGCTTTTGGCAGTGTGAGCAGGTGCCAAGTCCTGCTGGAAAATGAAGTCAGCATCCCCATAAAGCTCGTCTGCGGAAGGAAGCATGAAGTGCTCCAAAATCTCCTGGTAGACGGCTGCATTGACCCTGGACTTAATGAAGCACAGTGGACCAACACCAGCAGATGACATGGCTCCCCAAATCAACACAGACTGTGGAAACTTCACAATGGACTTCAAGCATCTTGCAGTTTGTGCCTCTCCATTCTTCCTCCAGACTCTGGGTCCTTGGTTTCCAAATGAGATGCAAAAGTTGCTCTCATCAAAAAAGAGGACTTTGGACCACTGAGCAACAGACCAGGTCTGTTTTTCTTTAGCCCAGGTAAGACGCTTCTGACGTTTGTTGTTCAGGAGCGGCTTGACAAGAGGAATATGACATTTGAAGCCCATGTCCAGGATCCGTCTGTGTGTGGTGGCTCTTGATGCACTGACTCCAGCCTCAATCCACTCCTTGTGAAAGTCCCCAACACTTTTGAATGGCCTTTTCCTGACAATCCTCTCCAGGCTGCGGTCATCCCTGCTGCTTGTGCACCTTTTTCTTCCACACTTTCCCCTTCCACATAACTTTCTATTAATGTGCTTTGATACAGCACTTTGGGAACATCCAACTTCTTTTGCAATTACCTTTTGAGGCTTTCCCTCCTTATGGAGGGTGTCAATGATGGTTTTCTGCACAACTGTCAGGTCAGCAGTCTTCCCCGTGATTGTGATTCCTACTGAACCAGACTGAGAGACCATTTAAAGGCTCAAGAACCCTTTGCAGGTGTTATGGCTTAATTAGATGATTAGAGTGGGACACTTTGAGCCTGGAATATTGCACCTTTTCACAATATTCTAATTTTCTGAGATTGTGGATTTGGGGTTTTCATGAGCTGTAAGCCATAATCATCACAATTATGACAAATCACGGCTTGAACTATCTTGCTTTGCATGTAATGAGTCTATCTCATATATTAGTTTCCCCTTTTAAGTTGCATTACTGAAATAAATGAACTTTTGCATGATATTCTAATTTTTCAAGTTTCACCTGTAGTGCTCATGGAAGTTTGAAGTTCTCATTGTTTGGCGAAAACAGAACATAAATGGCCAGTTGATGACAACTGGCAGCACAGAAGACAACTTGACATATTTTTTTATATCAGCCAGATTTGGGTGTCAGAAATGTATTTTAATTTATAAACTCTGCAATATTTAGCATCTATCTAATTAACATTTTTTCCACTATGGAATTATCCAAAATTTGATTCTAAGCTAGGCTTAAACAGTTTGTCTGAAGATAGAAAGAAAAGCCTCTGGTTGCCTATCATAATAAATCTCATAAATTAAATTCCATAAAAAACATGCTTTAATGTTGAAAGGAAAACCTAAGGGATTAGTCAAAGAAGGGTCATGATAAATTGATCTTGGAATTATAATGCACTATAACCATATACATTCACCATAGCATGAATTTATTTGAGTCTACTTTTTCAACATCATAGTTAACTTATCACTTATTTCCCCCACTATGTAGGTCAAGATAAATATTTTCATAGAGATAATCATCTTATTTTGTATCTGCACTAAATTAATAATTATTCTTGGGTTGGTCCAGAAATTGAAGATTCTCTGTATGTATTCTTGAATTATTTTGCTCAAAATAATGTTTAATAACACACAACTAAATTTTAAAATATTGATAAAGGGCAGAAAACTAATACAAAATAATACAATAAGATACATGTTGAAATGGAGACTAAAACACCATGAAAAATCTGCCCTTTTTTGCTTTCCATCAATGTTCAGGTTTGGCCAGATGTAAACCAAGTTATCAATTTAACACTTACTATCATAGATAATGTAAGAAATGGGAAAAACTGTGTCACAACAATTCATATAATACTTTATTTTCACAATGCAGGATAAAGCAATTTTCCCTCAGAGACATTATTCTATTTCTTTCACAATGTGTTCAGTGTGTTCAATGTATAGTAAACAAAGTCCATAAATAAAGTACAATTATTTTGTTTTAGGTCACTGAGTAATAGTTAATATATTATTGAAAGTTTTATAAATACACCGACCTAACCCAACACAAAATAAGTCTCATCTGAGGAAAAAGAAGTCATTCCACTAGGCTAAGGAGTTTTTTTCTAAGTCAAGGAAGTAGATTTCTGCTAGAAGCTTACATAAGTTACAATAGGGAAGTTCCACAGAAAGTTCAGAGAGAGAAAAAGCAGTAGAGAGAATGTAATTTTTTAAAAAATCTAATCAGGTTTTTGAGGGGTCTTTGGTGCTCTCTGAGTTTGGTTGTTTTCTTACAGACATTTCATTATCTAAACAAGGTAACTTTATTATTGGTGAGCTGATGTGCACTGATGATGTTACCTAGTTTGGGTAATGAAACATCTTCAAGAAAACAATGATGCTCACAGATCACCACGGACCCCTCATTTCAAACCCAAGCTACAAATATTCTCCTTTATCAGTCAGATTTTAAATTGAACATATGACCATTTTATTAAATATTCACTTAAAATATGGAGTACCCCTGAACTGATGTAACTTCCCTGTGACAATTATATAAAGCAGGTGTATGTTTCTAGATGAAAGATAAGTATTTCAACATTGAATATGCAAGTGTTCTGGATATAATTGTATAGTTTGAAACTTTAAAAAATGGCAGTCTGCCCATTAAAATTGAATGAAGATAGGGTACCTTTACTTCAATGGATGCAAATTTTATGCAAGTAAGCTCACAATGCATCAGATTTACCATCTGTTGGCTTCCTTATTTTGGATACTTAGTACCTAGGACTTCTAGTTAGCATCACTCGCTAAGCTGGGCATTTTGAACAAATGAAAATGGTTACAGGTTTGGAAAATTCAACTGCAAATAACTTCTGTTGAACTCAGTAGTAGTAGTAGATAGAGGATTATACACTAAATAATTTTGATCACTATAAATCACTGCAGGGACTATGTGAATTAGAATGTAATGAACATGTTGAAATCTAAATTAGAATATAATGTACAATGGCAAATATCTAAATTTAAAAAGTGAAACCATTTTAATGTATTCCAAAAGTGTTGAACACAGTTTTAAAAATGACAAATCTATCCTTGGTAGTGTTAAAGGTTCACAGCATACAGTAATTGTGACTGCTTGTCAGGATTGGGTTTGATTCAGCACCCCTTACAAGCACACAGCATAAGCATGACAAAAGAATGTCTACATGTTATTCATGAAGGTAGTGATCATATTAGCTCCCATGAATCAGTTTCCAAATACTTCTCAATTCATGGACAATAACTATATTTGTCAACAATCCCCAATAATTGCTGTCTTGTGCCAATTTTAAATTGTCTATGGATGGCAAATGTTGGGTATGCACTTTCTGGGTTAATTGCTTGGCTTCATCAGTACTATAAGATTGCTTTTAGGATATGAAACAATGTTATGGAATAATAAAGAAGTCTTTGCTGCAGACTGAACTCTGTGGATATCAATGTGATGTTATCAATGTCTATTTAAAATGTCCATTATTCTCTTGACGTAGAAATCAAATGCAGTTTTGTAAAAAATTTTAGTAAAACTTCCCTTCAGATAAACATATAAAGGACTGAATTCTTAATAATAAACTCTAAATTTAACGTTCTTGAATTGCATCTGGAAACACACTGACAACACAGCTCACGAAGAAATGGTGTTATATGTGTCTAATAACTGATACCATTTACCACTTGTGCAAGTGCATTCTCCACCAGTTGAAGCTTCCAAGTGCTCTTCAAGGGCAGTCTCATGTAGAGTAATCCAGATAAGATGTCACAAGAGCATGAGTGACTGTCAGTACCCAAAATGTGCAAAGGGCCTACTAGTTAGAGCTGCCACAGGCAGGAGCCAAGAGTCCAAGAAATGTGAGTTATGCACTGAGTTTCTTTAGGACAATGCAACCTCATCGATGTAATGGTATGTGGGATAAAGGAGGAGATGCTGCCTAAATCTAATAACAAATCTATTTCTACTGCCAACCCAAATCTTATGGCCCATATTTTTCTCTGCGCTTAAATACAGGTGTTACAGATTTTCCCTTGGTAAATAAAATGTTTAGGAGCCTTTTTCTTTACATTTTTACCTGACCAGTTTCTATATATCTTGTACTCTATGCAGTATCCTAGATTTAAATCCTTATGAAACCGCAATATGTAGGTTCTAGCTTTGTTACTTACAATAAAATAGTAGTTTATTGCTGTAATGCTAATTTATAATCTGAACAATAGTTCAGAATTGATACATAAATTACATAAACTATTTTGGCAGTAATATGGCTCTTTTTAAACTAAAAATTAAAATATGCAAGTATAAAGACTGTAATTAGGGACTACAGTATTACATATTTAAAATAGTGAAATAAGCAAATCAGTTTCATCAACAGAATCACCAGTCTGTTGATAAGGATCATATTCAGAGTTCTTTTTCTGCATAGGAAACTAGCAATGCAACCCTCTACATTTGAAGAAGGTCCCACTGAGTTCAGTGGTATTTATTTTAAAATAAATAAGCACATTGCAAATAGACATTTCTACTTCTACAATAGAGAGCAAATATTCTGCAAGTATATAGTGCACATATCTGGAAATCTGTTTAAGAAACGCCAGGAACTGGCTACCAGACCCCTGAAAGTTTACTATTTTTGTCACAATATTATTAAATATTAGTTAGGATTAGTAAAATGTGCTTTCATGATGCCCATAAAACTATTAGACAATCATAAGTATAATTCGCTTGATAGTAAAAATTTTGAGTTTTCCATTTAATTCTCTGAATTACTCCGCAGGTTTTTTTTTTTAAAAAAAATTGCAATGTAGGATTTCTCTAGCTACTTTCCTAGCTCTACAGAAATCTGTTTTTGATGAATATTGGTAGCTCCCGGGATCCTGCAAGTTACCAATTAAAGGCAAGAAAAAGACAGATAAATTTAGCAAACAAGGAATTTCTTGGTATATCCTTGATTCATTTAAGATTTAAGATTTAAGATTTATTGAGATTTTTATACCGCCCTTCTCCCAAAGGGACTCAGGGCGGTTCACAGGGCATAAATATAAACAACAGTACAAACATTAAAAGATAATTAAATTAATGCCCAAGTTAAAACCAGAATAATAAAACAAACCTATAAAAAACCCAAGTACCCCCATCAGGCCAGACCCGCTAGTTCGAATAAATGGGTCTTCAACCTGCGACGGAAGGATCGGAGGTCTGATGCCATCCGGAGCTCAACCGGCAGTTGGTTCCATAACGCCGGAGCACCCACAGAGAAGGCCCTCCCCCTGGGGGCCACCAGTCGACATTCCTTGACAGGAGGCACCCTGAGGAGGCCCTCTCTGTGGGCGCGCACAGGGCGGAGGGGAGTCGACGCCGGCAGCAGGTGGTCCTCGAGGTATCGCGGACCCATGCCATGTAGGGACTTAAAGATCATAACCAAAACCTTGAACCTTACCCGGAAGACAACTGGTAACCAATGCAGCTCACGGAGCAAAGGTGTAACATGGGAGTACCGGGAAACTCCCAAGACAACTCTCGCGGCCGCATTCTGTACCAGTTGGAGCCTCCGAGTAGTCTTCAAGGGAAGTCCCATGTAGAGAGCGTTACAGTAGTCTAGGCGAGAGGTCACGAGCGCATGAGTGACCGTACACAAGGCCTCCCGGTCCAGATAGGGCCGCAACTGGCGCACCAGGCGAACCTGGGCAAAAGCCCCCCTAGTCACGGCCACTATGTGATCCTCTAAAGTGAGTCGTGAATCTAGGAGGACTCCCAAGTTGCGAGCCCTATCCACAGGGGGTAAAAGCTCACCCCCCATAGAAAGAGGTGGAACATCCCAGGTGTCTCGGGAAGCCGGAATGTACAGCCACTCAGTCTTGTCAGGGTTGAGTTGAAGTCTGTTCCTCCCCATCCAGACCCGAACCGCCTCCAGGCAACGGGACATCACAGCGAGGGCATCACTGGGGTGGTTTGGGGTCGAAATAAAAAGTTGGGTATCATCAGCATATTGATGATACCCAACTCCAAAACCACGAATGATCTCACCCAGCGGTTTCATATAGATGTTGAACAGGAGAGGCGAGAGGACCGACCCCTGAGGAACTCCACAAGCGAGAGTCCTAGGGGTCGACCTCTGCCCCCCTGCCAACACCGACTGCGAGCGTCCCAGGAGATAGGAGGAGAACCACTGAAAAACCGTGCCTCCCACTCCCAATCCCCTGAGACGCTGCAGCAGGATACCATGGTCGATGGTATCGAAAGCCGCCGAGAGGTCTAATAGGACTAGGACAGAGGAATACCCCCTATCCCGAGCCCTCCAGAGATCATTCACCAGAGCGACCAATGCCGTCTCCGTGCTGTGCCCGGGCCTGAAACCCGATTGGTAAGGGTCCAGATAATCCGCTTCATCCAGGACCAGAGGGAGCTGATGCGCCACCACACTCTCAACAACCTTCGCAAGAAAGCGAAGGTTGGAGACTGGACGAAAGTTGTTCAATACAGCTGGGTCCAAGGCAGGCTTCTTGAGGAGAGGTCTCACCACCGCCTCCTTCAAGATGGTGGGGAAACAACCCTCACTCAAAGAAGCAGATATAACCGCCTGGAGCCAGCCTCGTGTCCTCTCCCTAGCTGCATAAACCAGCCAAGAAGGGCACGGGTCCAATAAACATGTGGTGGAACTCAGCTTCCCCATAATCCTGTCCACTTCATCAGGGGTCACAGAATCAAACTCCTCCCAGATAACATTGACAAGACCGCCCGTGTCCTGATCGTCAGACTCTGCCCAGCTGGAGTCCAAACCGGTCCGAATCCGAGCGATTTTATCCGACAGATGTTGACCAAACTCCTCGGCACGACCCTGCAAGGGATCCTCCCTCACCTCCTGATTAAGAAGGGAGCGAGTCACCCTAAACAAGGCGGCCGGGCGATTATCTGCGGACGCGATGAGGGTGGAGAAGTAATTACACCTCGCCTCCCTCATCGCAGCGAGATAAGACCTAATGTAGGTTCTTAACCGCAATCGGTCGGGTTCAGATCGGCTGGACCTCCAGCAGCTCTCTAGGCCCCGTTTCCGACGCTTCATCTCCCGGAGCTCCGCAGAGAACCATGGAGCTCGCTGGGATCTGCGCCGGGTCAGGGGCCGCAAGGGTACAACCCGGTCGAGTGCCTCAGTGGCTGCCCTTTCCCAGGCTTCCACTAAGGCATCCGCCGAGCTGTGAGCAATGGAGGCAGGTGGAGACCCCAGCGCCGCTTGGAATCTCTCAGGATCCATTAGGCGTCTGGGGCGGTACCATCTAGTTGGCTCCGTACCTCCACGGCGGGGGGTGGCAAAATGGAAGACCAGCCGCAGGAGGTGATGATCGGTCCATGACAGGGGCATAATAAATGGAAAGCCCCCACCAAGATCATCCAACCACCGTCCAGATAAGAAAATCAGGTCAAGGGTGTGGCCTCCCTCATGAGTTGGCTCAGAAATTACCTGCGTCAGGTCCATGGCCGTCATGGAAGCCATGAACTCCCGAGCAAGCTCAGATGAACCTCCCAGGGATGGTAGGTTGACGTCTCCCAAAACTATAAGTTTGGGGAACTCAACCACCAACCCTGAGAGGACATCGAGCAGCTCGGGCAGGGCTGCCGCTACGCGACTAGGCGAAATGTACACGAGCAGCAAGCCCAACTGCGCCCCAGAGCCAAATCTCATGAAGAGAGACTCACACCCGACTATCTGAGGAACAGCTTGTTCTACACGAGCTGACATTATGCTCTCCAGTGTAAGAAACCAAAAACAAGCAGTAGAAAAAGCTCATATACACTAGTAGAAGTCACTCAAATGTGATTATAATGATTAAAATTATAGCAGCTCTGGTCTTTCAGGCACATTTATTTTATTCTCAGAGCCTTAAAAAACCGATATGTAACAATTAATTTAAACTTTTGTGCTGACTTTAAGAAGATAATGTAAAGAGAGGTCTGTTGTGCACCAAAACAAAAAAAGGCCATAAAGCAGTATTCTGAAATTATACTGCTTTTCTAGAATATTAAACTTAGCACAATTCTATTATCATCACAATATGGCAAATACAAAATGTAGTTGCACAGAATCAGAGAAACCAAGGTACAGATAAAAAATTGGTTTTAAAGATGCTCTTTCTATATTTTGACAGCTGCTGATGCAGACTACAGTAGTTGCCAAAACAAAAAAAAAGCCACACTTTCTTCGGTAGCATATTAAATAATTCATTTAGCACCATTAGCTAAAATGTAAAGATTATTTTAAAGGAGTGGCTAAAACATATTAGTCTGCAAGGAACAAAAACAAAAAAGGCTCCCACTCTTTCTAATAGAGGGAAAAGTATTGAAGAATCACAGCATGATCAACCATTGGCTCTCCCGATTTCAGCATCAAAGATAAGTGCATAGATTCAATGTACTAAACAGGGAAACTGCTTGCATTTCATTTTTTCAGGGAAGCTTGGAAGGCTCTTAGTTCTGCCAGATACCACTCTGGTGCTTCTGGCCCATTTTGTCCAGGAGAACTGTGATCATAGCCATAAGCCACTGTTAGTTCTTCATCCTTCTCCACCGCTTGAATTGTGCGAATACATTTAATCAGTCCAAAGCGAGGGTGAACAAACCTAGAAAATAAACAGGCATGGAGATTTAGTAAAACAAGATGAAAAATGCAAGTTATTAATTTCTACATATGAAACAATAATCACTGTGGTATTACATTTACTCTAAGATCTTTTATTCTTACCCACAAGAAATAGTACTAAATCTTATTGTGGGAAAAATAGGAGGAAGGTGTGTTGGATATGTTCGCCACTTCAAGGTATGTGTAAAAATAATAAATACAGTCACAAAATCAGTGCATTAATGTGTATAATTGTAACAGTTCAAGTCACAAGCAGAAGTTAAATACTTACGAATCGTAAACAGAATTTGGGGTGAATGAGTGGTTTGCCTTGTGCCCCAAAGAGGCACAGTATTTGGTTACATGGCTGTAAGGTTCTGGTACATCTATGACTGTTTCATCATCAAGGGATATCGTATTTCCATTCAAAGACCAGTCCCTGCTGTCCACCTGGCATTGAAAACAATACTGCTATGACAAATATTTATTTTTATCAAGTCAAAATTCACATGCATTTTTTTTAGTTAGAAAGAACCAGATATACAAACTGTTTGCCAAATGTGCCACACAAGGTAAGAGCTACGAGGGAAAAAAGGATAGTCCACTCCAATATAACTATTCAAGAAAAGTTTTATACCTGCAACCCTGGGTACACATTTTTCACATTTCTCTTTCATTAATTTTACACAAAAGCTGACTTTCTGCAGGTGTGTGCTCTCAACTCAGTGTTAACTCAATCTATCTCTCTCTCTCAAAAAACAGTCTAGTGTAAATTTTTCGTCACTAGAGAACTTACAAATTTACTTAGTATTTAACAAAATTATATTACAAAATGAAGAAGGATATGGCATTTATTATTGCCAAGAATAAATGCAGTACAGGTAGTCCTTGACTTACAACAGTTCCTTTACAGACTGTTTGAAGTTACAATGGCACTGAAAAAAGTGACCTATGACCATTTTTCACACTTATGAGCACGGTATCATGGTATCACAAAATCCCCATGGTCACGATTTATGTTCAGATGCTTGACAACTGACTCACATTTATGATGGTTGTAGTGTTGTGGGGTGATGTGATCATCTTTTGCAACCTTCTGACAAAGTCAATGGGGAAACCAGATTCACTTAACAACTGTGTGCCTAATTTAACAACTGCAGTGATTCAATTAAGAAATGTGACAAGAAAAAGTCATAAAATGGGGCTAAACTCGCTTGACAAATTTCTTACTTAGCACCATAAATTTTGGGCTCAATTGTGGTCGTAAGTCGAAGATACCTGTATAGCTACTAGGAGATCTTTATATATCTGAAATAACAGATGTGAATTAGCGCAACAGTTATTAATACAAATGGCATAAACCTACACTCCTTCTTTCTATTTAATGAAACATTTACTATGAAAATACTACTGAAATATCAATAAGCAATGTGGAAATTGTTTCAGAAGCAGTGAAAAGATTTTTTTGTATTTTACCTCTTGATGTGTAATTCGTATGCCATTGTAAAAAGATAAAACTGTGCCAGCTTCAGCAGCTATTTTAGTAAATAAACCTTCTCCAGCATTGGAAATAAGAGACGCATCAACATAGACCCTAAATTAAAGCAATGAATAAAAATAGTATCTGATCTACAACTTCATACATGTGCATTAAGGTTTCTAGGACAGATCTTATTATACATCAGAATCTAGAAGCGAAGCTCATATTGCTAAGTGTTAAGTTTGAAATATGTCAAAATAAACAAATAGTTTAAAGTCATTTAATGGAAAAGGCTACAGTAGGCATTCGTATCATGTTTTAGAAAGATTAAAATTACACATTTCATATTATCCTAAATTCTGGATATCTGTGGATAATTAAAATGAGTCCTAATATACAATTTATTTCAAAAAGGTTTAAATAACCTTTTTTATGTTATTCACAATTGCAATCCTTTGAAATTAGCCTTGGAATTAGTCCTGTTTAATATACAACACATATTTCTGAGTATAATCATATGAAATTATGCTGTAAGGGAACTCTGTGGGAGTAATCAGAAAAACAAATGATAGTTATGACTGTAAGATCAAAGTTCCACCCATTTTAATATATGTTGCATACATGTAAAAAGTGACTGGGCTTGATTATGTGTTCATGACTGCCATCTTGATTTTATTTCACTTGTATGTGTGAATGTGTGTGTGTGTAATGACACACACACACACACTCAAAGGCAATATACTCAGATTGGAGTAGACAGATTGGAGTCAAAACTGTTTGTGGAAAAACAGACTAGACCAGAGATTCCCAGTTTCTCAGTTTATAACATTCTGAGTATTTTGGTAATTTTTTCATGGTGCTGCTATGCAAAACAGTGAACTACTTCAAGCTAGCAGTTAATGATCCCATAGCACCATTGTGAATTCACTGGGGTAGCCTTGTGTGGCTCAATGCACAGTTTGAAAAGGATATGACTAGACTGATGTCAAATGTGGTAATCTCAATGTTGTCATAAAGGATTAAAATTTGGGCTTGGAAATGAAGTAAATGGACAGTATAGTCCTGTGTAATCTAGTGAAATATTATTTGCAACTATTTGCATGGAAAAACAAAAATATAACAAAACGTTCTACCTCTCTGATTCATAAGGGTCAGGAAGAAGTGGACTTGTAGAAATGCAGGATGAAGTAGATTTATCAAAACTGTAAACTGGGCCTATAATAAATCAGTACAGAAAATAATATATAGGATAAAAATGTACCCAGTGTGTTAAGCAAATTTAATATCTTAAAAAATACCACTATTTTAGGATCAATTAATATAGAATTTTGCACATACATTTCAATTTTCTTCCCAACTGTAAGTAGTTCTATAGGACTTTAGCTTGACCCAAAAATAATGACTAATTGTTCTTGACTAATTGCAAATCAATTCTGAATGAGGTCTATTTGCATATACTAGGTATATAAATGGATCTCTTTTTAAGTGTGCTTTAGTCTTAAATAGTATTTTTGCATGCTTCTTAAAAACTTTAAAAATTACACATCAAACAAATGGCTAAAAATATTAAGTGTCTAAAATCTATTAGGAAGTATTTTCCTTGGTAACCAAATTCTAAAAATGGATCTGTTCCTAAATGCCATCATCTTAGAGAGTTGCAATATACCTATTGTCAAAGCATACACTAAATCATAATCTACGTTTTGTTCCAAAGTAGTAAGCAGCAGCCACCATATCACATCTAATTCTTTTAAAACAAAAAACAAATTAGATTTCTTCATGGTTTTTATTTATTAAATGTATATGCCACCATCTCACTATTTTAGCCTGTTTATATAACTGGGGTCCTTGAAAAAACATCAAATAGTTTTAGATAAGGCATAAACATTGGGCGCTATCTAACAAAATGAAATTCAATGTGAAAAAAGTAAGGTTCTACATTTAGGCAGGAAAAACCAAATGCACAGGTATAGTATAGGTGGTACCTTGCTCAATAGTAGAAACTGTGAGAGGGATCTTGGAGTCCTAGTGGACAATCACTTAAATATGAGCCAGCAGTGTGCTGCAGCTGCCAAAAAAGCCAACACAGTGCTAGGCTGCATTAACAGAGGGATAGAATCAAGATCACGTGAAGTGTTAATACCACTTTACAATGCCTTGGTAAGGCCACAATTGGAATACTGCATCCAGTTTTGGTCACCACGATGTAAAAAAGATGTTGAGACTCTAGAAAGAGTACAGAGAAGAGCAACAAAGATGATCAGAGGACTGGAGGCTAAAAACATATAAAGAATGGTTGCTGGAATTGGGTGTGTCTAGTTTAATGAAGAGAAGGACTAGGGGTGACACGATAGCAGTGTTCCAATATCTCAGGGGCTGCCACAAAGAAGAGGGAGTCCAGCTATTCTCCAAAGCACCTGAAGGCAAGGCAAGAAGCAACAGATAGAAACTAACCAAAGAGAAGCAACCTAGAACTAAAGAGAAATTTCCTGACAATTGGAACAATTAATCAGTGCAACAACCTGCCTCCAGAAGCTGTGAATGCTCCAACACTGTAAGTTTTTAAGAAAAGATTGGACAGCCATTTATCTGAAATGCTCTAGGGTTTCCTGCCTCAGCAGGGGGTTGGATTAGATGACCTCCAAGGTCCCTTCCAACTTTATTATTATTATTATGAACTGACTTGAAGTAACCCCTTGATAGTAGCAATATTCACTGCCTCTAAAAGCACAAGATTTTTCTCTTTTTTCATTATTTTTTGCTCTGTTCCTTCCAGCTACTATGCACTAGACACACAGAACTGGAGCAAAGGAGTTTATAATCTGGAATTCAACAACAGTACTCTCAGAAAGGGCTCAAGAAATGGCTGCTAGATAGGAAGTCAACACAGTGCTTGGTAAGCCCCAGAAAATAGACAAAGTTTAGGCGAACAACTGGAAATTAAAAAGGCTTGACAAATATTGCTGTATTTCTTGACCTGAAATGAGACTATAGATTACAATATTTATATTTATTTTGTCTGCTCTCCATTTAAAATTAAATTCATCCACTTGACTGAAAAAAGAAACACAAGGGAACAGTAATTACATATGGTTCTGAGAATCTTTCCTTTCCTTTGTATATTCAGCTATTGTAAATGGGGATCTGCATTCAAAATATAAAAAGCCAACGTAACTATTAACATCAAATATAGGTTCACATTGCTACATTATTTAGTAAAACACATAGAATTAGCTATTGGAAGAATTCTGGCCCTAAAGGCAATATATATTGTAAATACAGTACTTTAATAAAGTAATCAAATCTTTAAGAGGATCTAGACCAGGGGTAGGCAACCTCGGCTCTTTTATGACTCATGGACTTCAACTCCCAGAATTCCTGAGTCAGCATAGCTGACTCAGGAATTCTGGGAGTTGAAGTCCATGAGTCATGAAAGAGCTGAGGTTGCCTACCTCTGATCTAGACATTCACACATTATGAGATATAATATAGTACATCAGTGACAACTTACTGCCTGGCACAATATCAAATTGTAGTTTTTCTTCTTCTGTCAGTATAACTTTTGCCAGTCTTGCTTCTATCATTTCACCATCTATGAAGTGTCCATAATATGCCGTCTTTCCCTCAGGGTACACATAGGCCAGCTTTTCTCCAGTCATCTCTCCTTCTTCATTAACTTCTCCAGCCAGAAACCCACCATCCTGAAAAAGAACAACAAAAGCATTTCCAAAAATTAAGGGGAAATATTGTGTGCTATTTTTTTTAATTCAGTGAAGATTATTATTAGCCAAAATCTTTAGTCTCAATATTGAGATCAGGGGTTCTCAAACTTTTTCAACCCAAACTTAAAAAGTTAAGTTAAATTTCCAGTACCCTGATCAAAAGGCAAAGGTTAGACAACTGACTTTGTTTGATTGAATTTTTTTAAGAAATTGTCCTTAATCTCTCACAGAATCTTAGACTTACAGGGAACAAAGTGGGAAAAACTCTGATCTGGACAATAAAAGCGCCAGTTAGAACTTTTATTCTTTCAAATTTCCTATTCTTTTATTTACTCTGACTTTTGCACCTCTCCACTCACCATTTCAGTCCTATTAATGTTAAATGCTTGGTCTGTAAAGATGAAGGGATTTATTTAAACACATACTGTATACATTTAAAATTTAAAAGGTAGAACCTGAGGAAAAAGAAAGCCCTCTCACAAGGGATTCTCAAACTGTCTACCTCTAATGGAAAATTATTTGAGTGACAGGTTCCGTTTTTCAAAATAAATTACAAAATAATCAATTTTACTGTGTTTTGCTTCAAAACCAACAGCTCAACCCTAACATATTCTAACAAAGCTAAGTCACCACTGAGTTTGGAAAATATGCTGTATCCAAATTTCAGGGAGATTATGACTGAAAGGGTGAGTTAAAATACAAAGGACTATATTTTTTTGCTCTTATTGGATTTCATATGTTGTCAATTATAACAGATCTAACTCCATGACTAGCCTCTATTAGCATTTTTATTTATTTAATTATTTATTTTATTTATTTGTTTTTATAAACCGCCCTTCTCCCGAGGGACTCGGGGCGGTGTACAGAGTAAGGTAGGTATACAGATTGAACAATAGTGAAAAACAATAGTAAAAACAACTGAGACCCCAAGAGCTATCAGGCCAGGCCGGACTGCTGGAACAGGTAAGTTTTTAAATCGCGCCGGAAGGTGCGGAGGTCGGGGGCCATCCGGATTTCGGTTGGCAAGGAGTTCCAGAGGGCTGGCGCACCCACTAAGAATGCCCTCCCCCTGGGGGCCACCAGCCGACATTCCTTGAGCGGTGGCACCCTGAGGAGGCCCTCTCTGTGGGAGCGCACAGGACGGAGGGGTGTTGACGTTGGCAGAAGGTGCTCCCGTAGGTAGTCCGGACCCATGCCATGTAGGGCTTTGTATGTCATTGTTAGCACCTTGAATTTCACTCGGAAGGCAACTGGAAGCCAGTGCAGCTCACGGAGGAGAGGTGTGATATGGGAGTATCGGGAGGCCCCCAAAAGTGTCCGTGCAGCTGCACTTTGCACCAGTTGAAGCTTCCGAGTGGATCTCAAGGGCAGCCCCATGTAGAGAGCGTTACAGTAGTCTAGGCGAGAGGTCACAAGTGCATGGGTGACTGTACGTAAGGCATCCAGGTCCAGATAAGGTCGTAGTTGGCGCACCAGTCGAACCCGGGAGAAGGCCCCCTTGGTCACAGCTCCTATGTGATCTTCCAGGGATAGCTGCGAGTCTAGGAGGACATCCAGGTTGCGGGCCTTATCAACAGGGGGTAATAACTCATCCCCGATGTTAAGGGGTGGAATGATCTGAGTATCCTGGCTTGCCGGTACGTACAGCCATTCAGTCTTGTCCGGGTTCAGTTGAAGCCTGTTCCTCCCCATCCATTCCCGGACCGCTTTCAGGCAGCGGGACATCACGTCGAGGGCATCACTGATGCTGTTTGGAGTTGAGATGAAAAGCTGGGTGTCATCAGCATACTGATGGTACCCTACTCCAAAGCTACGAATGATCTCACCCAGCGGTTTCATGTAGATGTTGAACAGGAGAGGCGAGAGGACCGACCCCTGAGGGACTCCGCAAACGAGAGGCCTCGGGGTCGACCTCTCTCCCCCTGCCAGCACCGACTGCGAGCGACCCTGGAGAAAGGAGGAGAACCACCGCAGAACCGTGCCTCCCACTCCCAGTCCCGAGGCGCCGCAGCAAGATACCATGGTCGATGGTATCGAAAGCCGCCGAAAGGTCTAATAAGACTAGGACAGAGGAATGGCCCCTGTCCCGGGCTCTCCAGAGATCATTCATCAGAGCGACCAATGCCGTCTCCGTGCTGTAGCCCGGCCTGAAGCCCGATTGGCACGGGTCTAGATAAACCGCTTCATCCAGGACCTGAGGAAGTTGATGCGCCACCACGCTCTCAACAACCTTCGCAAGGAAGCGAAGATTGGAGACTGGACGAAAGTTATTCAATGAGGTTGGGTCCAAGGTGGGCTTCTTGAGGAGAGGTCTCACCACCGCCTCCTTCAAGGCGGTGGGAAAGTGACCCTCACTCAGAGAAGCAGAGATGACCGCCAGAAACCAGCCTCGTGTCCCCTCTCGAGCTGCATAAGCCAGCCAGGAAGGGCATGGGTCCAGTAAGCATGTGGAGGAGCTCAACCTCCTCATAATCCTGTCCACTTCCTTCGGAGTCACAGGATCAAATTCCTCCCAGATGACGTCGACAAGACTGTCCATGTCCTGTTCCTCCAACTCTGCCCAGTTGGAGTCCAGGCCGGTTCGAATCCGAGCGATTTTATCCAGCAGATATTGACCGAATTCCTCGGCTCGACCCTGCAAGGGTTCCTCCCTCACCTCTTGGTTCAGTAGGGAGCGAGTCACTCTGAACAAGGCAGCCGGGCGATTATCTGCGGACGCGATGAGGGTGGAAAAGTAATTGGATTTTGCCACCCTTATCGCTGCGAGATAAGACCTGGTGAGGATTCTTAGTCGCAATCGGTCGGATTCGGATCGACTGGATCTCCAACGGCTCTCTAGGCCCCGTCTCCGACGCTTCATCTCCCGGAGCTCCGCGGTGAACCATGGGGCTCGCTGGGATCTGCGCTGGGTCAGGGGCCGCAGGGGTACAACTCGGTCCAGAGCCTCTGTGGCTGCCCTTTCCCAGGCTTCCACTAAGGCATCCGCCGAGCTGTGAGCAGGGAGTGCATGTGGGTCCCCAAGCGCTGCCTGGAACCTATCAGGGTCCATTAGGCGCCTAGGGCGGTACCATCTGGTTGGCACCATGCACCCACGGCGGGGGGTGGCAAAGGGGAAGTCTAGCCGTAGGAGGTGATGATCGGTCCATGACAGGGGCGTAACGGTCATGGCGCCCCCACCGATATCATCACGCCACCGTCCAGACAAGAACACCAAGTCGGGGGTGTGGCCTCCCTCATGAGTCGGTCCAGAAATTATTTGCGACAGGTCCATGGCCACCATGGAAGCCATGAACTCCCGAGCTAGTTCGGACGATCCTCCCAGGGACGGTAGGTTAAAGTCGCCCAAGACCATGAGTTTTGGGAATTCAACCACCAACCCTGAGAGGACATCGAGTAGCTTGGGCAGGGCTGCCGCTGCACGATTAGGTGGTAGGTACGCCAGCAGCAGGCCCAACTGCGCCCCCGGGCCGTATCTCAGAAGGAGAGACTCACACCCGACTATCTGAGGGACGGTGGTCTCTCGCGGGCTAAGGGACTCCCTGATGATTACTGCCACTCCTCCGCCCCTCCCGTGGGCCCGAGGCTGGTGCAGCACCTGGAAACCTGGCGGGCAGAGGTCAACCAGAGGGACACCACCCTCTGGGCCCAGCCAGGTTTCCGTGATGCAAGCCAGGTCCGCGTGCTCGCTCTCCACTAGGTCACGAACAAGGTGAGCCTTGTTAGCTACGGACCTGGCATTTAGGTAGACCAGCCTGAGCATAGGAGGCTGCACACCTTCGCTCCCGGGTCCTCGGGGGAAGTACAGAGGGTCGGAGCGTCTCACCGCTTGTACAGAGCGGAGATGACTCTCCTGGTGACGATACGGCCCTCTGCTTGTGCACCTTCTGCCGTTCCCCACCATCCTGGGAATTGGCTGTTCGTCAGCTCGCCACTGGGCTTTCTCGGCGACTGGTCCTCGTTCTCCACCTTCGCGAATGGTCGTAGGCCTGGCCTGCGCTATGGTAGCTGGAAGGCCCGCCTTCACCGAACAACCATAGTCTTTTCCCGCCCCCCTCCCTAACCCGACAAAGAACTTAACTAGGAACTTAACCAGGGGCCTCTTGTTGGACTTGTGCTGGAGGCCCCTGACCCTGCCTGGCCATCTCTCAGAGGCCCAATGGTCGGGCCCGTCATCGAGATTCGATGTATTGTAGGCGGGACGCACCCAGGAGAGGGGGGAACTCCTGAGGGCGTGTAGGTCTGTGCTCGAATATTGGAGAAGCATAGAGTCACAGGGTTTTTTTGGGAAGGCGGTCCCCTCGGTGGAGAATTGGAAGGAGGGTTGAGTTGGGTAGGTGGGTATCTGGACCGTCACCCAGCCACTGCCACTTGGCTGGGTGAACCCCAGAAGCAGGCCACTCCCCATCCTCTCACGATGGGTTGTGACTCTGCTTCCGGGGGTGGTCCAGGACCCACTCTGGGTGAAGCATACCCCATAGAGCTCTCACCTCTATGGGGCTGCAGGTGTAAGGTCAAGCCACTCTGCCACCGTGGCTTGCACCCAGGCCTATCATGTCCTGTGGGGCGAGGGTGGGCAGGGGGGTTGAGAGTTGGTAGAGGCAAGATGATGATGGCCTCGGTGGTCTAGTCGCCGCTATCTCCACTGGTCAGCTGCATCGTGGCGTCTTTTGGTTGAAGTTCGGCACGGAGACACCATCGGCACCCAGGGTGCGGGCCGGAGACGCCACGCCGCGTCTAGTAGTGCTGCCGTCGAGGGTTCTTGGTAAAAGTGGTCGACCGGGGTCTGGAGAAGCTTACGCTGCTGATGCTTTCGCTGCTGCTCCGCTGCATAGCTGCTCCCCAGATCCGCTGGTCCGCGGCATCTCCCTGATGTAGATCGGAAGTGCCGCCGCCTAGGGCTAGGTCAAGGTGGTCGAGGAAGGACAAGGCGCTGGCCCTCACTCAAGACGGTTGCAGAGGTTCTGGGGGTGGGCCGGAGATGCCAGGCCGTTGCTGCTAGCGCCGCTGTCAAAGGCCCCTCGGAGGTGGTCGATCGGGCCCGCATAGCCGGTCTGCGCCGTCTCCTTGATCCCATGGAGACGCCGCCGCTATTCAGGAGCAGGCCAGGAGGTCGAGGCAGAGCAGTGACTCCGGTCCTGCTCAGGGTGGCTGCTGCGGCTGCCACTTCCGCCGCCCAGCTGATCCAGCTGATCTGCGGCGCCTTTCTTGATCTTCGCAGATGCCGCCGTTGCCCAGGGGGCATATCAGGGAGCCGAGGAAGGGCGGAGATGCCGGCCCCACTCCGGATGGCTGCAACAGCTGCAGCGGCTCAGGGGCGGGTCGGAGGCGCCACACCGCCACTGCCTCCGCCGGTGTTCAGGCCCGTGGGGAGACGACAGACTAGGGCCCCGCGGAGCTCTCACCGTCGCCGTTGCTGACGATGCCGCTGCCTCCGCCACCCAGCTGGTCCGCGGCGCCTCCGTTGATCGCTCAGAGACGCCGCCGCTGCCCGGGAGTCGATCAGGGGGCCGGGGCAGAGCAGAGCTGCCGGCCCCTCTCGGATGGCTGCAGTGGCTGTAGTGGCTTAGGGGCGGGCCGGAGACGCCTCGCCGCCACTGCCACCGTCGCTGTTAGGCTCCTGGGACAGATGATCCGACTGGGGGCTGGAGAGCTGTCGCCGCTGCTGCTGTTGTCCTCGTTTTTGTCATTTGAATGCAATGTTATTACCCCCCGTAGATAAGGCTCGCAATCTGGGTGTCCTCTTAGATTCACAGCTCTCCTTAGAAGATCATATAGGAGCTGTGACTAGAGGGGCCTTCGCTCAGGTTCGTCTGGTGCACCAGCTGCGATCCTATCTGGACCTGGATGCCTTGCGTACAGTCACCCATGCACTTGTGACCTCTCGTCTTGACTACTGCAACACTCTTTACATGGGGCTGCCCTTGAGAACCACTCGGAAGCTTCAGCTGGTGCAAAGTGCAGCTGCACGAATGCTTTTGGGGGTTTCCCGATACTCCCATATTACACCTCTGCTCCGTGAGCTGCACTGGCTTCCAGTTGCCTTCCGGGTGAAATTTAAGGTGATAGTGATGACATACAAAGCCCTACATGGCGTGGGTCCGGATTACCTAGGGGAGCACCTACTGCCAGCGTCAACATCCCTCCGTCCTGTGCGCTCCCACAGAGAGGGCCTCCTCAGGGTGCCACCGGCCAGAGAATGTTGGCTGGTGACCCCCAGGGGGAGGGCATTCTCGGTGGGTGCGCCAATCCTTTGGAACCGCTTACCAGCTGAAATCCGGATGGCCCCCGACCTTCGCTCCTTCCGGCGTGATCTAAAAACTTACCGGTATCTATTCCAACAAGCCGGCCTGGCCTGATGGATTTGGGTTTTACAATTTTCTTACTCTGTTGTAATTTTCTTACTCTGTTTTTATTGTATTTTTCTTACTTTATTGCTCTGTACACCGCCCTGAGTCCTCCGGGAGAAGGGCGGTATATAAAACAAACAAACAAACAAATAAATAAATAAATAAATAAATAAATAAATAAATAAATAAATAAATAAATAAATAAATAAAAATGTAACTCAGCTCTTCTCTTTTCCCAGTTTTTCTCTATCTTTCTCTATTCTCTATTTTGAGCTCAATATATCTTAACCAACAGAACAATTCTGCTGGTGGGTTTATTTGGGTTTTCAAAAAAAAAGTTTTGACAGCTCATAATTTTAAAATCTTCCAATAAAATATTAAAAAATAGTTCTGTCAACTTTCAGATGACAGAAAGTTCTTTCCATGGGCAGAAATGTTATGTGTTTCATCCTGTGCTTCTCAGCTAGCATAACTTGGAGAAAGGATTATGCTGCATTTGAGTTCATTAATTTTGCCAAACATTCATATAGCTTTTTCCAAGTTGGCAATCTTCAGATATCATGCAACTGCTATTCCCGTGTTGAGAAGTAAATTGAAGAACAGTAGTCCTCAGTATGTTTAAAGCAGGCATGTCAAACTCGCAATGTCATGTGATGTCCTGCGACGTATCACGACTTTTTCCCCCATTGCCGGCATTGGGGTGGGTGCGGTTTCGGCATGATGCATCTGGCCTGTGGGCCAGCAGTTTGACAAGTCTGCTTTAAAGGGTATCATGGTGAAGAATATTGCATATAAAATACTTTAGTAATATGGTTCTTTGCTAATTATGGCTGCAAAGCAAGATATATTTTTTCTTACTTTCCTAGGGACAATTCAGAACTGAATGCAAAGGGCTATTATTCAGTCTTCTTCCATAGCTTAACACTGCCTTCAAACCTATTTTGAAAGAAGACAGGAAAAGCATGCTATGTATAGGAATCCAATAGCATGCTTTGTTCTTCAAGTTACATAACTGAGAACATTTTGTTGCCAATGGAGGGATGTCTCCATAGAACCAGCTCCGTATTTACCAAGGCAAAGTGTCACTAGCCTTAGCATCCTGAATAGAGCCATTCATTCATTCATGAAATAACAGCAATTCTGCTGTAATTATTCTATATCAAAATTGGTTAAGATTGTCTCAAAAATATTTATTAAAACCTTTATCTAAGCCACACAAGATAGTTCATGCATTTGTTTATGTGCCCAAAATTGACACACGGCAGCAAACAGTTTATGTAGGAGCCAACCTGGATCCACTCTATAAAACTCCTAAGGTGGAACTTTTCTGCATTTAAACTTGCATTGCTATGAACAACTGTATTCCACTATGCTTATTTATTTTTCTTATTTTTTATCTTCTTTCTTGTTTTAGTTATATACTTGTAGTATACATGTATACTTGTATAATTTTTATTATATTGTAAACTTCCATTAGTCAGTCCAGATTTGGCAATACTGTACACAACTGTAATAAAATAAGATACTCATTTGCATCCAAACTGTAACAAGCTACTGTATCTCCATTTAGCTGTGAAGAAGTGAACAAAATAACGAAAACAGCATTGTATTGCTGTGTAACAATTTCTGCCACTTTTGTAATGCATTTTTCATCACATATATGTACTAAAGAGATGAAGCCTGCACTGTGTTGATGTGAAGCTCTCTCTTGAACCCCGTAGATTCTTTGGTATAACTGTTAATGTTACATGCTGAAATATATAAGAAAAATAATCCAACTTACTGAATAGTAAATCCAACAAAATCCATGCCGAATATTATCTTTGTATTGCCCTTTGAAGACCAATCGTCCATCAGCATCATATTCCTGAGCTGGCCCATTCAGTTCACCATCAATGTAAGTCCCATGAAGTGCGCCTCCATCCTCATAGGTGTATATTCCCTGGCCTTGCAGACTATCATCAACATAAAAGCCTTCTAGAGTGCTAGCAAAGAAAAAAAGGATAGTGTAGAAATGATTATTTTATCTCTTTTACAGAGAAAAAAATTAAGACCCTTCCTAATTTAAGATCTGTTTACCTAAACGTGTCCTCCTTTTAAATAGAAGTTCTTCATATCTTCTTTAAAGACCTTGCTGTTTGTATCTGAGATGGGTAACAAAGTGAGTGACCTTAAGAAAGATGGACTACTTAGTGCTTGCACCACAGTTCTGTGATATTACTCCTTAGAGTTTTTTATTTCTTTCTTCTTTGGCTTCCTTTCAGTATAATTTGAAAACTTGCCCTATCGGACAGACTATTCATGTCCAAGATTTTTTTTATGATCAATTTATTTCTGTTTTTTGTGATGTAAATCACAGCTTTAGTTTATTTAAAGGTTTTTAAAAACCTGCCTTTTCTGATAAATTTTATATAGTGAAGAGTGATACTTTGTAATATGTCTTATACATTGTGACCTTATGATATAGCTATTGCTCTTTTCCATTTAAAGAAATGGTCAGTTATTGCAAAGTTGTGGCAAAGAGGAAAGTGATTTAGTTCTAGTTCCATTTTCAGCATTTTGGGTTAAGGAGCTTAAAGAGACAATGATATGTGTGGCTTCAAATCATATACACACTATATAAAGGCATCAAAATGACTTCACAGAAAAGAACATGAACTAAAGAACTTAGAAAAGATCAAGAACATGTCTACTATTTATAACTTACTTATTTTTGGTAAGAACTTAATAATTATTTTTGTTCCATATAATATAGAACAGAAGTCAAAGAATGCAGGACCAATCATAAGTTCTACAGCACAAGTAATTTGTTACTTCGCTTTATCAATGATTATCCCACCATTATAAAGCATTATAATTTTTTTTTAAAAAGAACATTAATCTTTAAAATAAATAAATAACAGTATAAAGCCAATGGAGCTTGTAACATATCATTGTACTTGATTGCATTTTTTTTAAAGTAAACCCAGCAAATAAATAGTCAGGTAGTTCTTAATTCAGGACCACAATTTGGACCAGAATTTTCAATGTTAAACAAAGCAATTGTTAAGTGAGTTATGCCCAATTTTTTACAATTGTTAAGTAAATCACTGCAGTTAAGTGAATCACATGGTCATTAAACAAATTTGGCTTCGCTCACTGACTTCGCTTGTTGGAAGCTGATCGGACTGGTTGCAAATGGGATGCTGCAACCCTCATAAATATATACCAATTGCCAATCATCTGAACGTCAATCATCTGACCTCCAGATGTTGCCATGGTTGTACCTGTTGAACTTTGTACAGATTTTTCAGTGCTGTTGTAATGTTGAACAGTCACTAAATGAATGGTTGTAAGTCAAAGACTATCTCTAACATCCTAAGTCATACTGTTGATTTATTTATTTCATAGATCAACATGTTTTATGTTTCCAAACACTGTGGTTTAGAAATCATAGGTACTAGTTCAGTATGTTAAGCCTACCCACTAATTTTGATACATCATATATTTGTGTCTAAAACACTCTGGCTAAATATGAATTCAGAATCCAGTAAAAGAACTCATAAACATTGTGATGTCTACCTTCCATCAAAGAAGAAGAATTTTCCATGACCATTCTTTTCTCCATGCACAAAGTTCCCTTCAAATCTGTCTGTGGAAGAATATGTGACTATACAAAACCCATGGGGCATATCATCATCATCAAGTGTTCCTAAAAAATAACAATAAAAAACTATCTTGAAAACCAGTGGGACTCACACAAGCAATCTGTTCTTACAAGAAACAGCATTGGACACTGATTTTATCCAGCCAAACTAACTCAAATTCCTCTAGCACATTGCCCTTATACTGCTTGAGTATTTATAAATTCAGTAGAAATATAGTATTTATCCACTTAAATTATTATTTAAGACACTGATAAATACATCTCTCTCCTCTTTCAGAATCGAATATATGTTCTGAGTGGAGAATGAAAGAATAGCATAAGGTCCAAATGACCAGCATTCTGTAAAACTGGTATTATGGGAGAGATTACATTCTATTAAGGAAATCTATGCATGTAGAAATGTAGCTATCAGACAAGTGCTACTGACCTAGTTCATTGATGTAAAATGACCCTTATGCCAAGCAAATAAAATAACGCAGACACACACCCCAATAAATCATGGGTGATATATTTTCAAACTTTTTTATATCTGCATGATCCCAAAGAGTCTGTATCCCATGAATAAACCTGCACATTTTTGATATATGAAGTAGACAAGTGAAAACATTTTGAAGCATGACACAGTGAGATAAATAAATATGACCAAATCAGATGAGTCAACACAACTCAGTTTATTTCATTATATCCCAAATTTATACAGGACATCATTTTGACAGCAGGAATGTTGCAGCAAATTTAATGCATACTGTACCAAATTTGTACGGAGTCATAGGTTTTATTTTACTCCATTTTCTACAGATCTAGACATACAAGGACAGAAAACAGGAACTCAATTCAAACAGCGGGACATTTTTAGATATACGAGAAATGTGTTTTTATTCAAATGTATCTTTTACTGTATCTTGTTATGCACTTGTAATAATTCTTAGGTTATATTGTTTCCAATGGTTTATTTCCTGACATTATAATATTTAGTCAATTGAAATATTTGTTCTTAGTTTTGACTCAGATCAGTTTTTTTTTAAAAAAGTGCATATTGCAGGTAATGCCACTTACCTGGTTATCTGCAAGAGTGAAAACTGCATCAGCTGCCCAAGAAAGCATAGATTTTATTACTGTCAGTTTTCAGACAACACTGACTTGTAATTGTATCAGACTGCATTGCTAACTATAGTTGACATTTGTTCCACAGCATCTTTATAGAGCAGACATGTCAAACACAAGGCCCAGGGGCTAGATCCGGCCCGCAAAGTGGTTTCATGTGGCCCGCGAAGCCATCCTAGAAACAGTGAGGGAACGGCCCCCACTGCCTTGGCCCTGGCCCAGAGACCCTCAGATCTGTCCCACTCCTGCCCAGGCCCCCATAGGCACCCTTGATGCGAACGATGTAGAGCTGGCCATGCCCAGCCAGTAGGCCATACGCACTCTAGCCACGCCCACCCAGTAGGCTACGCCCACCCTGGCCATACCCACCCGGCCCCCTGAGGGCAACCGCAATGCTGATGCGGCCCTCAATGAAATTGAGTTTGACAACCCTGTTATAGAGCTTGACAATGAATTATTGATCTGATAGTTTTACTTCCTTGGAATCAACATGTTCAAAGGTTGATCACATTTTGCTAAACTTTCAAAGTTCATAATACTATTGAATATAAGAGAGATGTAGAAACATTGGCAATATTTGGATTGATTAGAACAAAGGATGTTAGAGACATTGGAAAATTCTTTCAGTGTGAATAAATGTAGAGATTGTACAAATGAAATAAATAGCACAGAAGTAAAGGTGAACAAAACAATCAGGGATCTTTATTATCTCACCTCTTCTAATAACAATACTAAAAGTCACAATGCAAACAGTCCCATTACAGCATATTTTATACCCGAGTAACAGATTTCTATGTTTGTAGCAATATGAAAACTGGTGAATGGGATTTTCAAATATATCATGTTTCTTGTAACATTTTTATGTGGGACAAAGTGACACTGAGACAAGCAAGAAATCCCCATCATCCAAGATCTCCAATTCCAGGGAAATGTGTTAAAATCCACAGATGTGTTATTATAATTTGCTTTTGTTGTTTAAGTATAAGAATTTTAAGTAAGCACCAACTAATAAAAAATAAGATGACCACCCTCCTTCCACTTATCAACATCCTCAAAGGCCTATTTGAAATGGAAGATGTTTAAGAAGCCTCCTAAATGGCTACGTATGCTTTCAGGGTCAACATATTTCACAAAATTAGAGCCATATTCCACAAATTTATCTTTAGGCCCATGCCCACCTCACCTCACCTGGGGGCAGGGTCTTACAACAGGCTTATCAGCTAGGATGGGCAAAATAATTTGGGGCAATGTAGTTGCTGAGGTAACCCAGCGCTTTGTCCTGTATTAACTTCCTATGTAATAGCATTTTGAATGGTGCCCAAATCAGTGTATCACCCATAAAATAAGTTTTCTTTTGCAATGCTGGGATCACAGCAGCCTGGGTTCCTGCTTTCTATATCAGCAATACTTCTACATTATCCTCAAAGTAGAATATATTGCATTAGTTCAATGTAATAATCTCACTGTAATAAGCTCATGAATCATTACTGTGCTTGAGTCCGGGTAAGGTTATAACTGGCATATTAGCTGAAGTTGAGAAAAGACCATTCTAGTCCACTCAGAGCCACAGCTGGAACCAGGTTTCAGGAAAGCGGAATATTTTTATGGATGAACAATACCTCTGACTTACTAGAGTTTAATCAGAATTTGTTTCTTCACAACCAGTTCCTAACACTTACTTAATATCTTTACAGCATCCTTGACCTGGTCTAAAGTGGTGATGTACAGCTCAGTATCATTAGCATACCAATGATACTTTTATCTCAAACCAATTGATAATCTTTCCCACAGTTTTATAAAGACTTTAAATAATTTGGGGAGAAGCCTAGCATTGTGGTAATCTGCACTAGAACAATTATGGGCTTAATACTCTTCCCCTATTAATACTGACTAGCCATTCCGGTTTGATTCTCATCAACAATCTTATCTAAAAGGAGTGAAAACTGCCCCGAATTGCTGGATCAGGAGATGGCCTTTTCAAGAAAGGGTCACTACCACTTTTTCCAGAGCCAGGAACATCCCTATCAAATCCAGGTAACCAGGTGTACACCCAGTGGTGGGATTCAAATACCGTATATACTTGAGTATAAGCCGACTCGAGTATAAGCCGAGACCCCCAATTTCACCCCCCAAAACTGGAAAAAGTTATTGACTCGAGTATAAGCCGATCCGCCGTTCTGCAAGCCTCTGCCGCCAGCAGAGGCTCGATCCGCCATTTTGCAAGCCTGAATACACAGGAATACCCTGTGTGGCCGCGGCTCGTCGGCAGGTCTCCGTTCCTCCTGCCGACCTTTGGGGAGGTTTGGGCGCCTCCCCAAACCTCCCCAAACGTCGGCAGGTCTCCGTTCCTCCTGCCGACCTTTGGGGAGGTTTGGGCGCCTCCCCAAACCTCCCCAGGTCTCCGTTCCTCCTGCCGACCTTTGGGGAGGTTTGGGCGCCTCCCCAAACCTCGGCAGGTCTCCGTTCCTCCTGCCGACCTTTGGGGAGGTTTGGGCGCCTCCCCAAACCTCGGCAGGTCTCCGTTCCTCCTGCCGACCTTTGGGGAGGTTTGGGCGCCTCCCCAAACCTCCCCAAACCTCGGCAGGTCTCCGTTCCTCCTGCCGACCTTTGGGGAGGTTTGGGCGCCTCCCCAAACCTCGGCAGGTCTCCGTTCCTCCGCGCAGACCTGCCGACCTTTGGGGAGGTTTGGGCGCCTCCCCAAACGTCCCCAAACCTCGGCAGGTCTCCGTTCCTGTTTGGGGAGGTTTGGGCGCCTCCCCAAACCTCGGCAGGTCTCCGTTCCTCCGCGCAGACCTGCCGACCTTTGGGGAGGTTTGGGCGCCTCCCCAAACGTCCCCAAACCTCGGCAGGTCTCCGTTCCTGTTTGGGGAGGTTTGGGCGCCTCCCCAAACGTCCCCAAACCTCGGCAGGTCTCCGTTCCTCCGCGCAGACCTGCCGACGTTTGGGGAGGTTTGGGCGCCTCCCCAAACGTCCCCAAACCTCGGCAGGTCTCCGTTCCTGTTTGGGGAGGTTTGGGCGCCTCCCCAAACGTCCCCAAACCTCGGCAGGTCTCCGTTCCTCCGCGCAGACCTGCCGACCTTTGGGGAGGTTTGGGCGCCTCCCCAAACGTCCCCAAACCTCGGCAGGTCTCCGTTCCTGTTTGGGGAGGTTTGGGCGCCTCCCCAAACGTCCCCAAACCTCGGCAGGTCTCCGTTCCTCCGCGCAGACCTGCCGACCTTTGGGGAGGTTTGGGCGCCTCCCCAAACGTCCCCAAACCTCGGCAGGTCTCCGTTCCTGTTTGGGGAGGTTTGGGCGCCTCCCCAAACCTCGGCAGGTCTCCGTTCCTCCGCGCAGACCTGCCGACCTTTGGGGAGGTTTGGGCGCCTCCCCAAACGTCCCCAAACCTCGGCAGGTCTCCGTTCCTGTTTGGGGAGGTTTGGGCGCCTCCCCAAACGTCCCCAAACCTCGGCAGGTCTCCGTTCCTCCGCGCAGACCTGCCGACGTTTGGGGAGGTTTGGGCGCCTCCCCAAACGTCCCCAAACCTCGGCAGGTCTCCGTTCCTGTTTGGGGAGGTTTGGGCGCCTCCCCAAACCTCCCCAAACCTCGGCAGGTCTCCGTTCCTCCGCGCAGACCTGCCGACCTTTGGGGAGGTTTGGGCGCCTCCCCAAACGTCCCCAAACCTCGGCAGGTCTCCGTTCCTGTTTGGGGAGGTTTGGGCGCCTCCCCAAACGTCCCCAAACCTCGGCAGGTCTCCGTTCCTCCGCGCAGACCTGCCGACCTTTGGGGAGGTTTGGGGAGGCGCCCAAACCTCCCCAAAGGTCGGCAGGTCTGCGCGGAGGAACGGAGACCTGCCGAGGTTTGGGGAGGTTTGGGGAGGCGCCCAAACCTCCCCAAACAGGAACGGAGACCTGCCGAGGTTTGGGGAGGTTTGGGGAGGCGCCCAAACCTCCCCAAACGTCGGCAGGTCTGCGCGGAGGAACGGAGACCTGCCGAGGTTTGGGGAGGTTTGGGGAGGCGCCCAAACCTCCCCAAACAGGAACGGAGACCTGCCGAGGTTTGGGGACGTTTGGGGAGGCGCCCAAACCTCCCCAAAGGTCGGCAGGTCTGCGCGGAGGAACGGAGACCTGCCGAGGTTTGGGGACGTTTGGGGAGGCGCCCAAACCTCCCCAAACAGGAACGGAGACCTGCCGAGGTTTGGGGACGTTTGGGGAGGCGCCCAAACCTCCCCAAAGGTCGGCAGGTCTGCGCGGAGGAACGGAGACCTGCCGAGGTTTGGGGAGGTTTGGGGAGGCGCCCAAACCTCCCCAAACAGGAACGGAGACCTGCCGAGGTTTGGGGACGTTTGGGGAGGCGCCCAAACCTCCCCAAACGTCGGCAGGTCTGCGCGGAGGAACGGAGACCTGCCGAGGTTTGGGGAGGTTTGGGGAGGCGCCCAAACCTCCCCAAACAGGAACGGAGACCTGCCGAGGTTTGGGGACGTTTGGGGAGGCGCCCAAACCTCCCCAAAGGTCGGCAGGTCTGCGCGGAGGAACGGAGACCTGCCGAGGTTTGGGGAGGTTTGGGGAGGCGCCCAAACCTCCCCAAACAGGAACGGAGACCTGCCGAGGTTTGGGGACGTTTGGGGAGGCGCCCAAACCTCCCCAAAGGTCGGCAGGTCTGCGCGGAGGAACGGAGACCTGCCGAGGTTTGGGGACGTTTGGGGAGGCGCCCAAACCTCCCCAAAGGTCGGCAGGTCTGCGCGGAGGAACGGAGACCTGCCGAGGTTTGGGGAGGCGCCCAAACCTCCCCAAACAGGAACGGAGACCTGCCGAGGTTTGGGGACGTTTGGGGAGGCGCCCAAACCTCCCCAAAGGTCGGCAGGTCTGCGCGGAGGAACGGAGACCTGCCGAGGTTTGGGGAGGCGCCCAAACCTCCCCAAACAGGAACGGAGACCTGCCGAGGTTTGGGGACGTTTGGGGAGGCGCCCAAACCTCCCCAAACGTCGGCAGGTCTGCGCGGAGGAACGGAGACCTGCCGAGGTTTGGGGACGTTTGGGGAGGCGCCCAAACCTCCCCAAACAGGAACGGAGACCTGCCGAGGTTTGGGGATGTTTGGGGAGGCGCCCAAACCTCCCCAAAGGTCGGCAGGTCTGCGCGGAGGAACGGAGACCTGCCGAGGTTTGGGGAGGCGCCCAAACCTCCCCAAACAGGAACGGAGACCTGCCGAGGTTTGGGGACGTTTGGGGAGGCGCCCAAACCTCCCCAAAGGTCGGCAGGTCTGCGCGGAGGAACGGAGACCTGCCGAGGTTTGGGGACGTTTGGGGAGGCGCCCAAACCTCCCCAAACAGGAACGGAGACCTGCCGAGGTTTGGGGACGTTTGGGGAGGCGCCCAAACCTCCCCAAAGGTCGGCAGGTCTGCGCGGAGGAACGGAGACCTGCCGAGGTTTGGGGAGGTTTGGGGAGGCGCCCAAACCTCCCCAAACAGGAACGGAGACCTGCCGAGGTTTGGGGACGTTTGGGGAGGCGCCCAAACCTCCCCAAACGTCGGCAGGTCTGCGCGGAGGAACGGAGACCTGCCGAGGTTTGGGGACGTTTGGGGAGGCGCCCAAACCTCCCCAAACAGGAACGGAGACCTGCCGAGGTTTGGGGATGTTTGGGGAGGCGCCCAAACCTCCCCAAAGGTCGGCAGGTCTGCGCGGAGGAACGGAGACCTGCCGAGGTTTGGGGAGGCGCCCAAACCTCCCCAAACAGGAACGGAGACCTGCCGAGGTTTGGGGACGTTTGGGGAGGCGCCCAAACCTCCCCAAAGGTCGGCAGGTCTGCGCGGAGGAACGGAGACCTGCCGAGGTTTGGGGACGTTTGGGGAGGCGCCCAAACCTCCCCAAACAGGAACGGAGACCTGCCGAGGTTTGGGGACGTTTGGGGAGGCGCCCAAACCTCCCCAAAGGTCGGCAGGTCTGCGCGGAGGAACGGAGACCTGCCGAGGTTTGGGGACGTTTGGGGAGGCGCCCAAACCTCCCCAAACAGGAACGGAGACCTGCCGAGGTTTGGGGACGTTTGGGGAGGCGCCCAAACCTCCCCAAACGTCGGCAGGTCTGCGCGGAGGAACGGAGACCTGCCGAGGTTTGGGGACGTTTGGGGAGGCGCCCAAACCTCCCCAAACAGGAACGGAGACCTGCCGAGGTTTGGGGACGTTTGGGGAGGCGCCCAAACCTCCCCAAAGGTCGGCAGGTCTGCGCGGAGGAACGGAGACCTGCCGAGGTTTGGGGAGGCGCCCAAACCTCCCCAAACAGGAACGGAGACCTGCCGAGGTTTGGGGACGTTTGGGGAGGCGCCCAAACCTCCCCAAAGGTCGGCAGGTCTGCGCGGAGGAACGGAGACCTGCCGAGGTTTGGGGAGGTTTGGGGAGGCGCCCAAACCTCCCCAAACAGGAACGGAGACCTGCCGAGGTTTGGGGAGGTTTGGGGAGGCGCCCAAACCTCCCCAAACGTCGGCAGGTCTGCGCGGAGGAACGGAGACCTGCCAAGGTTTGGGGAGGTTTGGGGAGGCGCCCAAACCTCCCCAAACAGGAACGGAGACCTGCCGAGGTTTGGGGACGTTTGGGGAGGCGCCCAAACCTCCCCAAAGGTCGGCAGGTCTGCGCGGAGGAACGGAGACCTGCCGAGGTTTGGGGAGGTTTGGGGAGGCGCCCAAACCTCCCCAAACAGGAACGGAGACCTGCCGAGGTTTGGGGACGTTTGGGGAGGCGCCCAAACCTCCCCAAAGGTCGGCAGGTCTGCGCGGAGGAACGGAGACCTGCCGAGGTTTGGGGACGTTTGGGGAGGCGCCCAAACCTCCCCAAAGGTCGGCAGGTCTGCGCGGAGGAACGGAGACCTGCCGAGGTTTGGGGAGGCGCCCAAACCTCCCCAAACAGGAACGGAGACCTGCCGAGGTTTGGGGACGTTTGGGGAGGCGCCCAAACCTCCCCAAAGGTCGGCAGGTCTGCGCGGAGGAACGGAGACCTTCCGAGGTTTGGGGAGGTTTGGGGAGGCGCCCAAACCTCCCCAAACAGGAACGGAGACCTGCCGAGGTTTGGGGACGTTTGGGGAGGCGCCCAAACCTCCCCAAAGGTCGGCAGGTCTGCGCGGAGGAACGGAGACCTGCCGAGGTTTGGGGAGGTTTGGGGAGGCGCCCAAACCTCCCCAAAGGTCGGCAGGAGGAACGGAGACCTGCCGAGGTTTGGGGACGTTTGGGGAGGCGCCCAAACCTCCCCAAAGGTCGGCAGGAGGAACGGAGACCTGCCGAGGTTTGGGGAGGTTTGGGGAGGCGCCCAAACCTCCCCAAAGGTCGGCAGGAGGAACGGAGACCTGCCGAGGTTTGGGGACGTTTGGGGAGGCGCCCAAACCTCCCCAAAGGTCGGCAGGAGGAACGGAGACCTGGGGAGGTTTGGGGAGGCGCCCAAACCTCCCCAAAGGTCGGCAGGAGGAACGGAGACCTGCCGAGGTTTGGGGAGGCGCCCAAACCTCCCCAAACGTCGGCAGGTCTGCGCGGAGGAACGGAGACCTGCCGAGGTTTGGGGAGGCGCCCAAACCTCCCCAAACGTCGGCAAATCTCCGTTCCTCCGCGCCCTGCCTGCCTGCTTCTTTCCGCTGCGGAAAGAAGCAGGCAGGCAAGGCGCGGAGTTTGGGGAGGTGCGCGCGCACCTCCCCAAACCTCCCCAAACTTCGGCAGGTCTCGGACGGCGGTGGCTTGGGAGAGGTGCGGGCGATCCCGGAAGCACCAAAGCCTCGGCCGCGCACAAGTCCTCGGTAAGTTTTTTTGTTGACTGGAGTATAAGCCGAAGTGGAATTTTTCAGCCCAAAAAGTGGGCTGAAAAATTCGGCTTATACTCAAGTATATACGGTATGTGAACAACCGGTTGTCTGTGTGGATGCTGCTTCCGGAAGTCCATTCTGAGCCTGGGCAACAAAAAATTAGCTATCGGTTCTGCCGAAGTGGTGCAAACTGGCTGAATCCCACCACTGTGTACACCCCTTGCCACTCAAATCAGCCAAGTAACACTAGTGACTAAGATTTTTTTTTATTTTTTTTATTTTAATTCCATTTATATCCCACCCTTCTCCGAAGACTCAGGGCGGCTTACAAGCTTAGCAATAGCCTTCATTCTATATATATGCCTATTAGGGCTTTCGCCCCCCCCCAAGCGGCATTATTACAAAGTCAGCTTATTGCCCCCAACAATCTGGGTCCTCATTTTACCTACCTCGGAAGGATGGAAGGCTGAGTCAACCTTGAGCCTGGTGGGATGCGAACCTGCACTAATTGCAGGCAGCTGGTGTTACTTAAGGAGGCATTAGCCCACTGCTTCACCAAGATCATATTCTAATACAAAGATCTGATCACCTAACCAACCTAAAGAAAAAAGTGACCCAACAGAAGTCAGAATTACTGCAGGAATTCTTGGAAGGAACCTTAAATTCTACCAATATTTATGTGAAAATAGATAATTCATGATCTAACATTATGAGCCTGATATTTCATTTTAAAGGAAAAAAATCATTTTAAAAGAAAAAAAGAAAAAGTTCCCAAATGCTACTTTCCCTCTAACAAGACTTCTCAAAGAAATAATATCCACTTAGCTGCGTCTCCTCAAAAAATGTCTTCTTAGCTATGAAATGGTAGAAAAACCAAAAAAAACCTTGAAGTCACATATGCTATGTTATGCTCTCATGTTAATGTGATAAATTAGCTGAATCAGATCTAAATTCTTAAGATCTTTGCAAAACCACTCTAAGAAGTCTGATTTGGATACTTTGCATTGATTAAATTGTATCTCTCTGTTTAACAGGGTGACATTAAACAGATTAGGAAAACTAATAAAACAAATTTTGATTTTTGTATGTAGATCTATTAAAATTCAATGGAGAAATGCCAATATTTTGTTATCAGGAGCAAGTCTGACATACTAACCTTTTCAGATAGTCAATTCAGCCCCAGTACCGGATATTACTAATTGAAGAGCAGTGTTCTACTCAAAGTAATATATGAAAGTTCCCATCTCAACAAAAGTATCCTACATGAAATAAAATTTATCCTGTTTTCTGAAAATATTTATGATGATCCAAAAAGCTTCAGGATTGGAAAGTCTACAACAAAAACATTTTATGAGTCTTGTTTTAATAAAGCCATAAACTTGTTTTCTTAGTCAAATAGACAACTCATTAAAGAACAATGGATTTTGATGCTATAGACCAGTGTTTTTCAACCTTTTTTGGGCAAAGGCACACTTGTTTCATGAAAAAAATCACGAGGCACTCCACCATTAGAAAATGTTAAAAAATTTAACTCTGTGCCTATATTGACTATATATAAAGTAATTCTCTTGAATAGGAATCAAATAAACACAAAGAAAGTATTTTATAATTACTTTTCAATTTTTCCCACGGCACACCAGGCAACATCTCGCGGCACACTAGTGTGCCGCGGAACAGTGGTTGAAAAACACTGCTATAGACTTTCAGAATCTGTCATGCTAATATCTTGAGCACATCATTTCTAAAAATAATACAAAATAAAATTAGGACATTGGACTCAAAACTGTCCTGAAGCACTGTTTTTCTTAATCTTTATACTTATGATTTGCTCTATTGCAGAATCTAAAGTGAAAAGGCAGAATAACTCCATTCTGTACATTCTCAAAAAAGCTTTTATGGTTCAAGAGTAGAGTTTTTCCTCCTAGCCTTTAATTTGGGAGGTTTAATTTTACATTAAATAAATCTGCTTCCAGGCTGCCTGATAAAGGCTGCTGCTTCTGTGCTGACATGTTAGGGCACGGCACCCTTTACTACAAGCATATAATCTTGCAGAATATGCTCTCTCCATGTCCAGTCATGTAACAATCTCATCTTGTAAGACATACTTTGTGCACATCAAGTACTTGTGCTGGACATGCCCAGACACATAAAATACCTCCTCCTGCAGGAAGTACATGCCTGAATTCATTGGAAGGGTATGTCTCTGCTCAGTTGAAGACTATAAATAAATATTCTGCACATAGGTGTGTTCATTTTTATTATCATTTTATCCAAAAAGGCTGAAAATAGGGCTGGCTCCACTATATTTATTTCTTCACTGCTTGCTGCAGGATTACAAAAAATATACGTATGGAGTTCAAAAAACAAGCTATGGCTTTAACAATTCTTTTTTCCTCCATTTAAGGTGTGGATTTAAAAAAATCATATAAACTTAAAAAAAAACTGTTTGGGCCATATTTATACTAATTTTTAACTTTAAGGTTGGCGATTCCTGATGGGATTAAATAATGCATCAATACTTGTAGGTTTATGACTTCGTAACATATGGATTTGACTGGTGACATTATTAAAACTGCTGGTAACTCCATTATATGTTAGCATACGCTTACTAATTATAGTATACTTATAGCACTTATACTTACCTAATATAAGCTAGAGTGTGTTCATAGATGACTGAATACAGTAAATAGTGATGTGTCCTAATGACTCATAGTGAGAATCAAAGCTTAGATCAAGTTTTCAGTTGCACAAAATTAGTAAAATATTTCTCCTAGTAATGTCTAGCTTGTCTCTTTCTCTTCAATTTATGTGCCACTTTTTTAGATTACACACAGATTAACCTAACTGATTTTAAAGTGTAGTCCCACATTAGAATATTGTACTCAAATTAGATTTAACTTTTCCTTGTCTTGAATGAAAAAATGTTTAGTATGTTAGGGGTGTCAAACTGGTGGCCTGCAGGGCAGATGCATCATGTGCAGGCCACGCCCACCCTGCTCCGCAAAGGCAAAAAACCCGTCATGTCACATGACGTGATTGAGTTTGACACCCGTGATCTAAGTCAACACATTAAAAAACCCAGTCCACAATGATGCTCACAGACCCTTAATTTGTATGCAACCAGGAATAGAATTCCATATTTAATGAATTTACTTAAAATACATTTCATGTTTTAAATGTAGCCACTATAAACATTAAGTCAGCAGTTAAACATAATTTATATTAGTTCAAAAGGCAGAATCTTCCACTGATAATACAATTATTGTTTCCAAATTATATGGTGCCAGGATTGCAATGTAGTTATTATTCTAGATCAGAATTAAGCAATTTGACATGTGCCATTTCTAAAAGTCTTGCTAGAAACTTCCAGCAGTAACAAATGAATATTTAAACTCTGGTTAAATACCTTAGGATTTTTTTTAAGACCAAATCTTCATTTTAACATCTCCAAATACTATACATTTTAACATTTTTCATCAGAAATATACATTCACATTAAAAATTACTGGAGAAAAGTTTGTGGGGCACGGAGCTCAACGGTGTATCTCCAAAAAAAAACACCAATAATGCAGGAAATTAAAGCAGTTCAGTAGGATTTGCAGTTTTAGTCACATTTTAGCCACAGGAACTTTCCAATTTATTCAAGCAATAACGAAACGCTATTTGGAGAAGTCATTATGAGAAGTTTTTCTCACAGATTTCACGGTCCCTGAAAACATTTTTGACGATTATTCTGAACCTCTTTAATGCCAGTGCAGAGAGAAACTAAGGCACGAAGGTGCAAACAATAGGTTTTTAAAACCCGTCGGAGAGTCTAAGAGCTTTTTGGTCTATTAACCCAGCGTTTCCCAACCTTAGGAACTTGAAGATGCGTGGACTTCAACTCCCAGAATTCCCCAGCCAGCATAGCTGGCTGGGGAATTCTGGGAGTTGAAGTCCACGCATCTTCAAGTTCCTAAAGTTGGGAAACGCTGTATTAACCGCCGAATGTATTAATCTGGAGCGGAAAGTGCCGGATGGTAGCGGAACTTCCAGCCAGCAGATTTCAGGCTAACTGCGAAGCACGCTTTAAGCGCGCGGAAACATTTCCACGCTCCCATCCACGCCACGCTTCTGCCCGGGAAAACACGAGACAAAAGCTTGCAGTAACTCTGGAGTGCGATCGTCCCTGCCGACGGAAGCAGCGATCCCTTTGAGGTGTATTTAAGGGGAGAAGGTTGTTCTTTACCCCCCCCCCCAGCGACTTTTCCCCAAGTGTAGTCCAGGCTGTGCCACGCGCCCCAAATCAACTTCCAAATACCGACTCCCCAGAAGGCGGCAAACTTTCGGCGTGCTTTTTTTGGCCCGTCAAAGCGCAGCCCAACAGGGAGGACCCCGCTCCCTCCCGGAAAGCTACAAGGCGCAAAGAACAGGCCCCACGTTTACTCCCGCAATTCCCAGCGGAGGAGGAGCTCTTTCCATTTTCGCAATGTTGGAGATGCGCAGAGCTTTGGGGGCAGAAAAAAAAAACTCTCAGGCTTGTCCCCGCCTCGGGCTGCGAACTTCCCCCAGCCCGGCGCCCGCGAGCGACTCGCCTAACTCCTCCCTCCCTGGCCTTAGGCCCAGGCGACGCATTTACCCTCGACGGTCTCTTCCAGCGTCTCCTCGTCGCTATCCATAGCTCGGGCCGCCGAGCGCAAAGCAGTCCGCCTGCTCGGCCGCAGCGCCTTTTTGCTTTGGGTAGGTGTTCCCTGGAGCCAGTCACGCTCCCGCCTCGCCCAGCCTGAGGAGACCCGCCCGGTTCACCCACTCTCCCCCTCGGAGCTCGCTTTGCCCGAGGGCCTCGCCACTCGCGCACGCTGCCTTCTCCGCGCTTTGTTATAGAGCAGCTGATCTGCTGACATCACCCTGGGATGGGGCTCTTCCCTGACTGACAGCTCCTCGCGCAGCCCCGATAGCGGAAGCTCCCTACCGAGGTCGTGGCTGCCCTGGAGTCCCAACGCCGCTCCGCCGGGCAACGTTGCTTTCCCGGTGCCGGTGCGCTTGTCAGGGTCTATTTCGGCAGCGAGGGAGGGCAACTCTGTTTTCTGGTCCGCTCCTTGTACGCCTTGTGGACTTCATGAGCCGCGTAGATAACGACGAATAACTCCCTGGCTCCCAATGCAATAAATAAGTGAACCCCATTCTCTTTGTGTATTTGTGTGTGTGTGTGTGTGTGTGTGTGTGTGTGTGTTGTGTTAGGAGCTGGGAAACTTAAGGTTTACCCGTATAATCTCTGATATTTCCCCCCCCCCCTTTCCAAACCCTCCTCTTCTGTAAAGACATTTAGCAATGCTGGTGAAGTTTAAATGCAAGTTAGGAGGTAGGGTTTTTTTTATATACTTGCATCAGGTGTCCTGGCTATTAATTTGTACATAAATATGCAAATAGTAATTAAGAACTTTGATGGCAAGCCTTAATATTCAATTTTAGTGGAGAAAAAAACCTATTATACAATCATTGTACTATAAAATTTTGTTAAGAAATAACACTATAACTGCCAATAAATGTATTTAATGTCTTTACTAATTTCTAAAATCATGTAATCTTACAAACAGAATGAAATCTAAACAGTCCTGCCACATTTAATTTGTAAAATTAAATTAAAATTCATGTAAAATTCAACATGTTTACCCATAATTTATTTAATTATCCATTGGTCTTGACTCATATAACAAACCAAACTTTAAGTTAAGTACACTGGACAGATTTGCATATAATAGTAGCTTAAATTCTTTTGGCTAATATGCAGTACAGAATTTTGTGGAAACCCAATATTGGCTTCCTTCATTTGTCTAAAATGTGTAAATCCAGTGTACTATTATTTAATATGCTGTGATCAAGCAAGCCATGACTTGTTATAATAAAGTTTGATACCAGTAACACAACTGAAAAACAGTGATAAAAATCTTAAACTGAATCTGCTGCACAGGGACAAAACAGAGAAAAGACTCTAGTTGATCTCTATAACCAGCAGAATCAATTGTGTGACCAAATAAGTTAAGAACTGCAAGTACAGTAAAAACTCAATGTGACTCCTATTTAGTAGTGATTGTCCACATTTCCTTTGGACAGAAGTAGCCCAAAGGAAGAAGTTACATGTACATTAAAGTTAAGATTAATTAATGTCATTTGTGTAGTGACATCATTGTCGTATTATGGTAACCTTTTTGAAAGCCCTAAGTATAAATTTACTCAAAGGAGAGATTTGATAATATTTATTCTCCCTCTCTTACACACACTTAAGAGCTCTAGGTGCTTTTATGCAAAAATTTGTATTAAAGTACAAAAACATCAACCTGACAACAAATGTATGCCTTGTTAAGGCTATGGTTTTCCCAGTTGATAAGTGCACCATGAAAAAGACTGAAAAAATTAAAAAGATGTCTTTGAATAATGGTGCTGGGGGAAAAAAAATCTAGAGACACATTGAATCACAAGAACGGCAAAAAATTCAATAGTAGACAAAGTAAAACCAGACTGCTCATTGGAAGAATTAATTTTTGACACATAATGTGAAGGTAAAAATAATAGGAAAAGATCCATGGAAATTGCAAAGACAGGTGACAGAAGTCAAGATTGGATATGGTCTTTGAGGAAACCAATCAATTTTGTTCTGAAGATTTCCCTGAAGCTTCATGTTTTTCTTGTTCCAGTTTATTATCTACATGAGGTTGCTAGATGCATTACGGCAGGGGTCCTCAATCCCTGGTCTGTGGACTGGTACCGGGCCACGGCATGCCAGCAACTGGTCTGCACAAACAAGCAAAGCCCCATCCATGGGATGCAGGCAGCACACAAAACCACACACTCTCTGGTGCCTGAAAAACCTTTCTCCGTGGAACTGGTCCCTGGTGCCCAAAAGGTTGGGGACCTCTGCATTAGGGGATTCCTCTGCCAGCATCAGCCCTTTAAGGTAGGTAAGGTTAAAAAACAGGAGCAGAAGAGATGTTGTTTATTGTTGCAGGGTAGAATAACAGAATCTTGAAAGCCTGTCATCTCACTCTGCCCCATTGTCTATCAAACAATCAAGGTGGTGTTATTTGATCTTTCTAACACATTCCTCTTTCTCAAACCTAGTAATCTTTTCTAAAAGCGCACACAGACACACAGACACACAAACACACACACTGGTTCAGTCATTCCTTCACCATTCCCAAGGCCAAGGGTACATTTCTTCACAGTCAGCATGGCATCATCAACATCCCAGTTGCATATCCCCATCCTGATCGATCAAATGATCCTGTCAAGGCTTTTCTGGTGAATGCTACTTGTTAGACTCCAGATAGGTAAGAATAGTCCTGGGCTCAAGCCAAGCAAGTCCAAATACTGTGGATTCAAAGGGTTTCCATTTCCAGGGCTTTTCCACCTTTCCTTATTGAGGGGGTTGCAAAATTCATATTTTATTTAATACTAACAAGGGCATCTGGTAATTGATAAGTATGACTCATCCACATACTGACTCATTTATTAAATGTTCCTGGAAAGATTAGCTGCAATGGCTGTTTATGAAAATTATGTCATTTCTAGAAGATTAACCCTAACCTCTGGTTGAAGAACTAATAAACCTACAATATTACACTGACACATGTTTTGAACAGCTCCTTCTTGAAAGTGGCTAACAAATGCTGGCTGATAATTACTTAAAAATTTTCTTGGTTGATGCTTTGGACCTAACATTTGTATTTTAGAGTAAAGAAAACAGAACTGCTAGATGCTGTACCTTGACTGGCTGCGAAGTACAGAACATTTCAGCAGATACAGTTTACATAATAATCCACATATGTTAAACATTTCTTCTTTTATATAACCATTAAAAGTTTATAAGTATGTTGTACTTCATCATTTTGATGAAAACAATAATTTGGATAGAAATATAGTTTGGTGGGTCGAATCCCGAGTGCCGCGTAACAGAGTGAGACAACAGAGACTGATTATATAGATAGGAAGAAAAACCATGTGTTTCTGTTTTGCTACTGCATCAGCTCACTCATTTACAATGATTGCACAAATTAATACGGACTGACATTCAGAATGTACAAAAGAAGACTGAGCTTTGCTTGCAAGAGATTATCCAGCCCCTATGCCATTCCTCACTCTGTTACGTGGCACTCGGGATTCGACCCACCAAACTGCCGACCTTCTGATCGACAAGCTCAGCGTCCTAACCCACTGAGCCACCACGTCACCACGTAACAGAGTGAGCGCCTGTTACTCGTCCCAGCTTCTGCCAACCTAGCAGTTCGAAAGCACGTAAAAATGCAAGTAGAAAAATAGGGACCACTACAGTGGGAAGGTAACGGCGTTCCGTGCACCTTTGGCGTCTAGTCATGCCGGCCACATGACCACGGAGATGTCCTCGGACAAGCGCTGGCTCTTCGGCTTTGAAACGGAGATGAGCACTGGCCCCTAGAGTCGGAAACGACTAGTACGCATGTGCGGGGGAACCTTTATTCTTTACCTTTATAGGACATGGGATTATTGATGCCAAGATTATCCAGAGCTTATTCTTGTGAACAAAACCCGTATAAAAATGTGAGACAGGTTATTATAAATATGATTAAATGACATGCTAATTTGTTAAAAACAAATTTCACTTTTGCTCCATAACCTGGTCAATCAGCAGTTTGCCAGACCTTTCTTACTGCCTGATATTAAGTCCTATTTGTGTGGCTTGGCTAGGTAAAACTGTCCATTTCCTCACATTATCTAATTGCTTTCTTCTCCTCTTTGTAGGCCCACTACCACTGGAATGTCAGTGAATATTAAGGTTGCCATTCTGCAATTTGCAAAGCAGAATATTTTCTTTCTAAAACAGAGAGCTGACCTTGTTCTGGAAACACGAAAACTCATTTTCAAAGAAAAGGAGATGTGGTAAAGGTAGTGGTGGTTGAAGTGCTGGCACTGTCACATACTGCTTCATTGTTTCATTATATTAATAGCTGTATAATCATACAAGTATAAATTTCCTTTCAAATACCACATACAGATAGTCATTGACTTACAATAATTCATTTAGTGACTATTCAAAGTTACAACGGCACTGAAAAAACTGACTTATGAATGTTTTTCACACTTACGACCATTGCAGCATCCCTAGGGTCATGTGATCAAAATTCAGACGCTTGACAACTGATTCATACTTGTGACAGTTGCAGTGTCCTAGGGTCACGTGATCAGCTTTTGCAAACTTCTGACGAGAAGTCAATGGGGAAGCCGGATTCACTTAACAACTGTGTTTCTAACTTAACTACAGCAATTCACTTAAGAACTATGACAAGGCAAAACTCACTTTAAAATGTGTCTCATCAGCAGAAATTTTGGACCCAATTGTGGTTGTAAGTCAAGGATTACCTGTAGTGCTATGGCCAAATTAAACAAGACAGTACAAACAGTGGGTTTAGTTTGTGGCTACAACTCTTTGTCTTAACCTAACTTTATCTGTGATTTGTATTTCAATAATACCTCAAGTAGAGCTACCAAATTTCAGCTGCAAGGATCAGGACAAACCATAAATAACAGAAAGGAGATACAGAACACTCCATGCTTCTATTAATGGCACACCTGAAGCACCACATCCCCTAAAGCTTGGCTGGCCCTAGTATGTTTGACCTTGATATTCCTTAAAAACAGGGCTCTTTCTGGGTGTGAAGGTCAGGAAGTCAATGAGCCTGTGAGATGGATGTTATTAATGGCTGTTGTTGCCCTTGGCAACCACTATATTGATATGTAATTTTACTGTTCTTAATGATTATAGAATTTTTAATATTGTTAGCTGCCCAGTGTCACTGTTGTGAGATGGGCAGTCATATAAATGGAATGAATGAATGAATGAATGAATGAATGAATGAATGAATGAATGAATGAATGAATGAATATCTGTAGGGGATTGTACTAGAAGTCCTCCAAAGTCCCTTCCAGTTTTATTGTGATTCTGATTCTTATTTGCAGTCAGTATCTGATAGCTTTAACTATCAACTCTTCAACTCTTGTATGTGAATTTACAGTTTACTCAAGAGACCATGATTCAGTATTACAATCAATATTATGTGTTGACCCAGTTATAGCTAACCTCAAACTTACTCTACACATCAAATTCACAAAGCAGTAGAGATAATTTTGTGTAATAAATCTCTAAGAAAAAGAAAAGTAGCTACTAATAGAGATACTAAGTCAAACAATGGCATTGCACGTGATTTGTAGACCAAACAAAGTATTTTCAAATTCTGAAGTTTTACTCAGGCTGCAAAGTTTTAAAAAAATTAAAAAATGTTTTCCTGTGACTTGCCAGTCTCTTAATAAAAATGAAATGTCTTTTAAAAATCTATTAAAAATGTGTGAAAAAAATGAAAATCATCTAGTGGATTACTGAGAGAAAAAATAAGTTCTGTAAATATTGTTTGTTAATGATATGACTATGAACTTTGCATGAACACTATACCATTTTTAGATTACAGAATTATAGGAAAAATGAAATTATGATTATCATTATGATTTATGAAATTATTTATTTATGAAGTTACGCTTGTGAAAGTCTTGTAGGAATTTACTATAGAAAAGAGGAACTCCCTGAAGTTGCTAATAGGCCTGACATTGTTACCTTATTTGCCATCATGTGGCATCCTGTCAGAGACAACAGTTGCCTGCTAAAACTTGGAAAACTGTGTGCAACATCTCCACCTGCTGGCATCTCCAATTGAAAAACAATTGTACTGAGCTTTTATCATGATGATTCCTTGAAAAGGTCTTACCTAAGAGGTACACTGAATATAATTTACTTCATGTACGATGTTATTTATGGGAGAAACTTAAGTATTGTATCACTGATAAATGTTTGTTACATATATAAACTCTATGCTAATACAAAACTGTGAGTTAGATACAAATCTGCTGGACAACTCTGCAATCATAAATTCCAAGGGGATGAAACAAAGATTCATCTTGGCCCCATTCCTGCTTATTTGTACAAAATGTGTTTATTAAGCATTTATAAAATATAGATCTATACACTCTGAAATTAATGGGCAACTAACTGCCTGTTCTACTTTATGCAGATTATGATACAATTTGGTCACTAAGGCAGTTTGGTTTTATGAGAGTCTTAAGGATTTAGCAAACAGTAGTTTATCAGCCATCAAAAAGGGAAAGTCGTAGTATTTTCCAATATCACCAAGTCTTATAAACAGTCTATAGACAATCAGACCACTGAAGAAGTTAATTGGTTGAAATACATAAATGTTGTTTCTTCAGTTTGCTAGAAGGAAAACAGTTCAAGTTAATTATGCCTCTTCTATATCCCTAAGAGTACAACAGGAAAGGAATTTTATCTCTGTTGCTATTAAATTATTTATTAAAAAGCTAGCCTCACAATTTTTATATGGGGCACATATGTGTAGGGAAACAATTCTACACTTTAAAAACTCAAGGAAATGAGGATTGGGTGCTACGGAGTCTGTGCAACTGTGGGGAAAAAGGGAAGACTGGAAGGCAGGCTCTCTCACCAAGAGAGAGTTGTCCTAGCCTTGAAGTATCTCATTTTCTAAAACAGATGTTTTTTTGTTTTGAGACTATAGACACAAGAGTGTGAAGGTCACTACTTCAACTGCCCACAGATAAGATGCCAGACAAGATGAAAAGAGGGATACAGTACATTGCTAGGGTGGTGCCAAGCTTGATGAATTCCAGTTCTTTGGTCATCATTTCACAGATGACCAAACATAGAACATAGAACATTAGAATTGGAAGAGACCTTGGAGGTCTTCTAGTCCAACCCCCTGCTTAAGCAGAAGAACCTATACCATTTCAGACAGGTGGTTGTTCAGTCACTTCTTAAAAGCCTCCAGTGATGGCCTTCCAGTGGCGATGCGACGCCGAAGACAGCCGTTTTCGGGCTGCCCGCTCCGCAGCTGTGTTTTTCCATTGTAAACAGCGCCGATCAGCTGTTTAGATGGATTTGAAGCCCCCTCCTCGGGAGAAGAGGAGGGGGTGAGGCCCCAGGTAGGGGTTGAGCTCTCCGGGGCTGCCTGAGCTGAGAGTTTGGGCGGCTGAAGGATTGAGCCCCCCCAAAGCCTGGGTTGCTCCGAGCTGCGCAGCGCCCCTGCTCCGGGATTTATGGAGCAGAGCCAGGCGTTAGCAACCACCCCTGCCAAAAGGAAATACTTTTGATTATCAAGATGCAGGCAGAGCGGTACAGGAGGTCAAGGTGATGTGGACTCTTATCTTTACTCTCTAGCTCAATGGATTTTATAGCTTTAAAGTGAAAGTGCGCAATAAGTGAAAGTGGGGGAAGATGGCGGCTAAAACTTCTAAAGCTCTTCGGAGTGCGGGGTCTTCCCTGGTGCAACAGACCTCATTGCAAGCTTTGCTTCCTCCTGCACCTCCTCCGGCATTGACGCTTAAGGATTTACAAGACGCTCTTGGAAAGCATTCACAATTGATGTCTGACATGATGGATGAAAAGCTGAAAAAGTTGGAGGAGAAACTGGAGAAGAAGATGGAAGAGAAGTTTAGAGCAATGAGGGTGGACATGTTGTCTATGATTGAATCTGTAGCTGAATGTGTGCAACAGCTGGATGAAAAAGTGAAGGATCTCAGTCAAAAGAACTCTATATTAGAAGCAAAGGTATTAGAAAATGAAAATATAAGGGATAAAATGGACGGAGAATTGAGCCTTGCTCAGTATCATCAGATGCAGTATGCTATTAGAATCAGGGGTTTAAAGGAGAATTGTAAAGAAGATTTAAAGCAGCTGATTTCTGAGGCTCTGGAAGGGGTATTGGGCCAGCCAGCATCTGAAATTGAGGGAAATATGGACAAAATTTTTCGTGTAAATTCATGGATTGCAAGACAAAGGAAGTTACCCAGAGATGTGGTGGTCTATTTTACAAAGAGAGTAATTAGAGATGAAGTTATTCAAGCTGCTTATGATACTAAACTGGCAGTGGCTGAGCAAGAAGTCTTGGTTTTAAAAGAGATTCCTCCGAAGATTTTAAGGAGAAGGAAAGATTTTGCATTTTTAGTACAGGAACTTAAGAAATGTGATATTAAGTTTAGATGGGAGATTCCAGTTGGACTGGTGGTGACGCATGAAGGTAAAAGACATCGTCTGGTTACTGTGGCCCAGGCACGTGATTTTTATAGCAATGTGTTAAAAGCAACCCCCCTATCATTTTTGGAAGCTGTTAAGGGGGAAAGCTTCAAGATGTTGCAGACAGACAGATAGAGGACAATGGTGTTGGAGGGGATCAAGATACAGTTTCATTGGATGTTGCAGGAGGCCAGAGGAAGACGCGTGCCGCCCTAAGAAGAGCGAGACGAGAGAAAGAGCAAGACCAGCAGATAGTTATGGAATCTCCAAAGTGTATTTACAGTGAAGATGTGGGAGGGGCGCGGTCCAAAGAAGTTTTGGGGGTCATGACAGACGTGCTCCAAAAGTTTTGGGGCGTTAAGATTGCTGATTAAATTTTTAAATTAGTATCTTAATGGATTAAATTTATCATAGAGGAGAAAGAAAGTTTTTTTTAATATTTAACACAATTTAAGATGGATGTTATTTGCTTGTTAGAAAAGTATATTAGGGTTATGGACTAAAAGTATGTGTTGAACTAAGAATGGGTATGCAAGCTCCTAATTAACAACAAGTTGTCTTACAGACTGCTTAAACTTTTTTTTTTTTACTCTTTTTATTTGAACTCAAGGATGACTTGGAACTGCGAGACATTTGGTGCGATACATGCAAGAATTATTTTTGATTATGGTTTAGTTTGGTTGGAGATTATTAAGGCTAATAGATAGGCGCTTTTGGCGCGTAACTGAGAATTTGTTTATTTTTTTTTCTTTGAAATTAATATGAATAAGGACTGGGATTAAGAAAATCTATTCTGAGTAAAGCTCCTTTCTGTTTTTCTCTTTCTCTTTTTTACTTTATTTGTAATATTAATATTGTTTGTATTCATTTTACATGAGCTAGAGGGAGATAGAACTAATAGTTTATTGCTGATAACATAGGGGTGCTTATGTTTGTTTTTTTATTTTATACCCTGTATTTAGCTCTGGGAAGTCGGGGGGGGAGGAGGGAATGGGGGGAAGGGATAGGGAGGGTTGGGTGGGGGTGGGGGAGGGGGGATTAAAGTCAAAATGTATTGTAAAACTTTTTAAATAAAAAAAAGCCTCCAGTGATGGAACACCCACAACTTCTGAAGGCAAGCTGATTGTAGTGTCTGTTTTGGCTCCAAAATCCCTCTCACAGTTACCAGTACTGCTATTGAGCCAGGTTTCACCTACCTGCACTTTTGGTTTTTCTTTCCTAAGTGTAAGAGCTTACTTTTCTCAACATTGAATTTCCTTTTGTTGGATAGGGCCCAGTGTTCAAGTCTGTCAAGATCCATTTGCATCTTGAGCCTATCTTCTGGGTGCTGTCTATTCCTGCCACTTTAGTGTTGTCAGTAAATCTGATGAGTTCCCTTTCTATTCCCTCATCTAAATCATTTATGAAGATATTGAATAGTACTAGGCGTAAAATGGAATTTGGGGATACCCCACTGCTTACTTCTCTCCATGTAGATATACGTAGTTCCATTAAGGGTAATGTTAGGCATATGGTGATAGCCTACAATGTTGGGTTGAAAATATATAAACCATGATGTTGTGACTTTAAGATGTTAATTGGCCAATGGATGTGTAAGTGTTCTCATGGCCATAAGAGGGAGCTAGGAACGTAGCTTCTTTCTCTCTGAATTCACTGCTCTCTACTGTTACTGTTTTTGCTCTGTTTTGCTGTACTGTTGGTTTACTACTGTGATGAACCTAAACAACTGTGTATTGACCTCTGGACCGGTAAGAAGACTTTGTATTTTGGATTACTCCTTGGACTGTTGCTATTGTGTATGACCTGGACTGTTTCATTTTTGACCGTGCATTTCTGTTTTTTACACCACCTCAAAAGTAAAGTATTTTTTGCTTTCACAACTCAGTGTACTCTTGTGGTTACTGTGTGACTCTTACTGCTCTCAGTACCCTTCCTTGTCTGTGCAACTCCTTGGTAGCACAAGGAGACCTCTGCACAACAATTTTCCTAACAGGTTACATGTTGAGTGTGGTTTGTCAGCCAGTTTTGCTTCAGTAGCATTAACATGTTTTAAGTGTTCTGAGCAAAATACAGAAATAAATACGAGATTCGCTGAAAAACTCTAGGTTTAAAATAAATGTTTGGAGAAGGATTCACATTTTGATACAGAAAGTCCTTAAAGCAAAATCCTTAAACATGAAATCAGACATTTTTCTTTTGGGTTTAATGGAAAAAGACTTCGGGGAAAAATTCAGAACTTTGATCCTGTATATGTTGACGGAAGCAAAAGTGCTGTATGAACAAAAATGGAAGGACATTTCAATTCCCACTATGGGCAAATGGCTACAGAAGCTGATGGCAGAGATGGCAAAATTGACTGTTTTGTTTAAAGAAAATAATATAATTACCTTCGTTTCTACATGGAGACCGCTTCTGGACTTTGTGCTTGAGGTGGAAAAAATGAAACTTTGATTTTGGTTTTCACTGATTAGATTGATTTGTTGTTACAGAAATGGCTAGTTTTTACTGTTGTGAAAAAGTAAAAAGTCAAGGCTTTATTCTACTGCAATAGGGGAAGTCGGAAGTCAATCTTTTTTTTCTTTTTCCTCCCTTTCTCTGCCTTTCTTCTCCCTTTTTCCTCCACATTGTGTCCTACTATTTGCTTTGTATTTTGTCTTTTACTTTAAATCTTAAGAAAATGTTAAAAAATGTTTTTAATTTATATAAAATAGCATTTCTCATTTTATTGATAATATATTTTATAATAAATTGCAAAGGAAACAAGATGTTGACAGAAAAAGATAGTAGTTGAAATTCAGAGAAAAAAAATCCAAGAATAGTACAACTTACCAATATCTAGCTTCACATATATACCCAACACTTTAAAAAAAAATGCTCATTTGTGTTTTTTCCCTTCCAAGGAGTATGTTTGGTGTAATCTAAAAAAATTGACAAAGCATAGAATACAGGAAAATAATGTTAAGGATGTCATGTAGATACTTCATGAAAAAAACTGAGTGAATAAAGTATTGAGTAACTCACTATTGAGAAAACACTCCAACTCTTTAGCGCAAGCTAAAGCTGAAATTCAGACCATCATACAAGAAGATAAATTTTGCTGAGATCAATAGAATTTACTTAATTTTAAAATAAAATGTTCTAAAATGTTAAAAACAAACATGCATAAGGTCAGGCTATTCACTGCACAGAGTGAAAGATTATATCTCTGTATATATCCAACTAAGAATCCAGTGGATATACAGGTAGTCCTTACTACCATTCAGTCAGAGACCATTCCACGTTATGACAGTACTGAATGGATGGTGGTTTTCACCAGTCCTCAGAGTTCTGGCTGACCATTACATGATCACAAGCCAGGTGCTTTTCTCAGTTTACATGAGTATCACAAGGATATTATCTAGGTTTCTTTGAAAATCATTATTTATTAATTTGATTTTTAGAACTTTCTGACTCTAAGAAGCACCAGGCAGTTTACACTGGATTTTTGTTATTGTCATTGTCATTCTTCTTTCACATGAGAAAATAATTGCAAAACAGAGTATCACATTAAAGCTCACAACAGCGAAATAATATTTTAATAATATTTTTATTACCCAAACTAGGTAACATCATTAATGCTAGTAAGGAGTGGGGAATAACACTGTTATACATCAAGAACATCTCAGAATTCACCAACAGACTACAACAACTATGTGGAATCAGTATAGCACACAAGCCAACTAAAGCCCTCCAAATCATCCTAAGTAAACCCAGCAGCCCCAAAAGAAAAAAACAGAAGTCATCTACAATCTACAGTGTAATGACTGTAACAGTCATTATGTTGGGCAAACAGGCAGAAAGCTGGCAAAATGCATCCATGAACACCAACTAACAGTCAGAAGACATGATGAAAACCCTTTAATTGGAAATAACGAATATCCTAGACCAAATCAAATCCAAAAATGCTAGGGAATTTCTAGAAGCCTGGTGCTCTGACAAATTAGCCATCAATATGCACATAGTCATAAACAATATATACACACTGTGCAAAAGAGACAACCAACAAGTCAAAAAGGGGACAAAAGGACCAAAACATATCCCCACCAATAATTAGCATCCAGATGAGCATAGATTAACTCCAAGATTAACATTGCATCAACTATCAAATAAACAATACCCCAATCAAGGAACTGCCAAACAAGCAAACAGTAAACAGCCCAATCAAAGAATGTCTAAGACCACCCAACGAACACTGGCAGGACAAGCCATTAGAATATAAACTGAGAGCAAATTGCACTCCTTATTAGCACTGATGATGTTACCTGGTTTGGGTAATAAAACATCTGCAAGAAAACAACCAAACTCAAGAGAGTACTAAGGACCCCTCATTTCAACTCTGAGCTAAAAATAATTTCCTTTATTGATAAGCCCAGTGGAAACTTATTCTCTAGGCCAGACATGTCAAACTCATGATGTCACGTGACGTCACGCAACGTATTGGAACTTTTTCCCCATTGCCGGCAATGGGGTGGGTGCGGTTTTGTCATGACGTGTCTGGCCTGTGGGCCAGCAGTTTGACACCCCTGCTCTAGGCCATTTCAGAATAGGAGATCTCTTATTCTAGCAGACAAAAGACGATCATTGTATAAAAAAGCATAATTCCTTGAAAAACTAGCTTGGATGGATTTTTTTTTCTACTCCTCCACCTTTTCAGAGTCCTGCTTCCCAGGTATCCTGTACTTCCCAACCTCTTGTTAATAATTAACAAACTAAGCAGAGCCTCTGCTCTGCAGTTGTTCCCTAACTGGTTCTGCTTACCTCAGCGAGGCTTTGCAACAGGCAAATGACTCATCAGAGAAGTGAGAAATGGTTGCCAGGCAACCCAGCAGCCTGGATGAGAGGCTTTCTCCATGTCATAAAGCTGACATGCTTGACAGGTCTCTAGATTTTAAAAATGCAATAATTTTATAAGGCAGCTGAGACTGGAAGGGTGAGCATTATTCACAATGAAGGAAACACTGGCAGGCAATGATATCACACAAGAGAAAATTTTGTAGAGAGAGTATAGACTTACTAGATAACTGACAAAAATAAGAAAGAAGAGAGGAGACACAAAGCTAAGGAAAAGAAAATATAGATGAAATGAAAAAGGCTATAAAAACTAATAATAATTTAACAAATTAGTGTAATGTCTCTTTTCTTAGAAATAAGTACCACAGACATTAAAAGCCACTCACAAAATAAATAATCAGGCTGAAAGTCTTGCCTTGTCTTTCCCCTGTTAGCATCATCACATCACTTTGCTGATGATTTTTTTTATAAATCAACATAATACAGTATGTGTGTTCTCACTAATCATAAAAAATGGCGTCCCCTTGCTGAAGACAATGCTATTCTGTGTTTTGTTGTGCAATTAGAATGTGTGGTTAGAAGAAATCTTTAAAAAAATAAAAAAGATTCTTAAGATGCTTTAAATTTAAGTAGTTGAAATTACCATTTACATAATTATAAGTGTAGTCTGAGGCAGAACTAATGGAAGTGATGCACAAAGGATCCTATCCTAGTGGCTGCTTCAGTGAACTGTGTAATGAGTGATTCAACTGAAGCAAGTTGCTTTATGGAGAAACATACTATATTAACAGACTTTGTAAGTGGGACAGTTAGCATTGTGTGTCCTATAGTTTTCTCCAATTTAAAGGGTGTAATCTTATTCAGTCTTAATTTGAGAAAAAGTCCTGTTCAATTAAGAGGGATTTACTTCTGAGGACACATGCATACATTTGCTACAGAAAAAAAGGTGATAAGGAAAAAGCAGGTTAAAAGCTATTCACATATCTTTAGAAGGGGAAAAAGACATCCTTAGAATCACAAACTAGAATCTTACAGGTCAGTGAGTTCAACTCTTGCTCAATGGTGGAATGCATTAAACAATTCCTGAAAGTGCCCATCACAACTTTTCCTAATATTTAGCCAGAACCTTGTTTCTATTAATTTTAATAAATTGGTTCCTTCCTACTCTCATCTTTGACAGGAAACAGGTTCATCTTATTTTGTATGTGACAGCCTTTTAGACAGTTTGAGGCTGCTATCATAACTGATCTTGTTTTTTTCTTTGCAAATTTAACATGCTCATCTCCTTCAACCATCCATTCCCATAGATTACCAAACTAGTCTACTAGATCCACTAAAGAGAGAAGATGGCAAGGAAATAACAGGCAGCAGGAAGAAAGCAGAACTGCTTAACTCTTACTTTGCATCAGTCTTCACACAAAAAGAAACTTTAGCCCAACATACAAAAAAAACCCCACTGCAAAAAACAAACTAGAAACAAAAATTAAAATAAGCAAGAAAATGGTAAGAGAACACCTATCCGACCTTGACGAATATAAATCACTGGGACCCAACAAATTAAATCCCAGAGTTCTAAAGGAGCTGGCAGATATTATCTCAGAACCATTACACCACATCTTTCATAAATCTTGGAGCACCAGGGAAGTACCTGAGGATTGGAAAAGGGCTGATGTGGTTCCCATCTTCAAGAAAGGGGGGAAAAACAGACCCAGGAAACTACAGATCAATCAGTCTAACATCAATACCTGGGAAGATCCTAGAAAAGATAATCAAAAAACAGGTCTGCGAAAAATTAGAAGCAACCAAATTTATAACTAGTAGCCAGCACAGGTTTGTTAAAGACAGATCATGCCAAACCAATCTTATTTCATTCTTTGATAAAGTAACTAAACTAGTACACCAGCAAAATGCTGTGGATGTAGTATACTAAGATTTCAGTAAGGCATTTGATAAAGTAGACCACAACCTGCTCCTTGGTAAGCTAGAAAAGGGTGGAATAGACAACATCACCACCAGATGGATCTTAACTGGCTGGCAAACTGTACTCAATGAGTAGTTCTTAATGGCACTACATCCACATGGAGAGAAGTAAGCAGCCAGGTACTACAAGATTACATCTTAGGCCCAGTACTCTTCAATATCTTCATAAATGACTTAGATGAGGCAATTGAAGGGGAACTCATCAAATTTGCAGATGACACCAAACTGACAGGAGTAGCCAACCCAGAAGACAAACTCAGGATCCAATAAGATCTTGACAAACTTGAACAATGGGCCCTATCCAACAAAATGAGTTTCAATGTGGAGAAAAGCAAAGTCTTATATTTAGGCAGGAAAAATAAAAGGTTCAGGTACAGATTGGGCAAGACCTGGCTTAAAAACAGTAATTCTGAGAGGGACCTTGGAGTCCTAGTGAACAATCACTTGACTATGAGCCAGCAGTGTGCAGCAGCAAACAAAAAAGCTAATATAATCTTGGATTGTATAAACATAGAATCAAGATGACAGAAAGTATTAGTACCGCTTTATAAAACCCTAGTGAGACCACACCTGGAATACTGCAGCCAATTTTGGTCCCCATATCACAAAAAAGATATTGAGAGTTTGGAAAAAGTTCAGAGAAGAGCAACTAAGGCCTGGATACTAAAACATATGAAGAATGGCTGTGGGACTTAGGTTTGGCCGCTATTCTAAAGAAAGGAAGAAATAGCAGAGACATATAGCAGTATTTTGGTATTTGAGGGGCTGCCACAAAGAAGAGGGGGTCACATTATTCACCAAAGCACCAGAGGGAAGGATGAGAAACTATGGTTGGAAACTGATGAAAGAGAGAAGCAACCTGGAATTAAGGAGAAACTTCCCGACAGTGAGGACAATTAACCAGTGGAACAGCTTGCTTCCAGAAATCATGGGCGCTCCACCACTGGAGATTTTTAAGAAGAGACTGGACAGTCACTTGTCTGAGACGGTATAGGTTCTCCTGTTTGAGCAGGGGGTTGGACTAGAAGACCTCCAAGTTCCCTTCCAGCTCTATTCTATTCTATTCTATTCTATTCTATTCTATTCTATTCTATTCTATTCTATTCTATTCTATTCTATTCTATTCTATTCTATTCTATTCTATTCTATTCTATTCTATTCTATTCTATTCTATTCTATTCTATTCTATTCTATTCTATTCATTCTGAGATTTTAAAAAAAGGCTTAAGGGTTGTTTGACATGACTTGTTTTTGACAAATACATGGTGGCTTCTAGTAATGGTATCATTCTTTCTAACTGTTTGTGGACAAGTTGCCTACAACCAGGAAATTTTAATTCATTTATGGTAAAAAAAATGGTTCTGAACAAATCTTGATTATTCTTTTATTTCAGACAAAATCCACCCAAACTCTTCTTATTATACTTCAACCTCTTTTTAAAACATTAATTGGGAGAGGGAGATCTGTCTTTCAGGATTGCTCACTGAATGGAAAAGTAGGATTATGAGGATTAATATCATTTCAACACTGACATCATTACACAAATTATATAAATCATTGTAGAGTTTGTTGTATCAAGCTCCAATAAATTGTGGTTTCACTTTGTATTTATTCATCACCAGGCTGATCTAATTTTGTCTGTTAGGGTTCCTATCACCATCCCCATAGACCAGGGGTGTCAAGCTGGTGGCCTGCAGGCCAGATGTGTCACCTGCAGGCCACGCCCACCCCAGCTCCACAAAAGCAAAAAACGTTGAAACGTCACATGACGCAATTGAGTTTGATACCTGTGCTATAGACTCAAGCTACCAGTTTTCTGTGTTCCTCTTTAGTCATCATCCTCTGCTTCCATTTCCTGTATAGCTTCATTGTGCTTCTCAGATTGTCAGTAAGCTTATTATTAACTCATACAGGCCTCTTGAAGCTTTACTCATATTTTTCTTCTTGTGGGGATTGCTTATTCCTATATTTTCATTATCTCATTTTTCAAGGTCTCCCTTCTGTCTTTGACAAATTTATCCTACAGTAATTCAAAACATGTACTGTCTACCTTTCACTTGAATTCATTACAATCTACCTCCCTGAACTCCAAGGTTTCTGATTGACTTCTCTTAGCTTTTTCTCTTCCAGTTATACTGAATTTCATAATTACGTGAATGTTTTCTCCTGAGATGCTTGACACATTCAGTCAATTAACCAATTAGATCCAGTGTAACTGATGTCCTTGATTTTTCTTCAATCTGAAAAATCAAATTGTCAGCCAGAGAGTTAAAGAATCTGTTGTGTAGTGGGTTTCTCGGAAGCAGGAGGTGAGACGAGAGGGTTCAAACAGGAACATTGTTTTATTGTAATAACAGGAACAGAATTGAGAACAGAGGCTTCTACGCAGCTACTTATATGGTTGGCCACTAGGTGGCAGCCAATACATTTGAAGGAACCTATTCCTGCCCCAGAGCCAACCAATGATGTCCTGGAGACTGCATGTCTGGGCAGCCAGGTTACACAGACACCCTAATTAAGCAATCTCAAGCAGCATTCAAAGACATGCGAAAACAGTTCAAGTAAAAGGCCCAATACATTACAGAATCTGTCCAACTTTCCATTCTTAGCTGATGAGTTATTCAGCAAATATCAGGGTAGTTGACATTTCTAATTATTCTATATCCTGTCCACTCAAGCCGATAAGCTGAAAGGCATTGTATACATATTCTGCAATGAACTACAATATCACTTTTGTTTTTTACCCTTTAATCTTTGCCATTCTTCTGTTTTTATTACTTTGAACAAATAATATCCTTCATGTTCCATATTTCAATTACTGTTCTTATCTCACCAAGTTTCATATCTATTGAGTCATGTTTAATTTTCCATGTCAGCTTTCTGTTTATTACCTATATTTGTATGCTGATATCTGACGAATATCACTGTTCTCTCCACTACCATGTATTGACTATTTTCCATATTTATTTTTGCCACATACTTCCTGAATTGTCATGTATAACCATGTTTCTTTTCTGCTTAATTTTAGTTTCAGGCTTAATTTTAGTTCTAATAAGTTCTGCAAGACTCTTGCCAAAAACATTTATATCTGCTCTTGAATCAATCCCATTTCTGTCTAAGAATCCCTTATACTGGTGGTGTTCCAGCTGTTTCACCTTCCTACTCAGAGCTTTACTATGGCTTGTATTCCTTTGTAATGTTTATTTTCTGTTTCTATATGGATAAGAAGGAATGGATAATGATTTGTCAGTTTGAATATCTTGATGACTTTACCATTATCATTTATATGTGTGCCAACAAGGTACTACATTTCTTTCCATAATTTATCTGGTCCATAGCAACTGCTCGTATCACCATCAATTCTTCTTTTCCTCTTCAATTCTGTGCTTTAGTTTTGTTGATTCCCTACAAAATTAAGAGGCATTTCCACAGTTCTGTCAGCCCAAACACTTAACAATCTCACATTCCATGTTAATAGCTTCTAGTTTTTTCAGTCTTTTAAAAATCTTTTTTAAAAATCACTTCATACCTTTTTCTTCTTGACTCCTTTTCCTTTCTTTTCTTGTCCTGGATAACTTTCTATCCACTGTCTTCCTTGGATGACATTCTGTTAGAGAGGACTTAAAAGAGATCTCTGTGCAAACTGTATATTCTTTAATTTTTCTAATGAGCCTGTCACTTCCTCTTCAACTTTTGTCTGCTAGTAGGGTGATGATGATAGTCTGGTCCTTATTCAAGTTTCTGAGGGCTGCTCTGCCATAGCACCTGCCCTCTAGATCTTACCTCCTGAGATTAGGATGATCAGGATAATCCACCCTGCTGGTCTTTCAGAAGGCCTTAAATATCTAGAAGCCTGGCACTCTGACAACTTGACCATCAATAGACTCATAGACATAAATAACATCTACATATTGTGCAAAAGAGACAATCAACAAACCAAAAAGGGAACAGAAAGACTAAAACATCTCTCCAACAGCAATCAAGACTCAGATGAGCATAGATTAACACCAAGATTAACACCAAACCAACTGTCAAATAGACAATACCCTAATCAAGGAACTCCCAAAAAAGCTAACAGTAAACAGCCCAACCAAAGAACCTCCAAGACCACTCCCACCAATACTGACAGGGCAAGCCACTAGAATCTAACCTGAGTGCACCACACTCCTTACTAGCTCTGATGATGTTACCTGGCTATGAAACTTCTGCAGGAAAACAATCAAGCTCAGAGAGCACCAAAGACCCTCCATTCCAACCCCGAGGAAAAAATATTCCCCTTTAAAAAATAATTTAAAAGCTAAAATTTAGCCCTTGGGGCACTTGTAGAGAATTACTCCTGCATTAAATTTGCTACTGTACTTTTCTCAATCTTGCCTCTATTGCTTCTGGTTTAAGTCATCCCAGTCATCCCCCAATAAAAGTAATAAGTAACAAAGGCTAACAGCCTTTATACAGCTTGAGGCAATCTTTGGACAGGACTGGGATAAGGGACCAGGGGATGTGCCTTTTCTGCCCTAGCCCTTGCCCTTTGGAACATCCTCCCTCCTGAGAGTAGGATGGCCCTGACCCTGCTGGCCTTTCAGAAGGCCTTGAATACGTGGCTATGTAACCAGGCCTAGGGTCCTGAGTGCATGCAGAGTCCCATTTCCTAGCTATGTTGACACCAATGGATTGGCTGCTGTTTGCGCTTAATTTCCTTTTGTATTGTGGTTTAACTGTTTAATTGTTTTATGATTGTTCATTGCCCACAGTCACTGGTTTGAGATGGGTGGCTATACATATTGAATAAATGAATAGTCTGAAACAAAAACATAAATCAGGCAAGACATCTTTATCACAAAATTTCTCCCCGACAATGACAATTGTAGTTTCCATACCTTGACATAATTATTCTGAAATGGCATGCACTTCATATTTGTCAATCGTAAAACCCATTTGTTCATCAGTTCTATTTGATCCTTCATTTTCATTATATTTTAACATCTTCAGTTCTGATTTTTAAAACAAGCTACTGTAGCAAATTCTTTTACTTTTACCATTAATTTTTCTGTTTCTTTTAATGCAGCATTCCCCAACCTTTGCAGCTTGGTGGCTTGGCTGGGACGGGGAGAGGGGAACCTGGGCACGTGAACAGCAGGCCGACACACACGTACATGCACATACAGCTGGACTGCAAGTTCAGCTGCACTCACATGCCTTTGTGCAACGGCCTGCCACTCGCATGAGTCAAGTTGCGCCCGTGCCCGTCAACCTTCTGCTCGCGTTGCAAATAGCCCATGGCCTTTTAATGGGCCATGGCACAGGGATTGGGGACCCCTGCTTTAATGGATTCTCCAAAATCAATACCAAAACATGCCCTTAACTTAAAAGTTTATTTTTCAACTTTTATTGCCACAATTCTCTTGTCATGTATCTCTATTCAGTATTTCAAGAACTAAAGTAAACAAGAGAGACATCCCTGTGTGATCTCTTATAGGGTTTTTTTAGATGCTTGATTGACAATTATTTGTGCTTTCTGTGAAGTGCAAACCAATCTTACACATTTAATAAAGTTCTGTCCAAAATTAATATCTTCCAAAACTTTAAATAGGAAAGCCTAATTCTAATTGTCAAAGGCCATCTCTGCAGCTATCAAAATCAAGATGACTTTTTGTCACTGTATTCCAAAATGTCCATCACGTTTTATTATCCTTTAACTCTTTTAGCTAAAAACCCATACTGAGCCTCATGAATACTTGAAAAATTATTTTCAACTTCTCAGCTACATTATAGTCATTATTCAATATTCAATATTGACTGATAGTATCTTGAAGTCAAATCTTGTCTCTCCTAGTATTAATGCTAAGACATGATTTTTAATTTGGGGAGATGTCTGGAGGGAAATTTTACTGTAATTATGGTCTGCTAAAAGGGGGATCCTCTAAAATCAATTATACAATGCTTTATTAATATCCTTAAGCATGAAATCTTTTGAATTCAAATTTTTGTCAATGTGTATTCTCTGTCTGTAAGCTCCAATTTTCTCATTGGACAATTTATCATGGCCCCCAACACCTCTTATCTTTTCTTTTGCTCAACCAAGGCTGGAGATGGGCTCCTAGATGATGCTATGCTTGGATGGAGTAATGCATCTGTCACATTTGAAGAGAAAATCACATTTCACCAACAATGAGATCTGCTAACATAAAGAGAAGTTCTTGGCTTTTTAGTATTTACTGTAGATCACCAAACAATCCACCAATTCCATCTGTAGGTGTCACATACTATCTCAGTGCTTTTGGAAACCACAGACAAATGCGTATATATGGGGAAATTCATGGATTATGTATGTGTCTTTGTGTTGGCTATTGTTAATATTACATTTCATTCTTTTTTCTTTTTCTAGTTATGGATTCTTGGAGTGCTAGAATTAGGTTGGGTGGGTGTTATCTTCTGTCAATGGCATTTGATGGCTGATTTTCGCTTAATATTGACCTGATGTTCCATTTGTTTAAGTTCTACCTGATATAGGCTATGCTGTGATTTGTTGAAGACATTGTCAATTTCTGGGCTTGAGCAATAGGCTAAATGATCTTGAGCATCATGTAGGAAGGATAATAATAAGGGGAAAAGCAGATTTGAACACATGCCTGGTAATGCCAATTGATTCTAAATATAACAAAGTAGAATACAAATCGAGATGCAAAATTATTGATTAATGAGCTCAGGGGAACACTACAAGGATCATTTACCCAAATTAGACAATTTGTATGACTTGTAGCACAATCAGTAAAAAGAAAGAAATCACATCAGTAAAAAATATGCTGCCATAATCCTGCAACTGTATGTATTCATCTAAACATAGTATAAGAGTCTTTGCAAAACATTACTTTTTAATACATGAGATTTGAATCTTGTTGTAACAAGGTACATCTAGCAATTTGCTACCATTTCCATAAACTGAAATGTCACTATAAGACTGTTATTCTTCCAGATTTCATTCCCCGCCTCCAAAATACATTGATAGAACTGTTAGATGGAAAGATGCTATTGTTCTTCTCTATGTTTTGCTGATGGAGGCCTTTTAATCTAATACCTTTTTGATATATTTGAATGAAGCTATAATCTAGGCTGGAGCATTCCATAGGGTGGATTGCTCTAGAAGTATAGACTGAAGCACCACAGTTGAGACTGAGGGCAATGGTTACTGAGGGCAACGTTAGTGGTGTTTGCTTCTGGGACTGAGAGTGCAGCCCACAGGTGAGACTGAGCGTGATAACAATGAAAGGCTAAGAGTAGAGACCTGCAAGGGCCAAGTCCAAATGGCAATGCTGTAATACTGATAACAGGGTCTGAAGACCAAGCTGGCAAGTGAAGAAAATTGGAGTTGGCAGCTGGTGATTAGGGCCTCTGTGATAGTGGAGTGGCTGAGGGCCAGTGGCCCTCATAAGGGAACTATGAGTGCATGGACAGCTCAAGACTGTGGCCAGAGCTCAGTGGTCCCAAAGCCAGAGTGGTTGACTTGAAGCAGCGGCGAATGCCTAGTGGCCTTCATAAGAGAGTAGGAAAGAACTTGGAGGCGGTTTGGCCACCTGAAGTGAAATGGAGGAGACAGTGGTGCTTATGCTAGAGGAGCACTAAGGATCCAGAATCATTTATTTATTTATTATTTATTTATTAATTTAATTTGTATACCGCCCTTCTCCCGAAGGACTCAGGGCGGTGAACAGGGCAATACATAATAAAAACAAGATACAAAAATTAAAAATTATTAAAAAGTGATTAAACAGCAATGCCCGTAATAAATTAGTACAAATTAAAAGTTAAGATCAATTTATAAAACTCAACCCCATCCCATCAGGTAAGGCAGGCTTGTTCAAAAAGGTGGGTTTTAAGATCGCGCCGGAAGGAGCGGAGATCAGGCGCCATCCGGAGCTCGACCGGAAGATGGTTCCATAAATCCGGCGCGCCCACAGAGAACGCCCTCCCCCTGGGGGCCACCAGTCGGCATTCTTTGACCGGTTTGAAAGCCTGGGATCAGCTAATGTGTTGGTGATAGATATTTGGCACGTTCCCTCCAGAATGAGAGTTGGATATGAAGGGGTGAGTCTGCCCTCCCTCTGGCTGACCAGTGAGAGGGACCGGGTTAGGAGGGAGTAGGTTCTGTGTGTGTCGGAAGAGCAGAGAAATGGGAGCCATCTCTCCAGGATATCTAAAGAAGTAAGTGAGAAACATTGAAGTGCGATGGTAGAGTCCTCTGTCCGAAGAGTAGGGAGGTCAGATTGGGAGGGGGAAAGATCATCTTTAGGATCTAGGAAAGGACAACACATTAAATTGGTGATAGGCATGGGTTGTTTCAGGAGCCAGAAGGCAGGCCATTACAAGTAAAGATACCCCCAATGTATAGTACCAGTGGTGTGTTCTGGCCCTCTAAGCTTATTCCCAGGACCTGGATAGCATAACCTCAGAAGCCCTGGGGTTTGGCTGCTGCTGGTGAATGCCAGGTTGGTCAATAATAATGCTCCCATTATCCAAAATCTCATTGAAATGCGAGCCGACCTTGTATACATCACTGAGACCTGGCTGATTCTGGAAGGGAGGGTTCCCCTTTTTGGAGATGTGCACAGCCAAGTTTAGGGTTTGGCACCGAGACCCTAGGACAGGGGAAGTGGGGTGTCAGTGTAATCCAAGAATGTCTTCTGGCCTTCAGGGGCCTTGCTCCCCATGTTTCTGCTTGTGAGATCCTGTTTCTGAAGCTGCGCCCACCAGATCAATTAGTGCTGCTGTAGCAGCCTCCCTGCTATGTGGCAACTCCTTGCCTGAGCTACTGGAAGCCATCTCAGAGTTGGCAGTGGAGTTCCCAAGGCTTATAGTCCAGGAGGACTTCAACCTGCCATCCCTGGGTTTTGTTCTGTACCAGCCTGCTACCGGCCCTGCAGAAAAGGCAGGGACAACCCCTTTACAAACGGCAAGAGGCTGGAATAAAGCCTGCCAAATTTATTAACATAAAACAGACACCAACCATGAAACAGGAGCTATGAAACAGGAACTATCCAAGCGGTTGCCTTCAGCAAACCAGCCCTCCCACACATTCCCCTTAAATACAGCTCAGGGCATGGCCTCTCTCTGCCTCCTTCTGAGGTGCCCCATTGCCTTCCTCTGTTTACTCCTGATTGACTGCCTCCTGTGTCGGGCGTCCTTGAACAGGGCCAGCTGTGGGTCATCTTCATCAACGCTGTCAGGCTCACACAGCTGGGTCTCCACCAGGTAGGAGGGGCCTGGCTGAGGGCTCTGCGGAGCCTCAAAGCCATCATCAGCAAGCTCTTCAACACCCCCCTCCTCCTCCTCTGAGTCGTCCGACCCAACTGCCGAACCCACAGGCTGACCCTGAATCACAACAGGTTTGATCTTGAAAGCAGCCCAGGAGTTTATGGCCACCACAGTGGCCTTGGACCTATCCCAGATCATCTCGGGTCTGACTTGGGACAGTGATCACTTGCCAGATACGATCTTCTTTTTGGAGCAATGGCAACAAGATCTGGGACAGGGATGTATTGTTAATCCTCCTGTCATGGTCAGCTCATGTCAAGTGTCCCTGAGATACTCTTATGCCACCTTCCTTCAAGGAAGGCCAAACCCATTCAACTGGGCCATTCCCAACGACTGATGGAATGCCACAACATTCATAAAACATTTTTTTCACTGCTGTTCTAACTTCGAACATCATTAAATGAAATGTTGTAAGTTGAGGACTTACCTGTATTAACAGATCTAGCAGATAGCAGATGTACTGTACATAAGATTTACTAAAGACTTCCTCATTTTGAGCATGATTCCACTATTTCGACACATTTGTGCACTTTTCCCGGTAATAGAAAAAAATAGTTTGTGATGATTGCTTTTTCCAGATTTTCTAATTCCCTAGTTTAGACAAAGCCTTGAATTCTTTGGTGGCTGCCCACCTGAGTTCTATCCAGGTCCAGTCCTGCTTAGCTTTTCTCTGGATGAGTAGAGCTTGGCTCAGTTCTGCCACATGTTGTAATGCAAGAATAAAGAACTGTGTTACAGAACTGAGTTGATTCAGATAACAATCTTTTATTTTTTTCCTCCTTAAAATTGGTATTTTATTAGTTCATTTCTATATTTTAAGAGTTCTGTACAATTATCAAAATGAAATAAGCAATGTTCAATGTCAAAAGTGAAAAAAGATAAATTAGGAAAAGTTTGAATTAAAATGGAACAAGTTGCTGGCTAGGATACAGTACAAACTGAAAACAGGACATCTGAAGTGCAGTGTCACTGCAGTATAGATACACGAAAGAAATTGCATTTTAAACAAAGATATTACATATATGTGTTTGCATGTTTGTGTATCCGTGAATATATATTTATATACATATATATATATATAGCATAATATAATACAATATTTATTTATATGTTTCTATTTTATAGACTAGACCCAGTGATATCCGCAGATTGTAAAAACATATTTACAATTTTTTTTTAAAAAAAACGTTTCATGTACACCAGCACCAGAGTTAAAAAGAGCCACCACCCCCCACCAATATTAAACAGTATTTTTTATTACTTGGTCCCAGTTTAAAGTATTTGGGGGAAGATTTACAAATATAATAAGCTTTGTATGAGTGCATTATTAAACATAAAGTTAATTTCTCTATTATTCTAATAACATGGAATTTACTAGAATTTGTGTAGATGAAACTCATGTTTTAATGTTGCAATCCTACAGCCCCTTACCGGGTTTAGCTCAAAGAAAATGGAACCAATTTCTGAATAAACATATATAGGATTGCACCATAAGACCTCTCTTATCAATCTTTCCATGAGATTGAGGGAGATGATAAAACATTCACTTGACTTCTTTCCTAATTTTTGCATACTTAACTGGTCACATTTTTCAGCTTCGTCTGACTGCTGCACCGCACGAAAGCTTTGTTTCTTTTCTCTCTATCTGAATGTGGTATAATTTTATTAAATAACTTTAATAAATGTGTGGATTAAAACTTCTTTGGATCTTTACATGCACTCCACTAGTGCTATGATCAGAACTCAATTTGGCACACTGTGCACTGAGTGCATGATAAAATCTATCTGTTATAAGCACACAATTTTTTGGCCATATGTCTAATCTACGGTAGGTAAAGGTAAAGGTAAAGGTTCCCCCGCACATGCGTGCTAGTCGTTTCCGACTCTAGGGGCCGGTGCTCATCTCCGTTTCAAAGCCGAAGAGCCAGCGCTTGTCCGAGGACGTCTCCGTGGTCATGTGGCCGGCATGACTAGACGCCAAAGGCGCACGGAACGCTGTTACCTTCCCACCGTAGTGGTCCCTATTTTTCTACTTGCATTTTTTACGTGCTTTCGAACTGCTAGGTTGGCAGAAGCTGGGACGAGTAACAGGCGCTCACTCTGTTACGCGGCACTCGGGATTCGACCCGCCAAACTGCCGACCTTCTGATCGACAAGCTCAGCGTCCTAACCCACTGAGCCACCGCGTCCCTTTACCTTTACCTTTACTAATCTACGGTACCAATGTGCAAATGCATTGGTCAATTTATATTTTAGTACTGACAAGAAATTAACTCTCATAAGAATCAGCAAAAAGTCCACCAGTAATTGCAGTAGGATATGTGCCTGACTGCATACAGGAATTTTAAATCTATGCTATTTAAATCTTATATCCCAACATGAAGTGTTTGATGGGCGAAATATTATTTAAGTAAAACACATAAACTAAAACCCTGCCCCCTCCTTCATTTTCCAGGAAAAGCTGTTTTTAGAGGAGGAAAATTATGGATAAATGAAGTGTTCAGTGCTTCTCTACATGCTTTTTGAACTTTTAAAAACATTTCTTCCAATATGCACGTTAATCTTGACCTGGAAATGTATAAGAGTTGCAATCAGAGAATGTCATGCACCAAAGAATGAATGGCAAAGTCCCCTCACTGTCTGCTGCTACTCTAGCAAAAATGTTGTCTCTAAAAACAAATTTGCCTCAATGGAAAACTTAAGAGAAACACATAAATCAGACCCTGAGAATGCTCTGGATGTGGATGTATTTAACATGAACCCCATGTTCAATATACAGATAGACGGTCACACATATTCAATTTTCAATGTTACAAGTAATGCCAATCTAGACTCTTAAGGACCTAAAAGAATTGCAGTTAAATTCTAGTACTTCAAATTGCACAAATCTATGAAAAATATTTGCAATGTCAAATATTTATATACAACTGCTACTAAAAATTACATCAATGGATTTTTAATTTTTTTTTTAAATTTTGTTTTTCATTGATCAGTTTAGTCATTTTGAAGAGCTTAGGGCTTGTAGAAAGTAGGAAGTGTAGAAAAGAGGACATGTGTTTGAAGAACATAGAGCATAAACTCACTCTCAATCTGTCAAGGGATGCTTTGATAGAGGTGTTCAATGTACTGTATATGACAGCCAATACAGTCATTGGCCCATCTCTGTGTGATCTTTAGAGCAGTTGTTCCTTGATTCTCATGACATCTTTGGAAGATCAAGCCAACAGTTTGTATAGCCCAACCTCACTTGAACCTGTATTTCCAGAATACAGGGTCAATATTAATGTTTTCATTTCTTTAGATCTATCTCTGTTTTTCCAATTACTTTTGTATTGCATCACTATCTTTGGAGGCAGCCAGTGAGTAATACAATTATTATACAATCTTGTTTGTCCTGCGCTGTGTTTTTCCTCATACTGAGGAATCACTTGATTTTGCAGGAAATGGACAATAGAGAAAAGACAAGCTCTTTTACTAGAATCCATCATGCACCTTAAGAAGCATTGATAGGGCACTGACTGAACTTATTCAACCCTGATATCATTATCATCACCACACTGAAACAACCTTTATGTAATTCTCTATCTGATTACACACATTGCATGGAAAAGCTTGGTATTTATTAAATTCAGAGTTAAGATCTTTGTGTTTGTCACTTATACAGTCACCTAGTTTTGACTCTCCAGCTTTATCTCAGAAGCTGCCTGTTCTGTATCCTCAAAACTACAACAGCTCTAACAGAACTGCATAGAAAGTGCATTGTTACAGGACAGCCAGTGCTTTGGCACATGGAAACTTCCTGACACTTTCTGTGGCACAAGGGCAGAAAGCAGCACTTTTTGAGCTTTTCTCTTTCTCTCTCTCTCTCTTTCTCTCTCTCAGTCTCTCTCTCATTCTGACCTGCAGCAGGTACACTATGGCATGGAGACTGCTGTGGGAAGTTGGCAAGGACTTTTTGTCATTGCTTCAAATTCCATCAATGCCTTCACAGATCAGCTAGCCTTGCACAGCTTTAAAAACAAAACAAAGAAACAAGGATGGACATCATCCTGCTTTCCTTTTTTGACCCCACAAATATTGGAACTAAGCATTTCCATGTGCTATGGATTTCCAAACAGTTCATCAAGTTCTTGTATCCATTCATCTCCTGGACCACTTTTAATGATGGAGTCTACAAGATTGGTGTTTTCAGTTATATTTGGAAAGGACCCTCCAGTTCCTTCATTGCTATAGCTATAAGATATGTCTTGAGTGGGATTCCTCTCGTAGATCTGACCTTGGCTGCTCTGATTGAAGCTACTTCCTGGTATTTGTTGTGCAGGAGATTGATTAAAACCAGTTAGAGAAGAAACTGCCTGACTTATCGTAGGCATAACCATTGATCTGGATTGGTTATTAGTTCCTTGTTGTCCAGGGAGTTGTTGCAACATCTGTCTCCCTACACCTGAGTTCAGTGTCCGTATTGCTCCATTTGTATCCATAATAGATTGACCAATACCTTGAGGAAAATGTTGTTTAGGCAGCCTTGGCTGACTTGATTGCATTGAATAAGCAGATCCATTATTTAAAGATCCAATTTCATTGCTAGTCCTTCCAGGGATACCTTGCAGTCCTCTTACCTGCCAATTCGGTGTTCCTTGTGGGACTGGCCCCATCATATTTTGAAGCCTGGGGGCTTGTGATCTGGTCATAACTTGCCCCACAGATCCTTTCATTTGCTGATGTTGTTGAGCTACAGTAGAGTTTACCAAAACATTTGGACCAAAGCTGCTGACTATGCCAACTCCTTGTGTTGAGCCAGGCTGCCTTGGCCCCTGACTTGGATTGTGTATTATATTTATACTATTTTGGTTTGGGTGCTGCAACATTTGGCTCATTCCTGAGTTCATACTGTACATTCCTGGCTGTCCAGTCACTGGGCTGCTGTAAGGAGTCATTCCCATCTCAGACTGGCTACCTGTTGCAGAGATTGCTGCAGTGTTCTGAGATGCCACCAAAGACATCATGCTAGCATTCTGAGGTATCATTCGGGAAGTCCTCATGCTCTGAAGAGCATTCTGGTTTCTCACTGCAGCTATATCTTGTGGAGAACCTAAAGCAGCAGAAGGAAAAAGGTTAGAGTCAACTTCAATCTACCGAAATAATTTGCAGAAATAATTCAGGCAACCGGAAGAACTTGGCAAAATAGTTTTGCAAAATATATGCAAGAAATAATCTAGACATTTTTATATAAATATTCAGATTTGTTACATATGGGAATACCTCCTAGGCCAGTGATGGAGAACCTTTTAGAGACCGAGTGCCCAAACTGCAACCCAAAACCCACTTATGTATCATTGGGTGCCAGGTGGGCATGGCCCTTTGGGTGGGCATGGCCCATTGGGTGGGCATGGCTGCAATGGTAACGGCAGACTGGATGGGACTAAAAAGTTCAATCAATCAATTCCAACTTTACGAGATTTTTTTCCCCGCGAGAAGTTGAAATTGATTGATTGATTGATTGAACCTTTTTTTTCCTTGCACACGGCGGTGGAGGCCTAAAGTGAAAAGGTTTTGTAAAACCCAGCTGTAGGCCTAGGACTGGGGCGACGGTGCGCATGCCCACAGAGAGGGCTTTGCGTGCCACCTGTGGCACCCATGCCATAGGTTCGCCACCACGGTCCTAGGCTGTGTTGTAAGCTCTGACTTGCAAAATTCTGACTTTATGATGTTGGAGTATTATTTTGCTTAGCTTATAAGTAAGATTACATGTCTCTAGAAACTCCTACCAATAAAGTCACTTTTAGAGCCATGTTAGATCATAGCAATATGTCTTTTATATAGCAGACAATTTCTTTATCTAATACAAACAAAACCAAGCTAAAGGGGTGGAACTTTTTTTCCAGTATCTCAGGTGGGGTCTTTTCCAGTCCTACTTGGAAATGCTAAGGATTAAACATGAACACGTTGTCTCTAAATGTAATTTTTGATCTATTTAAAAGACGTATATGGCCACCCATTTTAAGTAACTCTGGGTGATTATCAACAATGTTTTGCTAGGAAGCTCTGTCCACAGAAAATTCCAGAAAATGCTAAAATTCTATCCTGGGTTCATCTTCTCCCTATTATCCTTGTGATCACAATGATCTCCTCTGGTTTTCTCATAAAGAGAAATACTTAAAAAATATATTGTTGCTACAGGCTGAGAATAGAATAATGTGTTGTGATTTTATAGTAACTAAACATTTAGGGCTGTTGGGTTAGAAGGCAAAAAAGGCTTTAGTGCACAGTACACACAGCAGGTTATTCTATACTTGTACCCCTGCATACTCAGAAGCACCATTTGACCTTCAAATCTGAACTACTGCTCAGCTGTTGTTCTATATCATCATGTTACAATCTTGTTTAAAGTTTGAGGATAAATATTTTCCTGTTTTCAAAGAAGCAGAGGTTGAGCCTGATTCAGATTTTACATTATTTAGCAGCCATCCAAATGCTGAAGGTCATGATTACAGGGGACTATAATTATGCAAGCATTCATTAGAGATCTATTTGGAAATGAAGAACTGAACAAGTCAACAATGATCTGACCAAGAAACTCTTAACTATTCCCATTATCTTTTAAAATGAAAACCATGTCAGAGGTTAATCAATTTGTTATTGCTTAGGCGTCATATGTGAATGGATATACAGCGTTTGTTTCTAGTTATGTCTACAGAAAAGAGAAAAGATGCTTTCTCTTCTAGATACACAGAGATTGAGTATTAACAAATCAATACTGTAAGCACATTTTACTCCACTTTGAACCAAAGTTGAGGAATCAGAAAAACCTTTCCTTATTAAATTCTAGCCTCTTCCCAATGAAAAGGGAACTATCTGGGAGGCATGATTGTTTTCTGGAAAACAAATATGCCCTTATGTTTATCATCTCTTATTTAAAAATAGTTATAAGGATTTTGACTGTGCCAAGAGTTCAGTGTGATGCTGAATACAATAGAAGAAAGTAAAATTTCCTTGGTAGTTTTTCCTTTACAACTTTTTCTACAGTAGAAAGACTATGCAGCCCATACATGTATAACATGTATTTCTGAGTTAATATCCTGCCATTTGTTTAAAAAGTCAGCATATATATAGTACTCCCTCCTTCCATTTTCCTCCACAACAATTCTGTGAGATTGGTTGGGCTGAGGAGAGAGAAAGAGAGACTGGGCAAGGCCTGATTTTAAAAGGAACCAATCACATCTCTGTCTCTTACTCACTGAGCAGGTAAGCTCAGGCAGCTGTGGACCCAGGGTCCAATGACTCCAACAGCCCTTTTTTGAAATCTCCACAACTTTCTCTAATAAAAAAATTGCCCCGAATCAGTGGCAGAGTTTCACGAGCATTTTGAAGGATACAGATAAATAATGTAATAAGAATAATCTTCAAAAAGTACAGGCATCCCCCTCAGAATATTCTCACCCTATCGATATGCATCATTATACATACTGATAAAAATGATGTCCAGTGGAGGAGCCCCTGATGTAAAAATAAGGCTAGAAGACTCCAACAAATTATGCATTTTGGGGGTATGCCATTAGATTAGATGTTTCTTTTGGAATGAATTAACAGAGAATTACAACATTTTTATCTTGTAAATAAAGTTGTAAAAATATTCCATGAAATAAAAAAGCTTGTTTTGAGCTACAGGGGGCTGTGATTAGGGAAAAATAATAAGTGTATTATAGTAAATGTACATAAAATCAACTGTTTTAATAGCATTCTATAACTCCTAAATTTTATTTCCATACAGTCTTCCTTCCAAAGAATTATTTAAAGGAGAAAGCTGGAAACATGGAAAGCAGGACAAGAGCAAGTGTCTTGCGTATAGGAGCAGAGATTTCCAAAACTGTGATACTTCCAAAATGACATCATCATGTGGCTATTGCCATTTCATGCTGAAGTCCGGACATCTGATGCAAGTAAGTAAACTGCAGCATTTGTGTGAAGACATTAGGCAATGTCAGCATGTCCCCCATTTTTTTGACTCTACATTGACATTCCCCTGACAGTGTTCTGCTAATCAGGGTTATGGAGGGTGAGGCTGGAGTTTGTACAACTGACTTACAAAGCTCTTAAACACTAGTCATCTTTCAGGGTATTTACAGCTTCAGAAACAGCCATCCTGAGTCCATACTCTGCTTGACTGAGGCACATTTGCTATATTTAAATATTTTAAAGAGGATGGGGGGTTGGTGGGGGGGGGGGTAGAAGAACTTTTCCTCTATTAAATTTCCCTTGGAAATCTTTTTAATCAGGCTTTGTCTGGCATCCAAAGTATCCATTTCCCCCATTGTCTGGGATACCCTTCATCCAGAAGTACTATATATTCTCCCATATATATGCCTAGCATTTCGTAAACAATTGAAATCATTATTCCAGGGAACCTTTAGCCTCAGCTGATCTGATCTGTGGACAGCTATCTTAGTCTTTTTAGCCATCTTGTGATTTTAACTATAGGTTTGTTCTACACTTTCTGTTTGACATTACATTTTGTTCCTTATATTGATGCATACCATCCAATCTTTGGGATTGGAGAAGTTTACATCACCATAAACACAGAAATTCTCTCAATTGTAACTCTACTTTTTGCTTAGAATGTGAATGGGATAGATTTACATTTGAAATCTGCCATCCTTTTGACTTGGAAACTGTCCAGACTAGACCTTATAGTTTGGCAAGGTTTTCCAAAGTAGTTTGCCATTGCCTTCTTCCTGTGACAGACACAGAATGACTGGCCCAAGGTCATCCAGTTGATTTCATGCATAAGGCAAGACTAAAACTCAGTCATTCCAGTTTCTAGCTCAATGCCTTAACTACTACACCAACTGGCTGTCCTCACTCTCATTAACAGCTTGCAGATTGTGGTAGGGCAGACTACATGTAATGAATATGCTTTCTTGTTTCTGTCTCTTCCTACCATCTAGCACTACAAGAGGGTTAAATTTCTAAAGCAATATGCAGAATATCTAAGAGGATCACTCCACTAATCAGAATTGTTTGTATTTTTTTGGCAAATAATTTTTGTAACCAATCTTCTAATTTAGTAAAGCATTTTTTCTGCCTGTTGACAGTTGACAGTGAAGAGAAGGAAAGAAGCAGCATCTAGGACTATACGGTGACCTGGATTCAAAGGGGAATGGGGGTTCAGAACACACCAGGTATGCTTGTGGCAGCAACTCCTTAAGTCAAAGATATCTTTTTCTGGATAATAATAGCCATGTGAGCCTAGAAAGGAGTAAAGAAATCAGAAATAGATGCGATGTGAGCACACTCATCTGTGCATATCACCTTTTTCTCCATTGTATCCAGATTGCTGCAAAGTCTTAGTAGCTACTGCCTACTTGTGTTAGATAAGATTGTACCTCCTGAAGATGCCGTTTTAAAATAACAAAGTAGTGGCTGTTTCACATAGATAATCATTATATAGAAAATAAGCATGTAAATATCAAAGTAAGATAAGCAGCTTCTGAACCTAACAAGTATTTAGCTCTCACCTGGAAACTGAGTGACTGGTTGGACTGGATAAGGATTTCGCTGCTGTTGCTGAAAGTGCTGCCGAGGCAAATGTGACTGCTGCTGTAAATGCTAGAAAAGCAAAAGAAAAGGGGTTAAGAAGGGAAAGTTGCCTATTGGGTTGCTATGACAACCAATAGTAGAGCACTGATACTGTTCCTTTACTAGAAAGGACTCTCCAAAGATAAGTGCTTATGTGAAGTGGCTAGTGAAATGAGCAATAGATAGCCTTGCATAGATCAAGGGGTATGATTCTACTCCAATATTCTATTTTGTGTGCTGGCTGCGCACTGGTCACCCATGGGATATATCTGCTATCATTATTAAGCAGCTCTTGGCAGCTTATTTGGCTGTTCTTGCTTGGTATGCTTTTTATGTTATGCTGTAGGAGAACAGCAAGCATAGCTGGGAGGCAGAGTTAAACATGTCATCGACTTAGAATCCTTACGTTGTCACAAACGATCCAAGTCCACACTTCCTTTAATTCCTTTGATCCCTATCTAGCACCAATTTTGTGCTGATCACTAGTTGAGTAGAATTTTGTGCAGACTTGAATAAATGTTATCTGCTGCAGTTTAATATATGGTCCTGATCCTTTGTGCCCGACACATACTTTTCAATCTATTTATTTTAACTAATAATTAAGCTTAAAACTCCTTTATTTACTGGTATGCTTATTGTCTCTGGCTCCAAAAGAAAAATTGCCTGGATATGAGATCACTGCCTTGATACTTGGCAAAACAACTTGTAACTTAATTTAAAGGCACACTTTATAAGCTGCATGAAAAAAACCTTGATAGATTTCAAAATGTATCTATATTCAACTGCTGTACTGAATATTTCCTTATTAATGATCATAATTTTTCTTATAGAACAAGTGGTTCCAGTTGGCGTACAATATATCAAGCAACTTCCTGCAAAACGTTTGTTAAGTGAATTTTGTACCATTTTACAAACTTCTTGCCACAGTTGTTAAGTGAATCACTGCAGTTGTTAAATTAGCAACATGGTTGTTAAGTGAATCTGTCTTCCCCATTGACTCTGCTTGTCAGAAGGTCACAAAAGATGATCACATGACCCCGGGACACTGCAACCATCTAAGTATGAGCCAGTTGCCAAGCATCTGAATTTTGATCATGTGACCATGGGGATGCTGCAATGGTCATAAGTGTGAAAAATGGTCATAAGTCACTTTTTCAGTACTGTTGTAACTTTGAATGATCACTAAACAAACTGTTGTAAGTCGAGGATTACCTGTACTTTAATTCTGCCTGCCTCAAAGGAACTTTTGGAGATAGAATTCAAAGTGCTGCAGAGCCCTAATGCTGTCAGTGTTGGGAAGTAATGTTTAAGATATGTAGGAAAACGATATACTGTACTTGTTCTGCCAAGATGTGCTGCTGCCGTTGCTCCCTTAGCAGAAAGTGTTGCTTCTGCTGCTCCATCATTTGGAGTTGGGCCCTCTGCTCAATCAGCATTTGCTTCACAATGGCTGCTTGAGGCTGGTTGCCCAAGAAATTGGCATTGCCAGGATTTGTGCCCACATTATTGGGTCCTGAGGGTACAGCGGACTGCATGGGACCTGTGGATCGAGACAATCCCACAGCGTGCTGGTCCTAAACAATGAAATACATAAAGGTATAAGTTAGATAGTATGTAGGTATACTGTACATTAAAAAAATCAATATATTAAACATTATCCTTTGCAAAAATTATAATAATAAGGAAGAGAACAGAAAACAGAAGGAACAATGCCAGAGGTCAGTCACCAACCTAGTGCTCTCCCTGTGACTTGGAATTACTGTTTACCTAAATCCTAGTCAGTATCCCATTGCACTAAGTTCCATGTTTGATATCAAAAAAGAGTGAGTCCCCAAGGAATTATAAAATCTGGACATTATTATAAAAATTATAATTAAATAAATAAATAAATAAATTATTGACCACAAAGGCCAACAGAATCTCTGATGATGTAACCTCATGAAATAGAGTCTTTCCAAATGATTTGACTAGGCAGTATACCAGGCAGTAAGGTTTAGTGCAATGTTTTGAATTAAACCTGGAAGTGGTAAAACTTCTCTAAAAAATTTGCATGCTATGTAAAAACAACTTTAGCAAAATGTTTTGGGTTTTAAAAATGTGTGAACATTTGCATCAACCACTCTGGTAACAGTTCTGCAAAATACAGAATGCGTGTTAAACTTTCTTTGGGTAAATTTTTCAACCACTTTCTGTATTGGTAAGAATATAGAATAATTCATTACAAGGCAAAGCACGTTATATTCTGAATTTCTCTCTTTTTAACTACATCAATGAGTGTCTACCAAAGGGAAAGAAAATTTGGTAGCTTCACTTATAAATAAGTGTTGGTGAGACTGTTGGTGAGACCGTTAAAAGTCGTTGGCACTGTTTGAATTTGTTCTACCAGCAGCAAGATCTGACTGCTGGCCCAGTGATGGATTCTACTGCAAATCAGGGCTGTTTCCAGAGGAGGCAGAGGAGGAGAGGATCTGGAGCTTATGGAGCGAAGGAACTGGATGAGGCTGTTGGCAGGCCCAGAAGAAGAGAGAGAGGCTTTTGGAGGAGTTGGTGGCAGCGGCAGCAAGGCCTCTTAAAGGAAAAGGTGGAAGAGTCAGGATCAGAAAAAGGAAAGAAGGCGAGGTTGTCAGAATACAAGCGAATTTGAGGGCTAATCCACATGGAGCCCCATTTCCATCTGTCCTGTTTGCCATCGTTCACTCCCTAGAGACTAAAATGGACAATGTGAAATTTGAGCGGGCCACGTACAAGGAGTATATATCGGAGGTGGTGACCCTTTGAGAGCTGTATGCAACGAAATTTTATTTTGATGTATGCCGATTGGTGTACATTCAAAGTGACAATAAAGTTATCATCATCATAACACTGGAAAATCAGTCTTAACAAGTTGTCAGTGGTGATGAGCACAATAACAGATAAAGAGTTTAGCACAGGCAAAGAGTAAAGGCCAAATATCTGGAAACATGGCCAGAATTAGAAAAAGGTAGGAAAAAAGGGTTAAGAGGTAAATGTGAAATTAGGCATTAACAGCTTTTGGATTCAGATACAGGCATTTGAAAGTCCACCAAAATTTTGATTTGTTCTTCCTGCCTTGGATTTATGTAATGTAAATAGATAGATTAACCATGACTTTTTTCAGTTAGTCTCCCTCTCACATTTATTTGATTGAGCTGGGCAGTCATATACATTTCTTTAATAAGAAAAAATACAGGGTAGACACAGATGAGGAATGGCATAGGGGCTGGATAATCTCTTGCAAGCAAAGCTCAGTCTTCTTTTGTAAATTCTGAATGTCAGTTCGTATTAATTTGTGCAATCATTGTAAATGAGTGAGCTGATGCAGTAGCAAAACAGAAACACATGGTTTTTCTTCCTATCTATATAATCAGTCTTGTTGTCTCATCATAATCATCTTTAGATAAGGTGAGGTTGATGAAAAGGTCTTCAGCATGGAAACTCACTGAGGGAAAGGTTATTATTATGATACTTTTCCAATTAAAGGTATAGCTGCAAAATCTTGTCCTACTAGGTACTTACCTTTCAAAATATTTTTTCTACTGTGTTTCATAATGATTAGAAGAAATTAACTAAAAATGGTCTGTTTTTAAACTCCCAATGAGATTTAAATAATGCAAGCTTGTTATGACTGAAGTGCAGGATTGAAGAAAGTAATCCTTATGAGTTTAGAAAAATATTCTTGTTAGTGCTCTTGTCGGCCTATATCTCAATATATACCTGCAGACTTTGGCTAGAAAACTCCTAAAGGAGTTTCTGAAATAAATCTTTATAGCAAAACAGTTCATTAACACTTTGACCAATAGCAATTATCATACCGGCAAGGATGCATAACAGGAAGTTAGAACTTAATTAGCCTAGAAAGAGAAAGTCAGAGGAAGAGATGTGCCTTTTAGAAAACATATTCAACGTGGCATCTTCTCTTTTGCCCTCTAAGGTTCAAGTGGAACTCGAGAGGCATCTACTGCAGCTCATAAGGCTCTGAGTATTGTTAAAAGCTTCTTAAGCACCCAGTAGTGCTTAAGTGGTTATGTGCTACAAAGGATGCAGTGTACATTTTTCTTCTAAATCCACCCATCTATCAAAACTGCAGGTAGCTCTGGATTAAGAGGAGTGTGAGAACATCCACTTGGCTAATGTTTCTCTGTTACACCAGCAGGTGGCATCAAGCGTCCAATTCTTGATGGCTTCTGTCAGCCTATTGGTGACTGATTGCTGCCCTGGGCGCTCTGCCTTTTCTTCCCCATTTCCACCCTCCCCTGTGCTTGCAGATGGCTTAATCATGACTACTGTTCCCTCCCCCTCCTCCTCCCCCTTAGTACTTCTGGGATAATGCTGCTAACATTCAGCCAGCCAGTCAAGTGTTACAGCACAGAGCAGGTAGCCTGGCAACTGAGAGTATAATACCGAACAGATGGTGTTCATACAGCATGATGGACATCACACACAGCAGCCTGAGACAATCCAGGAATTCTCCGGTGGTTTAAGGCCTCTTTACACAAAAAACGTGCTTGCCAGCAGCTTTGGGGATAATTTCCACCCTCTCCCTCCAATCTGACACTGAACCACTGAAATGATTTCTTATTATTTCTGTTTTGCTAACTGCACTGAAGGGACAGCAGTCTGGTGGCAGGTGAGGTGACAGATGGAGGGCGAAACTCAGGGTATTGTGAATTAATAAAACCTTATGTTAGGCATAGGCAGAGAAAGGGTGTTCAGAACAACATACTTGGGAATGTTTATGTGAGGATACTCTTCTGGTGGCAGCTGGGGAAAATTGTACAATGCATCAATTCCTTCCTGAACAGCATTCTGGTCATTCATTCCCACATGATTATAGCAGAGGTGCTCACAGCATAAAATCACTGAATGTTTTGGTGACGGAAGGGCTAGGTCTGAATGCTGCCATATCTCACCCCCTTTTTCCCCCTTCCAAACAAAGAATCAACTCTTCTGCCACTGTTGAGAGCTGCAGGCACACCACGGAAGCAACATTACACTGGCTCAGCTTCCAAATTCAATGCAGTGCTTGCTAAGGGGACTCCTGACACTTCTTCCAGAGAGCATGTTGCTCTTTACTAATGAGCTCAGGAAGCTACGACGTACCCAGGCTGTCACATTTCTAACCCTGAACAATGCATAATCGGTGACTCTGGTGGGGCTGGGAAGGAGGCACAGAGAAGCTCAAGCAGTGATATTTTTGTGGAGGAAAGAGGTGGAGGTAAGGGAAGGGAAGGGAAGAGGCTAAAAAGGCTAATGTAAGAGGTTTCTTACAAAAGCAAAAGCATCCATATTCTCAGACATGCAAACCTATACTCCAGAAAGATGAGAAGAATAAACAGTTGAATTGTTTAACCTTTCTGTCCACTCGCATCTTCCTTTTCCTCCAGTTTTATTCCCCAGGGCTACCTGCCCCACCTCTTCCCCCTTGAGCAATGATTTATGGGTGAGGAAATGGGATTTTCAATGGTAAGGTCAGAAATGGCCGTCAGATGTTATCTTGCCCCCACTGCAAGAAAAACCCTGGGCAAGCTTCCAGAATTTCTGCAAAGCAAGGAGGGGGGGGGGTCAGAAAAAAATGATACGTAGCAGCATAGTCAGTCTTTGCTTGTCTTTTTTTTTTTAAAGAGAGCTTTCTTCTGTATTTAGTAGTCTGCATATGTCTGCTATAGTTCAGGAACAGCATCCATATCCTATAACTTTTAAATCAGGAATCATTAGAGACCCTTTTGATGTATCTCTCTATTGTCTCTGTGATCCAATACATAGCACTGGGCTTTAGAAGTTTGAGTTCAGATCTTTTTTTTAGTCACAGGTTCACTTGGTAAATGCTCAAGCTGTACCTGAACAAATGCTCATGTTCTGGATGCATGTAACTGCACAAAGAACTATCAATCATCATCCAACAACCTGGTAGAAAAGGATTCTCATGCTTTTCAAGCCACCTTTTATGCCTGGCTGAATGACAGAGAGGTGGAAAAAGGAGAGAAGGAGGTCATTAGAATAGATTGGTCTGGTTTTCAAAAAACAGCAGCCATAACAACACATTTCCACATTCACACCATAATTTTTATTCTAGCACACTTTAGAGGGAACATTTATTCTTCTTCAGAACAGTACAGATCGAACTGTATAAATGCAGTCTCAAATGATACTTAGAAAAATGTTTTTAGTGCAGCATTTGTGGGGTGCTTCATGAGCTAAATCAAAATCAATTCAGCATTGATTAACGGTAAAAAAAAATCCTTCTATGCACACCCTTATCGCATACTTTTCTACAGAAACTAGTACATGGACAGCACGTGCTCCCTTTGAAACTTTAAAACAGAAGGCATCTCATATCAAAATCGTGGTGGAGATAGGCTGTAAGCCTCAAAACTAAATGAATTAGATAGACGAACTATCTAAGAGAAATAAACAGGGCTTTTTTTGTTATAGAACGCTCAGAACGGAGTTCCGGCACCTTTTTTGGATGGAACCTTGTATGGTAGGCAAGGCGGGTTGTATGACATGTGTGAGTTCCAGCACCTTTTTCTTTTACAAAAAAAGCACTGGAAATAAATATAAAAGAACATAAAAATAGGAGATATTATATACTTGTTTTAAGATTCATTAAATATGGTAGGTTGACTGGTTTCAGGTCATAGCAGCACAATTACTAAGATCATATGAAGTAACAGTCAAAGCATCTGTTAATTTTATTTGCAAAATGTGTCCATCTATAGAAATAGCTATCTGAGAATTTTCTCCTGGTGGGTCTAACTTTTGAAATGAGTGGTGATCAGAGACAGAACTTTTTCAGAAATGAACCTTTGCCTTTCAATGACTTTTTACAAGGAAGTGTCTTTGTTTCCTGGCCTGGACCTCTACTAACTTTTTTTAGCAAAATAAATTTTGGTTGTATTCTCTGCTTGAAAGGATTGTTGCTATTTTATTCTGTGACTTTGCAGTGTTTATTTTATTATTTTCATGGGAGGTTGGGCTTTTTAAAAAATGACAGTATTATTTAATATCATTTCTGCTCATAGACTATAACTTTACCTTGAAGGTACATGATGAGCAATAAAACAATCAGTGGCAACACCTTGAAAAAACAGTTTTCATAGGAAATGCTTTTTACCATTGGATGAAGAAATACGGGGAAAATACCGCAAACAATAAACTTCATATTAAATCTTTGCAGTTTGTAGATAAGATCATTCAAGAGGTTGCCCAGAAATAATAATAACATGGATTCCTAGAAGGATACAGCTGATGGAAACACTTAAATTGTCAGAATATGCAAATAATATTAAGACAGAAAGTCCACCACAGATCAAAGTAAAGTCTTGAAAAAGCTAAAAGCTGCTTTGTAAGCACCTTGCTGTCAAAAACAGAGTTTGTATTACTGACAATGGCATCTTTACAGAAGGTTATAAAATGAGACCATTTAAACATTAGAGGGAAGACACTGACTCTCCCTTTGAGGTTAGCTCAGGTGTCAGGGATGGAGGTGTCTCATGACAGGTTGTTCTGCCTTGTCTTGAAAATTAACTTCTGCTCTTAGCTGTGGCATTTGCAACATAGCAGTTTTTTTAAAAAAATCATGAAAGAATTTAATCCTTTTCAATATGAAGTCTGATAAACTCTGCACCCCACAATACATCTTAGTCCTTGTACATCTCAACCTCTGAGAGAGAATTGTTCATACTGTAGTACAAGATAGGAAACTGAAAGAGAACATGGGAGTAAAGGTGAGAAAAAAACTTAAAACAGAAGATTCATGGTTTTTCTGCACTGTCAGATAAAGCCTCCTTCAGTTCAGATTTTAGATTTAAATAGCAAGTCCAGCAGGACCATTCCAGACACAAGATAATGATATTCTGTCCATGGAGTGGATTGTCAATCAACTAGAAAACATATATTCAGAATCTCACATATTGACTATTACCTTACTTTCTTTCAGTTCAGTTGCATTGTTTAAAACTCTAGGTGAGCATAAAAACATGAAGGCAAACACATTACAAATAAAACAGAAGGCAAGCAACAATTTAAAATGATTAATCACCTTTTTAAAAATGTAAGTAAATCACATTCTGCTACATTTAACCTAAAGATAAAATTAGGTTTCATTTTTTTAATGTGAATGGAGAGGAAAGCAAGCCTTATCCCTATAATAAATGTCAGGCTACATAAAATGCTGGATAAGGATGATGTAGATATATTGTTTTTCAAGAAAGTAAGGATGCAATATAGTTGATTCCACCCCATAAAAAACCCCTAGCTTTTAGAAAAATAATCATGTAATTATCAGCAACAACAAAAAAGGGGTCACTGGGGTATCTGTGCCTCTTAAATATTAATACCAACTATCAGTCTGAGCTAGAAGCCAGTTTGAAATCCAATTTCTTTTTATTCCAGGCCTTTGCTTGCTTGCCAGGAGTAAAGAGGTATTGATAGAGAAAGGGACTACCTACATGGGGAAAACAATCATGCAAATATGTCCTTCAATTAAAAGTGGTGAAAAGGAAAACTCAAAACCTCTTTCCCCTGTGAATAAAAACAACACTCTCAGCCCAAAACCACAAGAGGTAAAAGCTTAAATCAGACAGCTACTGATTCAAATCTCATTTTTCCGTTACCTTGTGTATAAACATTAAAACTAAATAGATATGTATTATATATTATATAGAGATCAAAGTCAATCGCATATAAAAAGGTTATATAATGCTCTTATAGAGATTGATTCAGAATCGGAGTTAGTTAAAGATTGTATGATAAAATGGGCTCAGAATATTCAAGAGCCCATAATGATGGATACTTGGGGAAAAATTTGGGTTAGAAATGTAAAATTTACACAAGCACAAAACCTAAGAGAGAATTTTTACAAGATGTTTTATAGATGGCATTTAGATCCTAAAAGGTTAGCATGTATGTATCCAAATCAACCACCTAAGTGTTGGAGATGTGGTAGTGAAGAGGCAACTTATTATCATATATGGTGGACATGAAAAATGTTAAAGCCTTTTGGATAAAAATATGGTGGATTTTTCAGAATGTTTTAAAGAAAAAAATAAGATTTACTCCGCAGCTATTCTTATTGGGGATTATTTCGGATTGTACTGTTATAGAAATTAAATTAATGTTACACTTAATGACGGCAGCCAGACTGTTGGTGGCGCAACATTGGAAGAAAGAAGATTTACCTACAATAGAACAATGGATACTTAAAGTAATGGACATAGCTGAAATGGCAAAAGTTTCAGCATATTTGAAAGAATAGTCACAAGAAAAATATATTTTGGAATGGAAAAGATGGATTGATTATATTCAGAACAAATATGGGACTAAAAAGTTTCAAATAGCATATGAATAATTCTTAATAATTATAGAAGTGTTATTATAATTACTTTAGTTTTGTTATAAGGGAGTTAAAGGGTGGAAGGTTTGTTAACGTTGTAATAGATATTTAGCATATGTTTGCATAAGATTGCTATATATAATACCCTGCATTCTGCTTTGGGAAGTCCGGGGGGGGGAGGGAAGGGGGCAGGGTTGATGGGGAGGGGGGGTTTATTATTAAAATTTTGTAAAACTTTTCAATTAAAAAAAATCCTTTACTGAATTTAGTAGATAATTCCTGTGGATAAAAGAATTTCCTATCTAATCTTCCATGACTGAGAAATCCCTGCATAAAGTATTGGAAAGCAGCTACTAATCATAAACATTACTGGACTAAATGAATCAAGAGTCTTCTTCAGTACAAGACAGTATACACACCAATTAATAATGAAATAATATATGTGTTGTTCTCTGACCTTTCCAACACACTTGATCAATGTGCTATGTACATAAAACTGTAGTTTATACAGATAACCCTTGCAGTCTTGATTATTGTCACATAAATCTTAGATCTATGGTATGTGGCCTTTTGTCAGCTAAGGACTATACTTGGTCTTGAAATGGAGCATTGGGTGATTCTCTACATCCTAAAAAATGAATGAGACCAGAACAAAGAAGTGAGTAGGGGGCTAAGGCCACCGCCAAATTTGTTTTAAATGTAACAAATGTAATTTAAAAAGATGACATGCATACACACATATATATGTTCCCATCACATTGTTTGTTTTAGGAGTAAGCAATGTTAAAAACAGCACAGAATAGTCATTTTTCCCCATTTTTTTCTTAGTTATGTTAAAAATGATGTGCAGAAGCAACTTCAGCTTTCTGTTTCTATGAGGACTCATGTACTGTTTCCATTGTTCCATGTTGCTCCTTGTGTGATTTTTTTGTTTTCTTCAGACATGAAGTAGCCATAACTAAAATAGCTTCAGGAGTTCTTTATCTGCCATGTTCTTTGGATTTTTTTTCCTTTACACAGACACATAGACACTTTTTTCCTTTCATTCTTAACTATCTTTTAAAATAAAAAATAAAAAAATTACAAGTTATGTTTTTAGTTTATTCTAATTTTCATCTAGTATTTTCTCTTTTTGCTTAAGATTTCTTACTATTAAAGCAATTTGTGTCATGGTGGTATATTATTTGGATTATTGCAGCAGTTTGTTAGGAGGCCTTCCTGACACTGTTGGATGGCTATTACCTGTTTTAGAGTCTTTTCCTATTAAGCTCCTTCTCTTTGGAATAGATTTCTCCTAAAAATTATATTTGGAGTTTGATCTTCTTAAGTTTAAACAGATGTTAAAACTTCTTTTTTTCACATTTTTAATGGAAGTACAAGAACTATTCATTTTGATTGCAGTGTCAAGTATCATTTTAAAAAGTGGTCATGCTGAGATTAAATCATGAATGTTAAATTGATTGAATTGATTAAATTAATTGATTGAAATTATTAAATTGACACACACATAAATACTTTTTATTATTGTGATGTTACTGTTGTCTGCTTATATTGCATTCTGGTATATTTTTCGGGGCCTTTGAGTCAGGGTTGACTCCTGATGGCTGCCTGGACTAACGCCTGAAGTTTTCTTGGCAAGATTTGAGAAGCAGTTTACTACTGCTTGAGAGTGACTGGCCCAAGGTTACCCATCTCATTTTGTGCCTTAGGTAGGGCTAGAATTCATAGTCTCCTCCTTTATAGCCTGGCGTCTTAATTGCTACACCAAATTGGGTCTCTTTAGATAAATATACATAAAAATGCTAATACTATTAGACTGTCTTGTGCGAATGGTATGCATGCACCTTGGAGCTTCAGGATTTTAATACATGTCTTAGATGCTTGAATTGCTGTGCCTTTAATATACTTCATTCATCAAAAAATCAGTAGAAACTAGACTAGCATAAACTGATATTGCTAATTCCTGTTCTGCCTCTGTTGCTTCTACATCAGGGCTTTTCAACTGATGCTACACATACCACTGGTGGTACGTTGGCATTTGGCAGGTGGTATGCTTATGATGGGTCAAAAAGCACTGTAAAAAATGTGTAAAAAAAAGTTTAGCGTGAGGATGAGCTGAAGCGGTGGCAATGCAGCACAGGCCTATGGGGGAGTCAGCTGGAACCATGATATTGCTGGGGCTCTGCTGAGCGCCCAGGATCCGCACCGGGCTCCAGCTGACTGACGCTTCCATAAGCTGCACACAGCTTAGGGAAAGGAGTTAGTTGCAGCTACACTGAAGACAAAAGGAGGAGGGGCTAAACATTCTCATGGGGTGTGTACATTTGGCCTGGGGCTGCCCTGGAGACAGTGAGGGGCTGGCCCACCCCAGCCCACATTCAAAGGATAACTCCAAATCCAGTGGGCCAGAAGGCAGCCCAGCCACCACGCCTCTCCGTTTCCTTCTCCTCACCCCCTGGGCACAGACACAGTTGCTGCTCCTCACCATAGCTGGGGCGGGACTTGTAAGTACCTCCATCCTGAAAAACCGAGTGCTTCAGACTCACCTTGCCAAGGAAGGGGGCACCAGCTGAGACTACGTCCGATTTGCAGCTTGTCAGGTTGGTCAGAGGCTGTCCAACTTTACTCTGAAATTTCGGGGTGGGAAAGCAGAGGAGCAGCACCACGTTTGCAGGCCTGGAGGCACCTGCTGAAAAACCTTCTGCTTCCCCCCTCCCCCCCCCACAGCGTCCTCCTTCCAAGCCGTCCTAATTCCAGGTGAGAGCACCAGGTGAGCTACATTTTGCAGGTTGAAGCTGCAAAATAGGGCAGTATTGTGGATTAACTAAATTTTTCTGGGTTCTGATTTTAAGGTATCCTGAGATATGGAGGCCTTTGATCTTCTTCTTGAATACATAATAATAAAATAATGAGAACTAAAGTCTCAAAGGGAAGGCAGATTAGAAAGAACGAGACCTTTTGGGGTCTTCAATTCCCTTCCGGTTAAGAGTTCCTTAATAAGGTTTGCTCTTCCTTCCTAACATCAATAAAGGTGGTTTTTCCAGAAAATATGTGAAGAGCTGTAATTAGTGATGTTTTCTTTTTGGCTATGTTTTAATTTATATATAATGTATATTTAATTGAGGAAAGCTCGCAGAGGTAGAAGTTGCCAATATGGAGGCTGCACCTTGCCCTCCAGATCTCTGTCTCTCCTGCAGATCTCTGGAGAGGAGGAGGGGGTGGCAGGGGAGTTGTGTGAGGGAAGGTTGCCCCAACAAGCCAGCATCTTTACCATGCACAATTGGAAATGGGAATTCACTTTTGAGAATGACCAGCCTCCCTTGTGCAAGACCCGGGAGTGCTGCTCCCCTGCCACCTCCTTTTGCTCTCCAGAGATCTGTCAAGATAGAAGATGGACTTAGAGGAAACTGCTTCCTTCAAATGTCCTCCACCTCCTGCTTTGCTGGGAGGGGGCACTGGACAGGGAAACACCAATGATGTCTGAGATTGGGAAAAGAACATCTCTTTACACACACACACAAACATTCCAAGCTCGGAGACTTGTATCCACATCTGAGCTAGCAAATTGCCAATCATGCCTAGGCTTGGGGTTGGCCCTCTCCTTCTTCTTTTGGATAAAAGTCTCCAAAACTGGAATGCGGTGTGTGTGTGTGTGTGTGTGCGCATGCGCGTGCATGCACTTGGCTGCTAGCAGTTTGGAGAGCCGAAGAGTTTGTGGGGCACTGAGTTGTCCCCACATCGAGTTAGCCAGTGCAACGTGTTCCATTCTGAGTCTGACCCAGCTGTCTCAAGTCAGCTGTGTCCAGTGAGTGGCACTGAGCAGGCCACGCCCACCTGGTGGTACTCGAATATTGACATATTCTAAAAGTGGTACAATCTCTGAAAAGGTTGAAAAGCCCTGCTCTACATTATCTGACTTGCTTCCCAAGTAGGAGTGAGAAAGCACAACAGGTTTAATACACCTTGGGGTTATCCTTGGGTGGTGTTGGAATATGAATAAAACACTGTTTTAACAGAGGCACAGCTAAGGGTACTTATGCCTGTCTCATTCATGGGCTGAGCATGAGATGACAGCAATACCAGGGGGACATAGCAGACAGAATATAGGGCCAGGGCATGTTTATATCACAATTAGGTCCAAATGGGGAAATGCTCTGTGTTTCCTTGTGATTAGCAAGGACAGAAAGGATATGTCAACTGCACAATAGCCCCAAATAGCTCTTTTAGTTTCCAGACATCTTGTTCTGGTCAAATGCAACCTTCTACTGATCTTTTAGTTGCTTTATGAATTGATTCCCTCTGCTATCTTTTTTAATGCCTTCATTTGTAGACCAGAGTGCCATCAGTCAACCAGATAATATTTTTTGGCAGCCACTATAAGGAACAAAAGCAATGGGAAGCAAAAGAGAGAGGTATCAGAAGATATGCTGCATTGTGACATCACCAGGAGCTTTCCCATTTCTGTCCAATCCCATGTACACAAATACCTTCCACGGCAGAAGCCTGAAGCCAAACTAAACATAGCTCACATAGGCACTCATATAAAGCCATTATTGAGCATTCTGCCCATATTCAATTCTTTTTCTCTCTTGCTTTTGCTTTGAACAGCTCTGTGCTGCTGTATAGTCTATCATATCATCAATCAAGTTAATGCTAATCAGATCAATAGGAATATAGTCTCTCCAAGGCTTTCCATAGTCTGCTTTTAGAATTCTAAAGATTTAAAATAAATCAAACCAGACTGAATCCTGCAAAAGTAATGCCTTAAGAAAACCAGTAAACTTAAATGTCAGCACATTGCAAAGGTGTTTACTTTAATATAGGGTACATGTCTGGCCGATCCATATAAGCAAATATATGCTGTTCCATAACTCAATAGTTCATACTAGTTTTCCTTCCAATTAAAATGATTGTGTCCAAAGTGATAACAAACATATGTGGTATTCACATTCAGCAGTTTAGGTCCTTAATGATACGCACGGATGCCCTTATTTAGGATGTTTCTTAGCAATTTGGTCAAGGATCTTTGTTTTCTGGAAGCCTATCTTGTGGAATGGCAGGTCTTTCTTATCACCTAAGAAGTGAATAGGGCTATGTGTGGTTGCTGGAATTCATGCAAAAATTCAAGGACACAACTAACTACTTATACCAGATACAGAAAATCTACACACCCTGTTTAAATGCCAGGTTTTTGAGATGTAAAAAAATCAGACCATGATAAATCACTTCAGATTTTTTTCCACCTCTAATATAACATATAGGCTATACAATTCAATTGAAATTCTTTTAGGGGAAAAATGTCCACTGTACATGTTCAGAGAACTCAACACAACTATATCATAACTATCCAGCAAGCAAAAGAAAAATAGCTGTTGCTCCAAGTTTAGGATGACATGTGTTCCTGCTTCTGGTCTAAGCAACAATTGGCATTCCTGCCTGGCCTTACTGACTGTATTCAAAGTCAAAACCAATCCTTACTTGTAGTGATGGCATCTGTCTGGGTTATTCCAGGATATTCTGAGAGACAGAGGCAATATATATTGAGATACCTATACAACACACAGTGTTTAAGTTTCTTAGTGTTTACTAGTGAAGCTGCAAATTTTGGTAATTTTCCAAGCTGTGTTTTCAATACCTTGATTTTATAAATTTATAGTTTGTAATATGCACGGGAGTGTACAAACTATAAACCTAATCTTCCCCACCTCCTGAAACACATACATAACACATTTAACCTTATAAGCCCGCACAGTCATCTTGGGGTGAGATGGGTGACAAATAAATTTAATAATAATAAATAAAACAGTTTCCTTTTTTGCCACATAAGATCATTAACCTTGTCAGTTTTTACTATTATCGCTGATGAAATTGTAGCTATTTTATTGCCTTTTCCATCCCAACCTAGGATAGCAAGAAGTATTTTGCCTAGGATGGGAGTGGGGGAACCAGTACAAGCTTAGTGGAAGGGGCAGACTGAGCAGACAAGTTAAAGATTGTATGATAAGGTAGGCTAAATTTTTTTACAAATGATATACAAATACAGCAGTGGGAAAATATGTGAACAAAGGGAGTTGAAATTTATAATATGTTACAGTCTGAAAGAGAATTTCTATAAAATGATTCATAGATGGTATTTATCACCACAGAGATTGTCAAAAATGCATAATGGAATTTATAATAAGCTGGAAATATAAACACCAACAAGGGACATTTTACCACATTTGGGGACTTGTAAAAAAGCTAAACATTATTGAACTGAAATATATACCATATATATTAATTCAAACAATATACAATTCAGAACAGATACATTTTTGTTAGGGCTGATAGACAAAAGTCTGGAAAGATTGCATGGTATTTTGTTCTTATATATGACAATAGCAACAGGACTTCTACTGTATATGCTCAGTAGTGGAAGAATTCGACAAATGGAGGAATGGTTGACAAATGGTTGAATGGGCTGGAATGCAGAAAGTGACAGCTCTTATTAGAAGAAATATATTGGCTAAATTTAATACTAATTGGAGGCCAATTTTGGAACTTTTTGCATGAAATAAAAAAACAAAATCATGACATGCTTTGGATTATTAGTGGTATTTATAAATTATTTAAAAATGGAGGTTACATTGTAATCGTAGAGCAAGAGTTGAACTCAAGTTTTATTTATGTTTGCTGTAAAAGAGGTTGGAAGTCATTCTTTTTGTATGTTTTTTGTTTCTTTTTATATATTTTTAAATTTTTTTGCACCAATATCTGCGATTCCTGTGTGTACATCCTGTGTACATTCTGATTCCTTTGATATTTATTTATTAAATTTATATAGCCACCCATCTCACATTTCTCTACTTAAAACAAATAAAATACATAAAATATGCAATATAAAGGGACGCGGTGGCTCAGTGGGTTAGGACGCTAAGCTTGTCGATCAGAAGGTTAGCAGTTTGGTGGGTTGAATCCCAAGTGCCGCGTAGCAGAGTGAGCGCCTGTTACTCGTCCCAGCTTCTGCCAACCTAGCAGTTCGAAAGCACATAAAAATGCAAGTAGAAAAATAGGGACCACTACGGTGGGAAGGTAACAGCGCTCCGTGCGCCTTTGGCGTCTAGTCATGCTGGCCACATGACCACGGAGACATCCTCGGACAAGCGCTGGCTTTTCGGCTTTGAAACAGAGATGAGCACCGGCCCCTAGAGTTGGAAATGACTAGCACACATGTGCGGGGGAACCTTTACCTTTACCTATGCCATATAATAATAAAACAACAGAAATAAAAATGAAAACATAGTGGCCAGGCGTAATTAACTTATTTTCTATATAACCAGGAAACTGGTAGTAGCCACATCCAGGATCTCAGGTTCAGGCACAAAGTCAAGTTTTGAAACCTCATGAAAAACCAACAGGGACAGGTCTAATCTAATCTCAAGGGGGATAATGTTTCAGCAGATGCTATGGAAAAAAAGGTTGCCTTTCTGGGCTTTGCCAGCTAATTCTCCCCAGCTGGCATTACCTTTCCTGCCAAATTGGGTAGGATGGTATAAACAATTGGGGAGAGACGATTCCATAAATAATCTGGTTTTAAGCCAGGAAGTGCTTTAAAGATGACAACTAGCATCTTGAAGTGCACCGAAGCACACCAGAAACCAATGCAGCTCATGGAGAAGTGCTATCACAGTAACTGCCTGTATGTCACTTGACACTTCCAAATTCTCTTCAAGGCCAAATCCATGTATGGGTGCACTACAGTAGTCCAATCTGGAGGTCACGAGGGCATGAGTAACAATGAGCAGGGCCCAGGGATATGTAGGGAAAAAAGGCCACAAGTGCTAATTAAACACTAAATTAGCTGTGACTTACTCAAAATCATAGCAATATTTGCCTTTACCTTATCCATGCTTACCTCAGTATGCGCTTCATACCTTTATTAAACACCATCTTATGCTACATCCAACTCTATTAAAACGCCACAAAATATGAACTGTATTTGGACATCATGCAAATGAGTGGATAAGATGTATAGCTCCCAAACTACTCTCCATAGATTAATTATGTTTTCCAAATGGACACATTTATTTCTACTGGCTGCAAACCATTGAGTTGAAATAAGGTTTGCAGCAGATTAATTTTAATTAAATTAATTAGCTTATCTTCTAGAACATTAAAAATTAAAGTAATCTGCCCAAGCTTTCATGCTCACATAACACATTTAACCATTGCTAAATCACAGGTCAAAGGATGAAAGCAAGTTGCAGGATGATCCAACAATCATACCTGGAACAGTGGTACAGTATATTAACTGCTTAAACATTTGATCAATAAACAAACAAATCCAGAAACAATGAAACATAGCCCTGTATGTTATAAATAATCCTGCATGTTATAATAACCTTAAATGTAAACCATCTCAAGCATAGAGCTAATAAAACATGCTATAGATTCAAGCTTCTCTGCTTAAAATACCCAATGCATATTTAAACAAAATATTATCACCCTAATACTCCACACTAACAAAATCCCAACTTTTCCATTTTCTCACAAAAACATTCTTACTATTGCTCTCACATTCTTACTATTGCTCTGTGCATCCATATATTTCTGCTAGAACTCCTCAAACTTTTCCTCTGTTCTTCTGCATATTTATCTGTAAGCCACCTAGAGTCACTTTATAGGGGAGACAGGTGGCATAAAAATATAAACAAATAAACAAACAAATAAATGTCTTCTCTGTTTTTGTGAATATTGTTCTGTGAACCTAGCCTCATGAAGTGTTATATTCCTTTGTTGATTCTTTTATTTTTAAGACAGGTTGCAGGAGTATAAACAAACTCTCTTTGGTGTCAAGGGTTAATTATTTGTTCTGTTCTTCTGCATAATCTACCATGCTTACTTTTCCTGGAGCCCTAATTGCTATGGTCTTGAATATTTGACAGAGGTTTTCTGTATGCAGCCGATTTGCTTTGCTTAAATATCTTCCCTACACATGCGCACAGTCACACACACCCCGCACATATGTATACATACATAAACACACACATAATATAACATTATTGTGGCATGCAGTTAGCATCACTTCCCATCAGAAACAATTGGAATTAAGGATATAACTGTATAGTGAAGACATTCTACTAAAATTCTACCTAAAGTAACCCTACAGAGAGATAGGTGACAAATAAATTTAATAAATACATAATAAAATTACTAAATACAAAATGGGATTCACATTATTTTGTTTTTGTTAATAAAGTACATTATTCCATTTACATATTATTATAATGACCATGATGTAAAGAGATGTCTGCTCCTTGGGATAAAGGTTATGATAGATCTAGACCAGGGATTGGCAACCTTAAACACTCAAAGAGCCATTTGGACCGTTTCCCACAGAAAAGAAAATACTGGGAGCCACAAAACCCTTTTGACATCTAAAATGAAGATAACTCTGCATACATCATTTTTTTATCTTTGTGCTATGTATAAAAAAACTATAGTGTGTTGCATTTATGAAATCAAAGAAAACAATTTTTTATTTCTCCTCTGCCACTTGCCCTTTCCGGGACAGCCTTGTGTGCTCTCTCGCTTGCCTCCTGAGGACGAGGCAGTGGCGTCCCGACTGCGGGAGATGGAGGAGCCCCACTGGGCGGAAGCGCTGCTGAAGAAATGGGACCCAGGTGAGGGGGAGTAAGGGAAAGGCAAGCAGGCCGGAGAGTGACCAGGTGCCGTGGGCATCACGCCGCTAGCAGAAGACGGCTCTGCTGCAAGCGGCAGAGGAGAAATGGGGTGGCCTTTTTGGCAGCAGCTCGGCCGCGGTGTGCAGTCAGACTCGCTCGCCAGGCTGCTAGCTCCGAGTGCTTAGCTAGCAGGCAGTCTGTTAGTCTGAAGGAGCTGCCCCAGGTCCCAGGCTGGACATTGGGAGTGAGCATTGCCTGCTCCGTCTGCTGCCTCCGCTTGCCTTCAATGCCAGCGTAATGCTGCTTTATCTGTGTATTCCGATCACAGCTGTTTTGGCTACAGCCCGAGCGGTGAGATACAAAGCAGTTGGTTGGAACCTGCAAGAAGGCAGAGGTCCAGAAGGTCCGCAGCCTTAAAGTCTCCCCTCTCCAGAGAGAGGGGGGGAAGTGCAAGTGCCTCTCTCTCTCTCTCTCTCTCTCTCTCTCTCTCTCTCTCTCTCTCTCTCTCTCTCTCTCTCTCTCTCTCTCTGCAAATGGCGGAGGACTGGGAGCCACAGTAGAAGGCTGAAAGAGACATGTGGCCCCAGAGCTGCGGGTTGCCGACCCGTGATCTAGACCAAATGATAAAATACAGGGACAGGTTTATATTGTCAAGGCCATTGTTGCTCCAGGTTTACACTCTCAAGGTCACTATTGCTCCACTTTAGCAAAACTGGTGCTTTTAAACTGTCATATTGAAGAAAATTTCTGAAAATACGTTAAGGAGAATAAATAATTCAACACTAGTTGAAATAAAAGCAGACTAGTCACTGAAAGCACCAATAATGAAACTAAAGTTTAAATATTTTGGCATATAAAATTAAGGTAAGAGTTGCAGCAGAAAAAGAGCCTGAAAGAAATCAAAGAGATATTGATAGATTAGCTCCTCACTGAGCATCCTGACTCTCCAAGAAAGTACGTATCTTAGTGTTGTAAATGAGGTTAATGGGCAGACAGGAGGAGCTCTCCTCTGAAGGACCCCTATTTTACTTTCTTATTATTGCCAGGAGAAATGCTTTATTGTACATAATTTTAACCACTTGCAGATCTTGTGGCTCATTTTCTCCATTGGTGTTGTGATTCAGGGTCAGCCTGTGGGTTCGGCAGTTGGGTCGGACGACTCACAGGAGGAGGAGGAAGGGGGTGTTGAAGAGCTTGCTGAGGGGATTGGACAGCTTGATGAGAGCCCCCAGCCAGGCCCCTCTCATCTGGTCACGACGCAGACCCAGCTGTGTGAGCCTGACAGCGTGGATGAAGATGACCCACAGCTGGCCCTGTTCAAGGACGCCCGACGCAGGAGGCAGTCAATCAGAGGAAGGCAATGGGGCTCCTCGAAAGGAGGCAGAGAGAAGCCACGCCCTGAACTGTATTTAATGCGTGGGAGGGCTGGTTTGCTGAAGGCAACCGCTTGAAAAGCTCCTGTTTCTTGGTTTGTGTCTTGTTCTATTTGTTTTTGTAGCAATAAATTTGGCAGGCGTAATTCCAGCCTCTTGCCTTCTTGTAAAAGGGGTTGTCCCTGCCTTTTCTACAGGGCCGGTAGCAGGCTGGTACAGAACAATTGGATGAAGCTCTTGTCTCAACCCTCTTCTTGTTCTGGAGCTTCAAACCCTGCAGGAGAAATGCTAGCATGACAGCTTTGCATCTTTCTAAGCCTGGTTCAGGACTGGGAGTGAAACTGGCAATAGTTCTGTCAGTTTCTCTCTTCCCTTTTAGTTCTATAGGAAAAATATGAAGCTTTCTTTTCTTGACATGGAGTGGAGGTGAGACTTTTACTGCTTCAGGTGGTTTATCAGTAGCAACATTAATAAGACAAAGACAATTAAAGTCAAACTGAGTTGAAAAAAAATAGTGGGACCAGTAACTTTTGCTGGGTATACCTTTAGGAACATCTTGACAAATTTAAGGAACTTGGTTATTATTCAAGATGGACTTATTTAAACTCTTATCAAGAATGTTTTAGATCTTTTTTCAAACTATCTGTTTCATTTTCAATGTAATTGGTGCTAAAATTAATAAAAAACAATAACATTAATTAAAAAATGGTGCTAAAATTAATAAATAAATCACGGAGGAGCATGCCTACTTGTATTTTAAGTAGATCTACAGAAAGTGTTTCTGCTCAGAATATCACTGAGAAATTAATGTTCCCATTTTGTTGCTTATTTTTTTTTTGTTTCATAGAAGTGTAAAGAAATCCCATCCATCCAATGGCTTTTTTCTGCTTCCTCCCTCCCTGGCAGCCTACATTTTGAACCTTTTTGAAAAACTGAAGTTTGGACTCAAGGATGCGCAATTTTGTGAAGGCGGGGGGGGGAGGGAAGGGGGGCAGAAAAACACTGAAGAAAATATGTATTCAAATAATCTATTGTTTAAAACTTTTTTTAAAAAATGTAACATTCTTCCCACAGAGTCTTATGAAATAAAAACATCATACAGTACAGAACCTAAAAATCATTTACATATGATACTATTAGTCTTCCATTTGCTTTAACTGGGCGAAGCAATGCCTCATGGGGCTACAGTGTTTGAACCAAGGAGTCTAAAATCCAGAACCCATGACTCCTGTGGAATTGAAATTTGGCAGATTGTATAAAACATTTTACGACATAATACAAAATGTCCTAAAATATTTCCTGTGGTCAATTCCTGGTATGTGCTCTACAATTCTACAGGTCTACTTTCAAGGCAGATACATCCTCGAATATCTCCCTGAATTTTTTAAGACCCTTGCCAGGGAAGGTAGTAACATCAGAAGCTCTGCCCTTGTTTTTCTTATGTGTCTGGTTCTATTCAGTCTTGTGGGAAGCTGGCAGGAATAAATTGGAGATTATAGGGATCTGGTAAGGAAGTATCTCCGAAAAGATGACTCAATAGGTCACATCTTGTTTAGTACTAAATATAAACAGTGTGAGTACATGAATTTGGCCTCTGATTAAAATTAACAGACTGTACCACTAGCAGAATAAACATTGCCATAATACAAAGCTGATTTCTTGTAAGAGAATACATGGATGAAATATAGGAACATTATAGGGAAATGCTACCAAAATCAAAGTCTCTTTTTCCATTTTTATTTCTCTATGGCCTAAAAGAAAAAAATATCAAACCAAGTGGCATTTGTGATGGCATCAGTTTATCATCTTGTGGTTGATATTCCTAGAGTCTCAGATCTCTTTTATGGAAAATAATGGTATTTAATCCATAGTAATACAGGATTTTTAAAAATGAGACCATAATTACAAAATATTATGACTTGATCATAATCTGTACAACCTTGCAGGACAACGTGGGGCCCAGATATATCAGAAGAACTTTTATTACACAGCACTGAAGTGCCCTTGATCAGGGGTGTCAAACTGCGATGACGCGATGAGTTTGCATCCCTGCCCTAGATTCTTATAAAAGAAGAGTTAAATCCAAGAAAGCTTCCAATGAAAGAGATAGTTGAGGTCACTAGGGATAACCAATCCTGAAAACTTCACTAATAACGAACAAAATAAAACAGGAGAAGGAACAGATGCCTTCAAACTATCAGTAATCAGGAAATAAATAACATAAGGGGATATGGCAGGAAGAATTCAAAACAAATTTTTGTAACATTCCCTTGTACATTCCTTTTTAACAGTGCAAGGTTGAAGGAAGATTTGTCAATGTTCTCAGGGTGGAGTTTTTGGTTGTCAGTGCTACTGTTTTAGTTTGCAAGATTTTGCTATCTGTGGGATCTGACCTGGGAATTGATCATAATCCACCATCACATGGAATTCATGGCTATTTGATGGTACTGTATTTGGCATTTTGCATCAACAAGCTTTCATATATTTGCATCAGTGTGAGGATGAAATATTTCCAGAATGGCTACAATCCACCTGATTTTTATAAAAAAATATCCTGGTTATTTTTTAATCAAATTCTCTTTTGCTGCCTTATTGTTCGCTGTTGTTAAGCAAAGCCTTATTTGTAAATAAGTCTTTCTCCTACACTTTCTTCAATCTGTTTCCCAAAATGAACTTTTTTCCCCCAAAAAGAACAGGAAAATGTAGCTTTCATGTACATGTTTTCAGCTTAGCATGATACATGACTTCATTGATTGTGTTTTGTAAAATATGATTTTTTTTGGCAGATGGATAAGTTTCCATTTCATAAGCTCTTTGCTGCTTTGCTGAAAATATCATCAGCATAACAGACAATACAGAGCTAGGAATAAAAGGGAATAGGAGCCCAGGTTTTGCATTGAAAGGAACATATCCTTGTTATCTTTAGAGTTATCTTTATAAGTATTTAACTCCATGCCTCACAGTCAGTTATGTATGTTTAGGCCCTTGACTTAACAACAGTTCATTTAGTGATCATTCAAAGTTACAATGGCATTGAAAAAAGTGACATGACCATTTTTCACACTTACAACCGTTATCGCATCCCCATAGTCACATGATCAAAATTCAGACACTTGGCAACTAGTTCATATTTATGACAGTTGCACTGTCCTGGGACCATGTGATCATCTTTTGCAATCTTCCATCAAGCAAAATCAGTGGGGAAACCAGATTCACTTAACATCGTGTTACTAACTTAACAACCACAATGATTTACTTAACAATTGTGGCAAGAAAGGTTGTAAAATGGGTAAATTCATTTAATGTCTCATTTAGCAGCATAAATTTTGGGTTCAGTTGTGGTCATAAATTCAGGTCGCAATTGTCCAGCAACTGTATTGAGTTGCTGGACAATTAACAAGTTCTTTTTGCACAGCTCTTTAGACAACCTGCTAATAATACAAAAAAGACTTCTCAAGATTGTTATCAAGTAAAGGTTGATCTAAGGGTCACTATATCAGTGGAAGAGAAACAAACTTGACAAAAGAGGGCAGATTTTTGTTGCATAAGTTCTTCTGGATAAAATTCTGCATTTTACATGCAGTGCAAAAATAACCAGCAGCAATGCCAATTGGCACAGTTGCCACTGAACTGTGACAACAGGTCTGATTTCTCGCTATTATCAGTGATCCATTTTTAAAAAATGTATGGATGTTATTTCAGAAGGGTTAGGATGCCCATTTTCTTCTATTCCTAGAATTTCATTATCTTTACACATTAAAAAGGCCTTCATGAACAAAGATTACCGATAACTTCATAATGAAGTTCTTGATGCTCTCTTAGGTTGGTTGCTTGCAGAGGTTTCATTATCCAACTAGGAATCATCATCAGTGCTAGTGGGTTTGCGCCCTGTTTTATAAATAGTAGCTGGCCCTCCAAGTGTTGTTGGGAGTGTGGTTGGATAATGAAATGCGTGTAAGCAAATAACCAAGCTCAGAGAGCACCAAGAGCTCCACAGTTCAATCCCAAGCTACATGTGTTCTCTTCTATTGAACTTCATAATGGTTTGGTTGAAGCAATTAGAATAGAAACCAACAATTCTTTTGTAAATATGGGAAAATAGGTGAAAATAGGTGACTGTGACAGCCAGCTAAGTTGACCATGCTCTGCAGTGTCAACTGGATGCTCAGAGCTCCATTGATAAAATAACAATAAATGGCAGGCTGACAAATAGGTCTTTTACAATCCCAGTCACCAAATATAATGTTGGCCTTTGCATGTTTCTCAGTTGCTGACAGATTTGATCGACTCTTGCTGTCTCATTGCTGTAATGCATTATCAGCCCTTTAACTTAACATAGGAGATATTTCTTATCCATCATTCTTTGCCCACAGAGAAAATTACATATCTTCCACATTATATTCCCTCAAAGATTCAGGTGGCAACAGCTGTTGCATTGTTCTTCACAGAACTGTTTGACTATATTTTTTTGTAAAGGTTATGGGTTTTCATCATACTAGTCAGGCCATTTTTTAGAAAGCTGAACATTTGATAGGATCTTTTTTACTCTATCTTCATCCCCCAGAAATCATCTCACTCTGCTGTTAGCTATTACTATCTATTATTCCATTTTTACCTTATTCTTCCACCAAGAAATTTAGAAAGGCAAACTCAATTCTCACTTAGAGAATATTCTTACAAACATGCTACAAAGACTGAGAATGAACAAATGATCAGAGCTGTGTGGAAAATATAGAAGACGCATAGTTCACATCCATACAATCTCCATGGTCTGTAGCAAAGTTGTCCCAGTAATCATTTCCACAGGATATGTCCTCATGCCACCACCTCTGTCTTATTATCAGCTTGTATTCCCAAACAGCTTTAGAAACTCCATTCTGGAAGCATTTTTTTTCTACACTGGCTCAAGACCTCTCCTTTGGACTGTCCATAGTGGATGGAGAAGGAGGTTTAAGGTGACATGGTCTGGGTAGCAATCTTTTCAGCCCTAATTTCTCTGACATTTTCTGTGGAACCCTTCATTCCATCTGATCTCTGCACTGTGTGGTTTACAGTGAGGGCTTGTCTATGAGGCTCAAAACCCAATTTGTACATTGGTTAAGATTAAATGGGTTGCTCGACTGGCCAATCAATTGTCATTGAATGCAAGCCCTGAAATTGACTAGCCTATCCTTGGCCTAACAACTGAAAGTGCAGTCGAAAGGACCCAGCTCCAAAAGACCACTACATGATGGAAAATTCCCATCCGGTGGTCACTATACCACCTTTTTTCAATCAGGGGTCTTGGAATTTTGTCTATCTGAGTGTATGGGCTGCAAGGCATCATGACTGATTCACGTTCACTGTGGAGTGTGCAATATTTTAGGTGGCATGATTTTCTATAGTCCAGGATGTGGGAAGAGCTCTGAAAGGTACAAAACTGGTGCTATTTTAGTCAAGAGACATTGTGCAATGTCAAGAGACATTGTGCATTTCAATGGATTTTATTAGAAAATTAGAATGATAGATGAGCGAATAATCCAGATTTTTTGTACCAGAATTTTGCTGTCTGGTTCTCTCATAAAATTCTGTGAAAGGCAAAGAGAAAAATAATAAAAGTATGCTTGAAAACACTCAAGTTTTGATATTAAGCACTTCTCCTTATAATCAAAGTAGTACACATTTTTATGCATGGCATGATAGAATGATAAGTTCTATAGGACTAAAACAATCGTATCTAAGAGTCCTGAAGGAGCTTACGGATATTATCTCAAAGGTTCTTTCTGTAAACTCTGATAAGTTATGGAGGATGGGTGTAGTGGCAGAGAAATGGAAAAAAGCAAATATTATTCCTATCTTAAAAAAACAAAACAAAAAGGAAATAGGCAATTACTTGGCTTAATGCAAATACTAAGCAAAATTCTGTAATAAATTTTAAATAGTCTGTTTATGAGCATGAAGAATAGGTGCTTGCTAGGAGCCAGAATGGGTTTACCAAGAATAAATTATGCCAACCCTCTTTTTTGACAGAGTGACCAATTTAGTTGACCACAGGAATGCAGTGAGCACAGTTTACCTTGAGTTGGACAAATATTCAAGTCTCCTGTGAAATCCTGTCAGAGACGATGGCAGCATGTCCTGAACGATACAATAGCTGAGCAGTCATAGTTACTGAATGCATCTCATTGGCTCCCCATGAAGCCCAAATGAAGTATTGAATGCCTTACATAGGGCTTTATTCTAAGTCTGTTCTGCTGTTCACCTTATTTATGTAACCAGATAAGAGATTTTGAAGTATAATTATGAAATCTATAGACCACACAAAAATGGGGAGGATACAAATACTCAGACAATAGTATCAAGATTAAGGAGACTCTAGACAAATTGGTACAATGGGCAGCCATCAGCAAGATAGATTTCAACAAACACAGATGCAAGTTCCTTCCTTTGGTAGGAAAAATAAAGGCATAGCTACTGGGCACTAGTATGTGTGTAAAGGGATTCAGTGATTTGGTGTTTCATAACCTGAACATGAGCGAATAGTATAATACAGTTTCCAAAAAAATATATAGTCTGCATCAACATAATTTTAGTAACAATATCAAGAAAAATGATCATGCCTTTATACTGTGTGCTCAGACCACATCCAGCACCTTACATCCAATGCCAGGCATCACATGTTAGAATACTAACAAGAAGAATACTAACCAAATGATATGTGGCCAAAGGAGAATAAACAAGATGATAAATAATCTGAAATTTTTTAAAAAAACCTTATTAGGAATAATTGAAATTGGGAAATGTTTAGTCTAAAGAAGAAAAGACTACGGGGAGACATCATCTGAAGTAGATAAGGCAGAACTGTTCAAAGTTGTTGCAGAATATACAGAAGTAGCAGATTTTAACTGGACAAGAACATTTTCCTGACGGTGAGAGCAATTTGAACACTATTAATGGCAAATAATGGAACAGACTCCCTCCAGAACTGGTGAATTCTCTTTCACTGGAGATAGTTAAACAGAGGAAGGACAACAGATAGTAATACATTTCTGCATTGGGCAGGGCATGAGACTAGATGATCTCCAAAGTTCTTTCCAGCCCTTAAAGGTAAAGGTAAAGGTTCCCCCGCACGTGCGTGCTAGTCGTTTCCGACTCTAGGGGCCGGTGCTCATCTCCGTTTCAAAGCCGAAGAGCCAGCGCTTGTCCGAGGACGTCTCCGTGGTCATGTGGCCGGCATGACTAGATGCCAAAGGCGCACGGAACACTGTTACCTTCTCACCGTAGTGGTCCCTATTTTTCTACTTGCATTTTTACATGCTTTCGAACTGCTAGGTTGGCAGAAGCTGGGACGAGTAACAGGCGCTCACTCTGTTACGCGGCACTTGGGATTCGACCCGCCAAACTGCCGACCTTCTGATCGACAAGCTCAGCGTCCTAACCCACTGAGCCACCGCGTCCCTCATTCCAGCCCTTACATCCTGCCAATCTGGAATTAAGAATATTTGGCTGATTTTGAGCTAAATTCTAGCATCAATTAATATAAGTAACTTATATGGCATACTGCTAAGTTGAAATGAAATACATTTGTGACAGATTGGCAACCATACCTAGTCAAACATTAAGCTATATGCATATTAGTGCTGCACTCTAGATGTACTGTAAATTGGTATCCAAAAGGTGAGAAAGGGGAAAGATAAAACAAGCTGTGCAATTAGCTTCTCAAACTGTACTAAAAAAAAAAATCATGTTTGAAATCGGGGTGGGGGTGCTTCTAAACTCACTGAACATGCAATTTGCCAAATATTTGGTTGCTTGCTTTATTTAAAACATTTATATAGCCACCCATCTTATATCAAACAGACAAAAATTAAAACAACAATAATAAAACAACATAAAAACTGGATTCAAACCATCAGACACTGAAAACGAAAGCCTGGCACCAAGTTAAGCTCTGAACATGCAGTCACCTCATCCTATCCCAGCACTTGGGGGATTTTTTTCTGTAACTGCACCCTCACCCCAGGATACAAGCTGCTCCTAGTTACAGTAACATGTGAATTGACATTAGGAATCAAAATTATGCTGGATTAAAAGTTCAGCTGTAATCAGACAGATTAGTTTCTTTGCCAAGATAAACTAATTATCTGATTAATCTCACTTTTTTTACAGGCAACCTTGCAGTGTTTTTTTTTAAAAAACACCCTTCTATTGATGCTGTCCTTGTTTATTTGGCCATGTGCTGCACAAAAGGGTATATTTAGCTTCAGTGTGTTTTGCAGGCCTACATCTTGTAACTCAACAGGAACTCTCTGGAGTCAAAGCTAAAGATACTGTGACATGCTTGGAAATTTATGACCAGCTGTAAAAAGGGCTGCTGTGGTGGTCAGAATACTGGAGCAGTCTGGTTTTTCAAATGAGAGAGAAGGCTGAATTCAACTCTCCAATATTCTGAATTTGTGGCAGGCAAGGGACACTTGACCAGGCTTAAAATAGCCATTGAAGAAGCTCTTCTGTTGTTTGAAGTGATGCACAGACACTAACAAACTTAAAAACATAAAGTATGAACATCAAAGACTGAGAAGGAAAGGATACACTGGAGAATAGAGTAAGTAAAGTCTCTGTTTTATAGGACTTCTGGCTACTCTGGGGATGGTATCATATTTATCATGAGACACAAGAATGGGATCTGAACAAACCAGTTCAACTATTTTTTTAATATGGGAAAGTTGCTTCCTCCCATAATTCTGGCAAGATGGAGCTTTCTTCAGTACCCACTGCTACACAAAACAATAGCAGATTGCTACAGTCTTGATATTCCTGCTCCTCAAAAGACTTTTTGAGGTTGCAACAGGTTCCATTGTGAATCAAGAAAATTGACTTAACTGGCAAACAGCAAAAGGAAAATACTTGAGCTCATTGCTATGAAGAATGTGGAAGTATTGAATGGTCTCTACTTACAAGGAAGGAAACAGAAAAGCTTCTTTTTCTGAGAAAAAACTGCTCTGAGTAGGCCAAGTCAATCTTTCACTCATTCCTTTCTCATTTCTTCCATCAGCAGCTGCAGCTGCTTAGAGCAGGAAAGTATGAACTTGTTTTGTTTCAAGTTTTCCTCCTGTTCAAGTGTGCTTGGAACTACATTTCCTGTTCTTGAAAGAATGGAAGTACTATACTGTCAAGGCTAAAAATATTTTGACCAACAAAGGATGAGTAACTTCTCACTATATATAAATTAAAGCCCTGTATTTATTTGGTCCCAAAGTCAATGAAGCACACTGACACTGGTTTATCCCACACAACTGCCTGTTGTTATGTCAAGTAATGTTGTGTTTTACTGCATTATTGTACCGGTAACTGTTCCAAGTAGAATTATGCTGTACTACTAATACAATGAAGCTGAAACTTATCTGGTTTACTGTTCTCAAAAGGGAAAGTCACTTTTTCATTTTTAATTTCCATTTAGTTTTTTTTTTTAAAGAAAATTCTGCCTCAGAATCTAAATTTATTTCTAAATCCTAAGTAAGGTCTGTTTTACAACTGACAGATAGAGATAAAATATTTATATCAAGTCTGTAACATGTACAAGCAGAAAATACTCTGCCCTCCAGTTACATGTATCAACAAGAAGGCAGCACCAACTTTAGCAGCTGATTGTGGGTGTTGCAGTGAGAAATATGTGAAGTAGTTCCTATAACATGAGAGAAATATCCAAAAAAACCCTCCAAAGTTTATTAAAAGAAACATATAAATATACAACAGCACTAGATCTATTACATAAAATTGATTATTGATGCCATTTGTTTATTGATTAGTAATAAATAATTAAATGTCATCAATAATTAATTTTATGGAGCACTGAAAGATGTCAAATGTATTTTGATCTTTCTCAGCAACAAGTTAAATAAAATGTATACACAAATGATAATGATTTTCTGGCTGCAGCATGTGGTTTTTGAAGTCTCTATCCATGTTCTCCTTTGCCATCTAAGTACTATTGTTGTGGTGATTTTGCTTAAGTTTTGTATGTATTTAATAAGGAGATCCCCTTCATGGATTACTGCCTTGTCGTGGTGAAGGGGCATGTGTAATTCAATGAAGCTATGAGCTATGCTGTGCAGGGCCACCCAAGATGGACAGGTCATAGCAGAGAGTTCTGACAAAACGTGATCCACTGGAGAAGAAAATGGCAACCCACTCCAGTATCTTTGCCATGAAAACCCCATAGACAGTACTAAAAGGCAAAAATATATGACACTGAAAGATGAGCCCCTCAGGTCAGAAGGCATCCAATATGCTACTGGGGAAGAGCAGAAGACTAGTACTAGTAGCACCAGAAAGAATGAAGCGACTAGGCCAAAGCCGAAAGGACGCTCAGCTGTGGATGTGTCTGGTGGTGAAAGGAAAGTCCGATGCTGTAAAGATTTTTTCTCCATAGGAACCTGGAATGTAAGATCCATGAATCAAGGAAAGCTGGACGTGGTCAAACAAGAGATGACAAGTCTGAACATTGACATCTTAGGAATCAACAAACTAAAATGGACAGGTATACTACTGCGGGCAAGAATCCCTCAGAAGAAATGGAGTAGCCTTCATAGTCAATAAAAGAGTAGGAAAAGCAATACTGGGATACAATCCTCCAAATGACAGAATGATCTCAGTTCAAATCCAAGGCAAACCTTTCAATATCACAGTAGTCCACGTCTATGCCCCAACCATCAGTGATGAAGAGGATGAAATTGTCCGGTTCTATGAAGCCCTACAGCACCTTATAGAACTAACACCAAAAAAATGATGTCCTTATCATCATGGGGGGATTGGAATGCTAAAGTAGGAAGCCAAAAGATAACCGGAATAACAGGCAAGTTTGGCCTTGGAGTACAAAATGAAGCAGGGCACAGGCTGATAGAATTTTGTCAAGAGAATACGATGGTCATAGCAAACACTCTTTTCCAACAACCCAAGAGACGGCTCTATACATGGACATCACCAGATGGTCAGTACAGAAATCAGATTGACTATGTGCTCTGCAGCCAAAGATGGAGAAGCTCTATACAGTCAGTAAAAACAAGACCAGGAGATGACTGTGGCTCAGACCATGAGCTTCTAGTTGCAAAAATTAGGCTTAAACTGAAAAAAGTAGGGAAAAGCACTAGGCCACTCAGGTATGAATTAAATCATATCCCTGATGAATATACAGTAGAGGTGACAAATAGATTTAAGGAATTAGATCTGATAGACAGAGTGCCTGAAGAACTATGGACAGAGGTTCGCAACATTGTACAGAGGTAGCAACTAAAACCATCCCAAAGAAAAAGAAATGCAAGAAAGCAAAATGGCTGTCTGAGGAAGCTTTGCAAATAACTGAGGAAAGGAGGGAAGTGAAAGGCAAGGGAGAAAAAGAAAGATACGCCCAATTGAATGCAGAATTCCAGAGAATAGCTAGAAGAAATAAGAATGCCTTCTTAAATGAACAGTGCAAAAAATTAGAAGAAAACAATAGAATAGGGAGGACCAGAGATCTCTTCAAGAAAATTGGAGAGATGAAGGGAACGTTTCATGCAAGGCATGATAAAGGACCAAAATTGCAGGGACCTAACAGAGGCAGAAGAGATTAAAAAGAGGTGGCAAAATTACACAGAAGAACTATACAAGAACGAGCTTAATGTCCCTGATAACCACGATGAGGTGGTCACTGACCTCAAGCCAGACATCCTAGAATGTGAAGTGAAATGGGCCTTAGGAAAGCTGAGCAACAACAAAGCTAGTGGAGGTGACAGTATTCCAGCTGAGCTATTCAAAATCTTAAAAGACGATACACTCAATTTGCCAGCAAATTTGGAAAACTCAACAGTGGCCACAGGATTGGAAAAGATCAGTTTACATTCCAATTCCAAAGAAAGGCAGTGCCAAAGAATGTTCAAACTATCGCACCATTGCACTCATTTCACATGCTAAGTAAAGTTATGCCTAAAATCCTCAAAGCTAGACTCCAGCAGTATGTGGATCGAAAACTACCAGAAGTACAGGCAGGATTTCGAAGAGGCAGAGGAACTAGAGATCAAATTGCCAACATATGCTGGATCATGGAGAAAGCTAGGGAGTTCCAGAAAAACATCTACTTCTGCTTCATTGGCTATGCTAAAGCATTTGATTGTGTGAAGCACAACAAACTGTGGCAAGTTCTTAAAGAGATGGGAGAGATGGGGAAGAAATGGAGGTAGTGACAGATTTTATTTTCCTGGGCTCTAAGATCACCACAGATGGGGACTGCAGCCAAGAAATTAAAAGACGCTTGCTCTTGGGGAGGAAAGCCATAGCAAATCTAGACAGCACACTAAAAAGCAGAGACATCACCCTGCCAACAAGCGTGCGCATTGTCAAGGCTATGGTCTTCCCAGTTGCAATGTATGGCTGTGAAAGTTGGACCATAAGAAAGGCTGAGCGCCAAAGAATTGAGGCCTTTGAATTATGGTGTTGGAGAAGACTCCTGCAAGTCCCTTGGACTGCAAGGCGATCAAGGCAGTTTGTATTGGCAGGGGGACAGAGATCTACCCCAAGGCCCCTCACGTGGGGTGCCTCAGGGGTCGGTTCTCTCCCCCTCCTGTTTAACATCTACATGAAGCCGTTGGGTGAGATCATCCGTGGCTTTGGGGTGAGGTATCACCAATATGCGGATGATACCCAGTTGTTCATCTCCACCCCGAGCCAACCCAGTGATGCCCTTGACATCATGTCCCAGTGCCTGGAGGCGGTGCGGGTCTGGATGGGAAGGAACAGGCTCAGGCTCAACCCCTCCAAGACCGAGTGGATGTGGATATCAGCATCTCGTACTGTCCAACAAGTTCCTTCTCTTTTGATGGGGGGGAGGTATTGCCCCCTCAGAAAGGGCTCGCAACTTGGGTGTCCTCCTGGATTCATGGCTCAACTTGGATGACCATCTAACGGCCGTGACCAGGGGGGCCTTTGCACAGGTTCACCTAGTGCGCCAGTTGTGCCCCTTTTTGGACCGAGATGCCCTATGAATGGTTACCCACGCCCTTGTCACTTCTCGTTTGGATTACTGCAATGCTCTTTACATGGGGCTGCCCTTGAAGAGCACCTGGAGGCTTCAACTGGTGCAGAATGCGGCCGCGTGGGTGCTTATGGAAGTATCTCGGTACTCCCATGTTACACCACTCCTGTGCGAGCTGCATTGGCTTCTGGTTGCCCTCCGGGTGTGATTCAAGGTGCTGGTTATAACATTTAAAGCCCTACATGGCTTAGGCCTGAGGTACTTGCGAGACCACTTGCTGCCATTGTCAACCTCCCATCGCCCGGTTCGCTCTCACAGAGTCGGCCTCCTCAGGGTGCCGTCGGCCAGGCAATGCCGGCTGGCAACCCCCAGGGGGAGAGCCTTCTCTGTGGGCACGCCGACCCTCTGGAATGAATTGCCCCTGGAGCTGCGGACGACCCCTGACCTTTGGTCCTTCCGCCATGACCTGAAGATGTGGTTGTTCCAACAAGCGGGCCTGGACTGACTACGGTTTTAATTAGCTTTTTACTGGTTTTTAAATTGTCATATAATTATTGTATTTATTGTTTAATTCTTTTTTAAATTTTTTATTTTATGTTTTTAATTTTTATTGTTGTGCGCCACCCTGAGTCCTTAGGGAGAAGGGCGGCATATAAATTTAATAAAATAAATGAAATAAATAAATAAAACCGGTCAGTCCTAGAGGAGTAATGTGTGGTAAATAGTGATGTAAAAAAAAATTAAAATGAGCAGCCAAATTGAGGATGAGGGACAGTGGGTTCCATAAAATGGGAGAAATCCTTGTTTTCTGTTCTGTCCCTTTTGTCTTAAGATGCAGCATCTGCATGACTGTACAGAATAGAAGGTAATATTCTGGATAAGATGATATCTGGCTATGTCATTTTGGGGCATGTTAGACATATATAAGCTTCTGTTGATCACAATGCACTTCAATGGATTCTGATCCATGAAAGTCCTCAACTTTACATCCATCTCATGCAAGTGGAAGAGAGCAGATGAATTGGAAGAGAGGTCTCAGAAAAATCCTTTCATGCTTTGGTTGTTCCTGTGATTGTCATTTGGGGACATGTATTTAGTGCTCCTCCAAAAAATTACTAGATCTAGACTTAAACAATCAAATCTACTAGTCTCAGAAGATCACTACATCCACAATCAGAAACAGCCTATGTAGCAGATAACTGCCATGAATTACTTTTGGGGTAGTGACTTGTTACTTGTACAACTTGAAATATAAGCTTTTCTGTCAGACATGTGCTCAGAGGTGTCCAAACCCACTCTACCATATGACAAGGCCAGAGATTGCTTTTCCTGTCAGCAGGTGATGCTATCTGGGAGAGAAAATATAGCTATAGGAATCCACCAATGTTTTAAATTGTTTCATCTAAAAATTTAAGGACAGTACCAGTTACAAGCCTTATCAGTGACGCAGATTAGAGCTCAGCTTCAGGGCAGTGCAAATTATGCCAACATACTTTTCTGTCTAGTGAAGGAGAAATACATGTTAACATAGCCACAAGGAACAACCCCAAGAAGGACTCATTAAAACTTAAGTTTTAGTTTGAGAAAAGAGCAATGAAGATAATCAGCAGACTGGAAAGTCATATCACGAAAGAGTAAAGAATGTTTAGCCTTGAGAAATTTGATAGGGATATAATAACACTCCTTAAATTCTTAAAGGATGTTACACAGGAAGAAGTACAGAGCAATTTCTATTGTTCCTGAGTGGAGGACATAGAGTAGCTAAGTTACAAAAAGGCAGACTGCAATGGACAGAAAAATCCTCTTAAGAGAAAAAAGCAGTTTTAGGATGAAAACCAATAACTTCTCTTAGCTGATGGATAACTTCACTAATAGACAGCCACGTTAATTTGGATTCTTGCATGGAGCAGAGAGCTTGTATAGATCAGGGGTCTTCAAACTTGGCCCTTTTATGACTTGTGAGTTTCAACTCCTAGAATTACTCAGCCACTGCCTGGCTGAACAATTCTGGGAGCTGAAGTCCACAAGTCATCAAAGGGCCAAGTTTGAAGACCCCTAGTATAGATGGCCTAACAGAATATCATTAATTTTGTGGCTCATGAAGGGAAACAGATCTATAGGTTTAGGGATATTTATTTTTTGTTTTGTTTCCTAATAAAATAACATTTAAAAACTCATTCTCTTTTCAAACAGATACAGAATTTTCCATTAACAACAGTGTAAGTCTTGTGAGAGTTTTCTGGCTGAACCTGAAATCTAAAATACAATTCTGTCTGCAGAAATGCAGTTCAATTTTTCCATTGCTCAATTAATGAAACCCATGAACACAGAAATTGACTGAATGCATATTTAAAATTGAACCTCACATTTTTATTGTTTCTCTCTTTTTTGGCACTGGGAATATCAGAAGAACATAGCAGAAAACAAATGAAAGGAACGAATAGCCACATCAACAACAACAATAAAATGAAGAACAAAATATAGTAATTTCTAATTTGTTTAGGTCATATTTACAACTGATGCTCATATGAACTAATGAACTTGTTGCCATGGGAAAGTTGAAGGCCACCTATTACATCAATGATGCCTCCTATTCAATTAGCTTAGCCTTTTTTCTACTATTGTGGCATTGTTTAAATCATGACTTCCCTCTGATGACAAAATGACATTCAAAGTAAGTATTAAGCCCTCCCACCCACATTCCCATGAACTTGCGGAGTGGGGGTTGCTTTGCAAAGTTTCTTCTAGAGCGGTGGGCAGACTGATCTCCTTGCTGAGAATTTGCACCTTATCCTGGTCCCTGGGATTTTTCCTTTCCTACTTGTAGCTAAGTGTGGGGTTTGGGCTACCACTCCTCCCCAAATCCTCTCTGGTTGCTCTGGTTTGTTATTACCATACAAAATATCAAAATTAAGTTGGAATTGTGTGCCATCTGGCTGCTGCTTTTTGCATCTTTTCAATAGCCAGTGGGAAAAAGTCCTGGAGGGACAGAGCTTATAGGTAAGGCAGATTAGACCTCAGCCTCAGAGCAGCACCGGTTTTCTCTTTACTAAAGTACTGAGCTTTATATTGCCAATTTGACCAAAAAGGGATCAAGGGATCCACTGCTTCAAGTTATAAAGAAGAGCAATTATTATCAATTATCAAGAACCATTTTAGTTATAATTATGATTGTTGTTATGGGCACATAGTGTACCAGAAAGAGCTCAATGGATTTGGATTCTGTGTATGTGTATGTGTGTGTGCGTGTACGTATGTACATACATATGTACCTCTCATAATATATGTGCTGTCCTCGTAATGCAAATAATAGTTGATAACCAATAGTTATTCATTAAAAACTACGACTTATTACTATAAAACAAAACAATGTGAAATCACAACTACCAGTTCTTTAGCTGGCTTTCATATACATCAAGTTCTTCCCAAGAATCTAAGGTGGCATAATTTATTGGTATAGCATATCTGTGGATCCAAGCAGTGTGGCTTTTTGTATTTGACCAATGAAAAGTTTGTCAATGCACAGATTTTCTAAGTACCATCCAAGACTTTTTGTATGACACTCAGTTTGCTGATAACTACTAGGACCACCATAGCTGCTTTATGCCATAATTTTTCAACTTTTCAGATTTTAATACTTCGTGATCTTCAATTCTTTGACTGTTATTTTACTATCTCCTGGTATTACCACATCAATTATCCATTTCCTTCTTTTCAATCACAGTTAAGTCACACAATCAATGTGTTGTGTGCTAAGACTTTACTAGTTTGTATTTAGAAATCATTTTAATTTACACTTGCAAACTGAAATAATTTAGACAAGAGTCATTTAAGAGTGGTGTTAGTTTGGACATTGCTTTTTTCATCACTCCACTTTTTATCTTGTGTCTTTTTTCTTTTTCCATCTATTTAACACTGAAAACCTGCCTTTTGAGATAGCATTCAAGTTTCCTTTTGTAACTGTTTTAATATCTTTAAAAAAGTCTGGACTTCATAATTAGGTAAAGGTAAAGGTTCCCCCGCACATGCGTGCTAGTCGTTTCTGACTCTAGGGGCCGGTGCTCATCTCCGTTTCAAAGCCGAAGAGCCAGCGCTTGTCCGAGGACGTCTCCGTGGTCATGTGGCCGGCATGACTAGACGCCAAAGGCGCACGGAACACTGTTACCTTCCCACCGGAGTGGTCCCTATTTTTCTACTTGCGTTTTTACGTGCTTTCGAACTGCTAGGTTGGCAGAAGCTGGGACGAGTAACAGGTGCTCACTCTGTTACACGGCACTCGGGATTCGACCCGCCAAACTGCCGACCTTCTGATCGACAAGCTCAGCGTCCTAACCCACTGAGCTTAAACATATATTTAAGAAATATAGAACAGGCTGATCAAATAATCTAAGAAATCAGTGAAGTCCGTATATTAGGAAGTTTCTCTATATCTGGTCTTACTCCATTTCCTCAGATATGCTCAGTAAACCCAGTATCCCATACAGAACTAATTGTATTTAGTGCTTTTTAATTCAATCTGCCAAGTTATGACCTGATTCATGGTTCCTGGTAACCAAATCGCAATCTCCAAAATGCACATCACATAGACAGAATGTAAAGACACAGTTTTGGTTCAGGTCTCCATCTTTTTGCTTCTGTTTCTTACCTTTACTTAAAAAGCTTCCCCCTGAATAATATAAACTTTAAAAAAAATGTCTGTTTATATCTAGGAACAGAAAAGGACTATTAGGCCATTTTTCTTCAGTGGAAGTTTATTCAATGCATGACATTTGTCACTGTGTTTTATGCTTCTCAAACTATATATAGACAAGGAAATTTGCAGCCGACAGAGACAAATTCTAGAAAAGTTGAAAAACTAGATCTTTGAATAGTGTTTCCTTGTAATATAGGATATGGTTATTTCCAATTGTTCATCACTTAGCCTGATCTTTTCAAAAGAGATTAAATTTTTAGCACTGAACACAGAGTCTATACCTAATTTGGGAAACCCAACAGAAATCTGCAAAAGCATTTTCTTATATACACCGACATATCACAGTTCTGCCCAAAAACTAGGTGAGTTTGCATGCGCACACATACACATTATATAGGTTATGTACATTTTGAGATTATAAAACTTCCTGGTGACATTGTTCCAGGACTTGGAATTTGCTTATTTTGCCCGGACAATGACTCTGATTTACAAGATCTATATTACAAATAGCAGATAATTTTTGTATTAGTATCTTCATCCTTGATATATAATTTAGCCTTAATTCTTCCTCTTATAATAATAATGCTTAATGCCAGGAACTTTAAATCTTGGATAAAAGGTATCTATCACCCTGATAGATCTATCACCCTGATCCTCCTGAATAAGCAAGTCAAGCTTGATTAATAGTCTGAAACAGCTGAACATTTGGTGTTCATTTTTTCAAAAAGAAACAAATGAGAGCGTTATTTACAAAACCAAAAGCATTTCTGCCCTGGACATTATGAAATGAAAGAACCACTCATTTCATTAGCCCGGTTTGTCTTCGTCCTAAATCACTGGTTATAATGTTCTAAGGTCTTTAAATAAGTATGATTGTCAGATGGCAAATTCTACAGTGCTGTCAAGCCAAAGTTCAACAGCCAAATACAAATTGTCAGCATTTATTTACAAGGCAGATGTAAGCTGTTTTAATTTCATCTCTGCTTTTGCAATGAGCTCCTGTCCCTTGAAAGAACATACTGTATGATACATTATTTTAAGAGTTGGATTCAAAGTGAATTGGAATATTGGTCCCTTTAACAGCATTTGTTAGTAGCAAGCAACCACCAATAATTGATACCAGCTGAAGAGAATTGAGATTTATGATAGACTTAATCCACACAGATTTTTTTTTAAAAAATCCAGCATGTTTTCCCCTCCATTTGTTATCTAGCATCAATTCTGACCCTTTCTCTCCTTGCTCATTACTATAGCTGCTACTACAAGCACAATAGTGGGAGCTGATTATTTAGGGTAGCAGGGCATGCAGTTCCGCCATCTGCTTTGTACACCAGTTGTTACTAATGTCTATAGTGTACTTTGCAGCATCCAAATGCTTATTATTGATATTGGAAAAGCAGCCAGTGGTCATTCTGTTCTCATTCTATCTTCTGACCTATCCAGACCCATTCTACTGATCTTTATCAGCTGCATTCTCTTTCTTTATTCATTTCTTTCTATGTAAATTGGGCTGAAAAAAAATATACAAAAAAATTGGTTAAATAGCAAGCCTTCTTTCTATCTCTCAACTGGAATCCTCCTTCCCCCCACTTTAGAAAGCATTAGTTCTCTATTCCAGAACAGATCATCTGCTGACAAGTGACTTTTCTTGAAGTACTTTTCAATAAACTTGAAAGGTTACCTTCAAATTCTGACAAAGCAATTCATATTTTAAATTGCAATGGAACATAAGAAAGATCAATGAAAGATTCTTAAAACGAATTCACATATACATATAACTACAACTCATAAAGAAATTGGGTACTTTGGGATCAAATGATATCTAAGAAATAAAAAATACAGAGCAACGCTATACAGAAAAACAAGACATGTGCAACAGCTGGATGTAAAAGTGAAGGATCTCAGTCAAAAGAACTCTATATTAGAAGCAAAGGTATTAGAAAATGAAAATATAAGGGATAAAATGGACGGAGAATTGAGCCTTGTTCAGTATCATCAGATGCAGTATGCTATTAGAATCAGGGGTTTAAAGGAGAATTGTAAAGAAGATTTAAAGCAGCTGATTTCTGAGGCTCTGGAAGGGGTATTGGGCCAGCCAGCATCTGAAATTGAGGGAAATATGGACAAAATTTTTCGTGTAAATTCATGGATTGCAAGACAGAGGAAGTTACCCAGAGATGTGGTGGTCTATTTTACAAAGAGAGTAATTAGAGATGAAGTCATTCAAACTGCTTATGATACTAAACTGGCAGTGGCTGAGCAAGAAGTCTTGGTTTTAAAAGAGATTCCTCCGAAGATTTTAAGGAGAAGGAAAGATTTTGCATTTTTAGTACAGGAACTTAAGAAATGTGATATTAAGTTTAGATGGGAGATTCCAGTTGGACTGGTGGTGACGCACGAAGGTAAAAGACATCGTCTGGTTACTGTGGCCCAGGCACGTGATTTTTTTAGCAATGTGTTAAAAGCAACCCCCCTATCATTTTTGGAAGCTGTAAAGGGATACGGCGAGGGAAAGCTTCAAGATGTTGCAGATAGACAGATAGAGGACAATGGTGTTGGAGGGGATCAAGATACAGTCTCATCGGTTGTTGCAGGAGGCCAGAGGATGACGCGTGCCGCCCTAAGAAGAGCGAGACGAGAGCAAGAGCAAGACCAGCAGAAAGTTATGGAATCTCCAAAGTGTACTTACAGTGAAGCTGTGGGAGGGGCGCGGTCCAAAGAGGTTTTGGGGGTCATGACAGACGTGCTCCAAAAGCTATGGAGCGTCAAGATTGGTGATTAAATTTTTAAATTAGAATGTCAATGGATTAAATTTATCATAGAGGAGAAAGAAAGTTTTTTTTTAATATTTAACACAATTTAAGATTGATGTTATTTGCTTGTTAGAAAAGTATATGTTGAACTAAGAATGGGTACGCAAGCTCCTAATTAACAACAAGTTGTCTTACAGACTGCCTAAACCTTTTTTTTACTCTTTTTATTTGAACTTAAGGATGATTTAGAACTGCGAGACATTTGGCGTGATACATGCAAGAACTATTTTTGATCATAGTTTAGTTTGGTTGGGGATTATTAAGGTTAATACAGTAGAGATAGGCGCTTTTGGCGCGTAACTGAGAATTTGTTTAGAAATTAGAGAAAGGTGGGAGAATGTAAATAGTAGGTGAAAGTTTTTTTTCTTTTTTTTTGAAATTAATATGAATAAGGACTGGGATTAAGAAAATCTATTCTGAGTAAAGCTCTTTTTCTGTTTTCCTCTTTTTCTTTTTTACTTTATTTGTAATATTAATATTGTTTGTATTCATTTTATATGAGCTAGAGGGAGATAGAATTAATAGTTTATTGTTGATAACATAGGGGTGCCTATGTTTGTTTTTCGATTTTATACCCTGTATTTAGCTCTGGGAAGTCGGGGGGGGGGAGGAGGGGATGGGGGAGAGGGATAGGGAGGGTTAGATAGGGGTGGGGGAGGGGGGGATTAAAGTCAAAATGTATTGTAAAACTTTTTAAATAAAAAAAAGAAAAAGAAAACCAAGACATGAGAAAACAACTTTCTTTGGTTTCAAGTTTACTGAGTCACTGAAAAATAATTCAGTCTTCATTTACAGCATTCCCCAAACTGGCTTTAAATCAGCACTCTCCCAAAACTCACTTTTTAAATAAATTTCAAAAAGACAAGATTTGAGAGCGAATTTTATAACAGAAATAATTGAGAACAGTGTTCATCATGAGTAGAACTACATGTTTTGATTGAATCTCAAGGAGGAAATACTGCAACAGTTTGCCAAAATGTCCAAGTGGATACGCATGCATGTTTCAAATCTACTGTAAGTAAGCTTTAAATTCCCAGAGTGAATATAGTTGGACAAAGATAAGGAGGGCTTCAAGAGCACTATGATGTAAGAAGGTTTTAAATGGCTGCTACATGCTGACTCTGACTAAAGGGAAAATGTTAACTCATATTAAATGAAGTCTTAATTTTTTTTAAAAAAAGAAAGAGTTAACTAATTAACTTTATTCACTTTATTCCCAGCCCATATATTTTTACATAAACATAATTTTCAGTGAAAAAAACTCCATTATGGACAAAAAGACTTCTCAGTTGATCCATGTCATCTTTAAGCACCAGGGAAGTAGAAACTGTGCCCTCAGATGTAATGCTTATTTAGAAAAGCAGACATGCCAATATCTTATAGGAATCAACTGCTTTCAGACCACAGCTTGTTACAGCCTTCGCTGAATATAGATTTAGAAGGTAAATCAGCAGTTCAAACCTCTGTTCCTAGAAATGAAAACTGCAGGCTAACTGCTTACCAAGGACAGCATATACATAGGTAGCATGGCTATTAGATAAAATAAGGATGCCACTGGCTCCCAGCAATGTGGAAGGAACACAGAACATTAACTATAGAATTAGGAAAAAAGCAGAATTGATAATTAGTTAAGTAGAATAAAAACCCAAACCTATAGCTTATAATAAGGGACGCGGTGGCTCAGTGGGTTAGGACGCTGAGCCTGTTGATCAGAAGGTCGGCAGTTTGGCGGGTCGAATCCCGAGTGCCGTGTAACAGAGCGAGCGCCTGTTACTCATCCCAACTTCTGCCAACCTAGCAGTTTGAAAGCACGTAAAAATGCAAGTAGAAAAATAGGGACCACTATGGTGGGAAGGTTACAGCGTTCCGTGAGCCTTTGGCGTCTAGTCATGCCGACCACATGACCACAGAGACGTCCTTGGACAAGCGCTGGCTCTTCGGCTTTGAAACGGAGATGAGCACCGGCCCCTAGAGTTGGAAATGACTAGCACGCATGTACGGGGGAACCTTTACCTTTACCTTATAGCTTACAATAGGGTGATGCTACATAATGTCTTTCTGATAGACTGGCTCAATGTGAGTGATCATTGACTCATGTTGTTCCCTGCCTGTTCTCAGGGTTTCCTCTAATTAGTAGGGGAGAAGATACTGGCAACTGTAGCTTACTGTATTCATTAGTTGGGCAAACTCAATCACTGACCTAAAATGACAAATGACTTACTCTTTAATAATAATAATAATAATAATAATAATAATAATAATAATAATAATAATAATAATAATAATAATAATAATAATAATTAGTTGGAAGGACCTTGAAGGTCATCTAGCCCAACCCCCTGCTCAGGCAATAAACCCTATACCATTTTGGACAAATGGCTGTCCAGTCTTTTGTTAAAAACTTCCAGTGTTGGAGCATTCACTGCTTCTGGAGGCAGGTTGTTCCACTGGTTAATTGTTCTAACTGTCAGGAAGTTTCTCCTTAGTTCTAGGTTGCTTCTCTCCTTGATTAAATTCCATCCGTTGCTTCTTGTCCTGCCCTCAGGTGCCTTGGAAAATAGATTGACTCACTCTTTTTTGTGGCAGCCCCTGAGATATTGGAACACTGCTATCATGTCACCCCTAATCCTTCTCTTCCTTAAACTAGAGACACCCAATTCCAGCAGCAGTTCCTTATATGTTTTAGCCTCCAGTCCCCTAATCATCTTTGTTGCTCTTCTCTGTACTCTTTCTAGAGTCTCAGCATCTTTTTTACATCGTGGTGACCAAAACTGGATGAAGTATTCCAAGTGTGGCCTTACCAAGGCATTGTAAAGTGGTATTAATACTTCATGTGATCTTGATTCTATCCCTCTGTTAATGCAGCCTACCACTGTGTTGGCTTTTTTGGCAGCTGCAACACACTGCTGGCTCATATTTAAGTGATTGTCCACTAGGACTCCGAGATCCCTCTCACAGTTACTACTATACTCAGCTATTATTTAAAACTGAAAATATACAAATCAGAGCAATTCCAAATTCTAACACTTAAAATGTTAGCTCTCTGAGTAGCCTATGGCTAATGATGAAATCCATATACTGTATAATCTAATATTACTGGCAATAAGCGTTCTAACTACAGATGGGATCTGCACATTCTTCAGATATATGCTTTGGATGCAATTAAGTTAGACATCATCTTTTAATGCTTTTAATAATATTTCCTGTCACACAAAAATTTGAACAGATTATTTCTCCAAATTTTCAGCTACCCCTATGAGCTCAGCTTAACTAACAACATTTCTTCCTTTTAATGTAAATTTTAGAAATTGGTTATGTTTATAATCCATGCCTTCACTTAAGTCAAGTCTTTCTAATCTCCCAGTTGTCCATATCAAAAGAATAACAGAATATTTTGAGTGGACATGTTTTCTTCATCATTTTAGCCTCTCAGGTATTCCAGAAAAAATATGAAGAAGACTAGAAAAAGTCTCAAACATAACATAGAAAGATATTAAACACAGAGATATTTAAGAGAGCATTCCAGCTGACTTTGTGCCTAATGCCATCTTTTATCATTTTTATTGTTTACCTGTATTTTGCTTTTATAATTGTTGAGATTTTTATTGATTTATGAAATTATGGTGTAGATTTAATTTTTCATATAGCTGGGGACAGATTTTAGATTATATTAAGATATAAATTTGGCAAGTGCATGAATGAATGGATGGATGGATGCCTAAGGCACTCATTTTGGTTTATGTCTTCTTAGTTAACTAATTATAGCTACAAAGCCTCTTAAATTGACCCTTTCATATGTATACATAATTTTCACTAACATTTCAACAATGTGTGCCTAAATTTCTCACTTTTCACAGATTAAAACATTCCAATGTTGTTCTTTTCTATTGAACAATTTCCAATGGCAACAGAAAACAACATAGCTCTGCATTTTGCATTGAACTGAATCAGAGCATGAATATGAACAGCAAATGCAGAATAATATGACATTATGATTAGAAGATTAAGACAGAATCCAGCTACAAATTTCTCAACTACTAAATCCAGGTTCAAATTTTTCAGCTACTGTGAACTTATAAGTGTGTATTGCGTAGCAACATATTTTCAGGCTAATATTCTTGCTCAACATAAATAAAAACCCATTGAAAGTAGCTTCCATCTTCAATCAAGTATTTAACTTTACTAAATTTCTGTAGGTTATCTGACCTGCAGAATTCAGCAGAAATGGTAACGTTTACTACTGAATGTTCATATTAAATGCAGCAGAATAATAGATTCGAAGAGTTCCCCCACAAATTGCCCTGACAAGGTCATTCTGTGTATTCCATTGAGTTAAGAATGAATTGATTGAATCATAACCATCTTTGATAGATACCTGACCAAATTATCTTGGAGAGCTTCATTTATTTCTCTCCTACTTTCTTTTCTTGTTCACAATCTCATGAAAAGATACATAGCAGCATATTTGGGTTCTTAATCATTTTCTTCTTGAAGAACACGAATGCTTTGCAACCTGTTGTACAAACAACAATGACACAATAAAGTCCAGTCATTCTATTAGCAAAAATGATGTCAGTTAGTTAGACAATCAATTTGACTGCCTGACTGATGATGTCATTACCTTGGCAGTAATTTATAAGATTGAAAGGAATGAACATATTGTGGAATTCAACTATTTCCCCCATCTATCAAGTACAATTCAGGGACAATAACCTGAAATTTGTTATTTGTAGATAGAAGAGATGCAATATGCCTTCCACAACACACAAACTGGATTATATATTTTTTATTTACTGTGTCACCTTTGCTTAATCATAGGAAAGCATTTTTAATATAATCATCCTAATTTATGCCCCCGAGTTACATTTCTATTGTTGAATCACCATAACTAACCTCAAGAAGAAAGAAATCTGTTACAATTCATTGATTCATTCAGTTTATATGATTGCCAAGTCAAAACAGCTCTGTGTAGTTTACAACAAATTTAAATTTGGCAGAGATGGCATTCTTGTTGTATTATTTTATTTTGGAAACAGACATACAAGGATCAAATCTGACATCTCGTTGTTGTTGTTGTTCTTAGCTGCGAAGTCGTGTCCAACCCCATGGACATTCCTCCAGGCCTTCCTGTCCTCTACCATCTTCTGGACTCCACTGAAGCTCACGCCTACTGCTTCAGTGACTCCATCCAGCCACCTCATTCTCTTTCGTCCCTTTCTTCTATTGCCCTCAATCTTTCCCAGCATTAGCCTCTTCTCCAGTGAGTCCTTCCTTCTCATTAAGTGGCCAAATTATTTGAGTTTCAACTTCAGGTTCTGGCCTTCTAAAGAGCAATCAGGGTTGATCTCCTCTAGGACTGACCGGTTTGATCGCCTTGCAGTCCAAGGGACTCGCAGCAGTCTTCTCCAGCACCATAGTTCAAAGGCCTCAATTCTTTGGCGCTCAGCCATTCTTATGATCCAACTTTCACTGCCATACATTGCAACTGGGAAGACCATAGCCTTGACTATATGCACTTTTGTTGACAGGGTGATGTCTCTGCTTTTTAGTGTGCTGTCTAGATTTACCATTGCTTTCCTCCCCAGGAGCAAGCGTATTTTAATTTCTTGGCTACAGTCCCCATCTGCAGTGATCTTAGAGCCCAGAAAAATAAAATCTGACACTACCTCCATTTCTTCCCCATCTATTTGCCAGGAATTGAGAGGACCACTGTTGAGTTTTCCAAATTTGCTGGCAAATTGAGTGTAGCACTTTTACTGCATCGTCTTTTAAGATTTTGAATAGCTCAGCTGGAATACTGTCACCTCCACTAGCTTTGTTGTTGCTCAGTTTTTCTAAGGCCCACTTCACTTCACATTCCAGGATGTCTGGTTCAAGGTCAGTGACCACCTCATCATGGTTATCAGGGACGTTACGCTCATTCTTGTATAGTTCTTCTGTGTAATTTTGCCACCTCTTCTTAATCTCTTCTGCCTCTGTTAGGTCCCTGCCATTTTGGTCCTTTATCATGCCCATTTTTGCATGAAACGTTCTCTTCATCTCTCCAATTTTCTTGAAGAGATCTCTGGTCCTCCCTATTCTATTGTTTTCTTCTATTTCTTCGCACTGTTCATTTAAGAAGGCATTCTTATTTCTTCTAGCTATTCTCTGGAATTCTGCGTTCAATTGGGCATATCTTTCTTTTTCTCCCTTGCCTTTCACTTCCCTCCTTTCCTCAGCTATTTGCAAAGCTTCCTCAGACAGCCATTTTGCTTTCTTGCATTTCTTTTTCTTTGCGATGGTTTAATTGCCACCTCTTGTACAATGTTGCGAACCTGTGTCTATAGTTCTTCAGGCACTCTGTCTATCAGATCTAATTCCTTAAATCTATTTGTCACCTCTACTGTATATTCATCAGGGATATGATTTAATTCATACCTGAGTGGCCTAGTGCTTTTCCCCACTTTCTTCAGTTTAAGCCTAAATTTTGCAACGAGAAGCTCGTGGTCTGAGCCACAGTCAGCTCCTGGTCTTCTTTTTACTGACTGTATAGAGCTTCTCCATCTTTGGCTGCAGAGCACTTATTCAATCTGATTTCTGTGTTGACCGTCTCTGACATCTCAGAGAATAGCAATTAGAGCGTTCTAAATATTATGAACAATAATTCCCATAATCTCTAATTACTGTTCATGATGGCTGATGGGATCTCGTCTACAAAATATCTTATCTACCCTTGTTCTAGATCAGGGGTGTCAAACTGCCGGTCCGCTGGCTGCTTGCATCATACAAATGCCGCACCCACCCCAGCTCCGGCAATGCAAAAAAAGTCGTGATACATTGTGACACATCATGTGATGCAGCGAGTTTGACACCCATGTTTTGATGACCAAAAAAAAAAAAAGGAAAAAAGTGATGAAGTACAGGTAGTCCTCGACTTACAACAGTTAGCTTAGTGACTGTTCGAAGTTACAATGGCACTGAAAAAAGTGCCCCCCAAGCCACAGCCGAGCAAGACACCTTCCTCCTGTCTGAGGTTTTCATTGTTGTGAGCATTTCTGTTGACGATTGGCAGTGGGGGTGGGTGTGAGGGGTGTTTGGTTTTTATTCCCCCCCTCTACTGGGTGGTTGCATCAGGTTTTTGTCACTTCACATGACCCTGGGATACTGTGACCATCATAAATCTGAATCAGTTGCCAAGCATCTGAATGTAAATCACAAGACCCTGGAGATGCTGCAACATTCCAGCTGATTCTTCTGGGCTCAGCAGAAGTGCCAGGATCAGCACCGAGCTCCAGCTGGAGCCTGGCACTAATCCTGGCGCTTCCGCTGAGTCCTGACAGTACTGCAGCTCCAGCCATCTCTCGCTCAGGCTTGTGCGGTGCTACCACCGGTTCAGCTCATTCCCCTGCCCCACTACCACTTTTCTAGGATGGACGCATACCACCTGCCAGGTGCCAATGTACCACAGGTGGTACCCGTACCACTGGTTGAAAAGCCCTGCTCTATGTGACCAAAACATCTCAACCAGTTCTTTCCTACTGCTAACAAATGTCTGTATCCAAGCCACATTAATTCATGTCTCACTCATTCTTGGTCATATTTATCCTTGCTTTACCACCCACACTTCTTATATGCAGCCAGTATATAATATTTGGCTGGGCAAATATTAATTTCTTGCTGCAGACCACATCCTATTGTTTACCTAAGATGATTTTAGGAGAGCGGTGAGGTGTCCTAGAGGTCAAGATGCTCACTTCACACTTGGGAGGTTGAGAGTTCAATCCTAGGCAATGACAGATGTTTCTCATCAGGGTGCAAAGAGAAAATATCTGCTGCAAACTCCACATAGGCGTCAGCACAACATTTTCCTAACATTTAACAACTAGGTAGACCTCTTGCTTCATGAATCTTTGGAAGACTAGTAAAGTCCACAAGTAATTGAAAGGTATTACTTTATTTTCAAATTTCCCTTGAGACAGACAAAGGTTGTCAGGCAATTTTCCTTTTCCTTTATACAAATCAAATTTTAAACCTCCCCAGCTGCTATTTGCTGAAGACCTATGTCTTCTACAATGATTCTAAGAGCTCTGAAATTGGAAGATAAAGTAGTGATTCCTAATGGTTAGGGATGTCAGGCTTCTGGCAGCAGCCTGGACTGGACAAAGTTACTTTCAAGAATAAATCTGCCCAATTTTATTGAGGAGAACATTTAAAGTAACAATAATTCCAGAAATGAGAGCAAGAATATTTTGATTCTTTTTCTCCTGGTGTTTTGATGTAAAGGTAGTCTCTCTCTCTCTCTCTCTCTCTGCCTTTCTCTCTCTCCCCCCATTCATCCCTCCCTCTGTGTGTTTGTGTGAGATTGCCTTTGTTGATCATTTTGGAAAAAAGCTTCTAGACTTCTTATTAATCTGAGAATCAGCTCTCACAATGTTACATTTCCAAGTAGACGAAACAGGAACCACAAGATGAGCTAATTCTGCTGTGTTAAAATATCTTGCAAGTCTGAAAATACAAATCTCCTTTCTTAGTTTATAGCTTGATTAGTGAAGGCAGCCCTTTCTAAGTTTCTTTCTGTGTCCCTTACTCTTGTGGATTCTACCTCCTTTTATTTGATTGTTCCCTAGGAAGCATGTCTTCCCCACACTCCTCTTCCAAGGACATTTTCACATTCCATTACACCCAAGAACTTTTGAATCAAACATCATAAACCAATTTTCTTCTTTACAAAGATGTTAGGTAAAATGGGAGAAGAGGTAAGGTTGATAAAAAAACCTTGTAATCAGTCTTTTAAAGTACATTATACAAGAGGGAAAAGAATAGCAAAGGCAACTAGATTGGTCAGGGACTGGAAAACTTTCTGAAGAAGCTACATCATGAGTTTTAGAAAAAGGATTGTAACAAGAAAGACGTAAGAAAGGACATTTGAGAGTAACAGAATGCTTGTTTAGATGAAACTTTAGTGTACTCTATAAAATTTTATGCTTAAAATGGTGGTGATAGAAAACTGAATAAAACAGAAAGTTGGATGGTTTTTGTAATGTATTGGGATTTTACTTGAACTGTTTTCACGTGTCTTTTGAATGCTGCTTAAGGTTGCTCAAATGGTGTGTCTGTGTAACAGTCGCTGACTAGCCAGACTCCCTGTCTCCAAGAAGATCATTGGATGATTTGAGGCGGGAATGGGTTCCTTTAAACCTATTGGCTGCTGCCTAGTGGCCAACCGTATAAGTAGCTGCGCAGAAGCCTCTGATTCAGTTCTGTTCCTGTTTACCTCAATAAAGCAATGTTCCTGTTTGCAACCTCTCATCTCACTTACTGCCTCCAAAGAACTCACTACACAACAGTTTTATTAATGAATATGTTAAGACTGTATTATTATAAAAATTAGTAAAATAACTATTCACACACCATATGATAAAATGGTAAGCACAATCTTAGTTTTGTCAAGCATGGAAATCAATAAACCCAGGCTGTTCCAATGAATATAAGAATTTATTGCAAGCTTAACCTTTCTACAAGAATCTGAACTACTAACAGTCAAAGCAAATAATTAAGAGTCAATGGAATTCAAGGTGGGCTGGACTTACTGTAGATCTCTTGTGGGTGCGAAGGGACTCAAGATTGATGATGCTTTTGATCTGTCCCTTAGGCTCAGCCTGGTCATCTCCTAAAGGTTTCTTCATTAAAATGAAAGTAACAAAAGCATCATGTATGTATCACTAAAAGGCAGCATTATTCAATATGGAAGGCTAATTCTACAGATTCAGCTGCAACTTCAGCGAAGTAGACTCCTGTATCTATTCAAAAGTTAGCTCCAGTTCATATTCTGGAGAAATATGTACCAAAATATATGCAAATCATGAGCAAATATTAAAAAATGTACATTTCAAGAATCAAACCTAATAAGTATAAAAACAAGATAATGAGAAAAACCAAGCACTACATATATTGGCAAAAAGGAGAAATGGAGATAAGGTGAAATTGATATATTTACTGTATTTACCCTGAGGTTAATTCTAATAAATGCTGATTTCCATTAAAGCCTTAGCTTTGACCCATTTCAGGTTGTAGAGAAATAACAAACATATCATTTACATTCCTTGAAAGATATGTAGGGCTTCGGATCTGATTCCAATTTTTTTTTTGAGTATATGGAGATGCAAGCAAAGTATTTGTATGCAATTTCCTTTATTTCTCTCAGAGAGCACAGCTGCTCTCTGTGGCTGCCACATAAAACATCTTCTTGGGATCAAATCCAAAGCACTGCACAGTCTTAAGAAAAGATATTGTGAGCTGATATTTCAAAGGTAATCCTCCATTGGCCATTGCAAAAGGAAAGAATAAAATCTTTTGCTCTTGGTGGCTTGTAGCTGGAAGCATAATTATGCCTTGATTGGAATACTGTTACTTTATGATCACATTCTGTTTTGTAAAAAAGCATTATGCCCATGTGTGGCTTTTAAATGCAACCGTCCTACTGGATCCTTATAGCAAAGCAAACATCAAAAGCTTTAAGTACTTGGCTCTTGAACACATCTGTTCTAAAAGATTTTGAGTAATACTATGGCTAAATAGGTACAATCAGCCCAAACCACCTCAAAGGGTTATAGTTGGGAAAATAGGAGGAGGAAACTATGTTGAATATGTTCACCAGCTTCAGTTATTTGCAAAACTAATAAAGGTGGGATACAAACAAATATTAGCCCACAGCGATGGTGTCACCTGAGCACTAAAATGGTAGCCATTTTAGTTAACTTCCCAACCTTTTTACTCATCTCAGCCTTTCTCTGCAGGCTCCTCCCAAATCACACATTTTCTCCTTTTTGGAAAGTACTACTTGATTACCATTCAAATCAAATCAGCCAAAAAATCAGTGTTATCTGAAAATCATGTTGCTTCTGCTTGGTGCAATGCTACTTTTATTTTATATTATTTTATTGGTCTCTTTCCCTTTCTTCCTCACAGGTAGATGGGGGCTAACGGCCTCTGCAGCTGAGCCACCTGAAGTGGTACACAGTCAGAAAAGGATGTTTTATTTTTCTCTGCCTATGAAGCAGTTTTCCCTCTCAGAGCAATTACCGCAAATGATTTATGTGACCAGTCAAGAGGGCCTGCCAGGGTTCTTATTTCATCTATTTTAAAAAAAAGTACTCTGTTGGAATTTTATCAGGAAGCTCAGATTAAACTGACAGGTACCTTTTGTTTTGTTCTTGGAAGACGTCTTTTGGAATCATGCAGTACATTCAAACATTGGGAAAAGAAAGCGTAACTAAGCTCTTCCCTCCCCCCACCCCCTCATCTGCAGGCCTCCTGCAAGTGTGTGTCGGGGGTGGAATCTCCCTGGCACTTTAAGCAGAGTAGTTTTAACCTCAGAGAATGATCCTGGATTCTGTCTATTTGAAAGATTTCCTTTTAGTTGACTAAAGCCACAAAAGATACATGTTTGCTCTCTGGTACCAGTCATATTTAGACTGAGCAAACTGATGAAGGCTGTGCCTGGACAAGAGAACAATTTTTGAACTGAGCTAGGAAAAAATCCAGACAACCTTACATAGGGAGCACAGTCAGTCTCTGTCACAGAGGCAGACAGAAGCAAAAGCTGATTGAAACGCATAGGCTGTGTACACAGCCCTCTTTCGAAGGTCTCCGTGGCAGAAACAGGTTTTTTCACAAACTTATTTAGAAAGAAAGGGGCTCAGTTGAAAGCTATGTGGTTAGCTCTACCAGAATTGAGCAGCAGAAATCCAGACAATCATTTGATGGCAGCGAAGTTTTCTTTCCTCTTTGCTGTCATCTGTAATCTAGCTCTTTCAACTATGTAGATCTGGTAAGCTTACTGTATACAGTTTCCAATCGTCTTCCACTTACAGTAGTGCCATCCAGATATATCAGGCTACAACACATCCAAGGGAATTAAAACTGGAAAGGCTTTTTGCAAATATATACACATAAGTCTCTTATATATACTTTAGCAATCCTTACAACCACCCAGAAGAATTAAGAAATCAAAGACCCCTTTGTACAACAGCACTACCAGTGTCATATCATCCTAATACTCATTCTCTGTGCTAAGCCTTTGTGTTAACATCAGGCTTCATGAACTGAGTGTGCTGGCTGGAACTCAAAGTATTGTAGACATAACACCACTAGGGTGGGGTTTTGATTCTTTCTGGTAACAGATGAGGTGTTTATAAACTGTTCCTAATTTTCTCCATTGGAAATATATACCAGACTACTGCAGCAAATGTTGGTTATTTATCTAGCCTCTTTTCTGCTTTTAAACAGCTGCCCTTTCTATTAAAAATCCAAGTACCGGTAATATCTGTTTATTATTTATGTAACAATGGTACTGAGAGCAAGGGAACAGGAAAGAAGGGAAGTATTTCATATCTAGTAGCTAGTTCTAGGAAATTAATTGATTGGTTAATTGTAAGTAAACAAAAGGATGGTCAAGTAGCCTAGCAGGATTTCTTGTTTTATAGTGTCATCAATCTGTTCTGAAGTGCAAAAATCATCCCATTTTTCTATTTATTTATTATTTTAATACATGATATAATTCAAAATTTATTATTGAAATTACTTTGTGCAGATGTCACAAACTATTCATAACCTTAATATTAGACCTAGAGAATTATACCTATGACTTCATCTTTGTTTCATACTAACAAAGTTCATATCAATAACTCAATCTGAAACATTTCCATTAAAGAGAAAACCAATTAGTCTGTATCACAATACTAATGCATTAAGGTAAACAGGTCAAGACCCTGTCAAAACTACAGATAATAAAATCATAGGTCAATTGATTTCATAATTAAGACTGATGCAGGATAAGAAAGTGCAAGTATATGCCCATCCAAAAAAATCAAATTGTCTTTGAAAGCCTGGAAAGTACCACATATTTTCAAGTTCTAGCACTCCTATTTAGCAGCCACTTTAGGCTCATTGAAAATGAGGTATTTTTATTGAATACATTTCTGAGAATATCATCATTTCCATTTGGATGAAGATTAGTTTGAATATAATAACTGAAATAGGCTTTAGGAAGAGGTAAGAGCAAAAATAAGGAGTGTATTCAGCTCCAAAGACGTGACTCCACAGCATCCTTTCAAAACAATGTGGCCAAATCATAATTTTGAATGTGGCAAAAACAGAAACTATTGATAGAATTTAAAATTGAAATGTAAATTTTGTCCTGGTGCCACAAATTACACAATCCTGTTTAGAACTCGTTATTCTTAGCACAACTTCTTCAGATGTAAGAACTACAAAATGGTGGAATTATTCCTGATACTAAACAATCCTATCCTTAGAAAGAATTTCTAAGGGTATTGGTGATTGGTTTCTTCTCACTTGTTCCTAATCCTTTAGAAGGAGTTGAGATGTAAGATCAGAAGGAATGAGTCATACAGCAGGAAAGTCAGTTGGGGGAAGAGATCTAGATAAAAATAGAAAGACATGTTGATTGCATTGTTACCAGGACCAGCTTCATGAGTCAACAGCAATGACAAGAGAGTACTGAAAATGAACTAAACATACAATCAGTAACTAATGCCATAAGTCTAGAGACAGAATAGGAGGCTAACTGTAAACTTCCAAGTCTAAAGTAGGAGGAAAAACAAGAAGAAAAAGCATACAAGAATGGCACTGAAATATTGTTGCTTTTTTAAATCAACAAGTGCCTCAAGAGCCAATAATAACTTACAAACAAATCCTTAACATTCCAAAAATTCAAGTAAATAATGTTGTAAGCCACCTAGAATCGCCTTGCGGTGAGGTGGACAGAATGAATGAATGAATGAATGAATAAATAAATAAATAAATAAATAAATAAATAAATAAATAAATAAATAAATAAATAAATAAATAAAACTAAAATCAAAATCTGCTACACAGGTGAAATAATTGGCTTGTGTGTAGTGTTACTTAATGACATTGCTTTACATATACACTTTTCATGCTGACAATCTATCAAACAACAGCAATAAAAATACATGTTAAAACAATAGGACTATTACATGTAACTTCTATATGTTGTAGTTTCAAAAAAACATTTAAACCTATATTATCCCCAACAACAATAGCTAATGGAAAGACCTACAAGGGTAAAGAAACAGGAAATCTTAAGACAATAAAAACACAAGATTGTGTTTTATAAAAATATATATTTTAGGATTTAATTTTTTTATAGCAAAAATACTCAGTTTGACTACTGAGCACAGATTTTCAAGCATACAGTGAACAAAGGAGGTTTAGGTAAGTTATGGCAAATTGTCCAGGCCTCCAGAGTCATTGGAGAGTAAACTCATGAAGGTAGCTTAATCTTCAACCAGAATAATAAATTGAAATTGCACTGCAACTTAGAAGATTAGTTTTCCTGATATATGATAACAGATTTATAACAAGATTTAACATAAATAAAAATCTGTTTTGTACAGAACTGCATCTCAAGGCTTACAGCCTTCTAGCAAGCCCACAAAACAAACTGCACAAACTAAAGGATGCTCAGGTTTCAAACCAACAGAAAAATCAATAATATAAGTTATTGGATACGGTAGCTCACAAAACAACAAACTTGACTGATACAAAACTCTGGAGAAAATTGTCTGACAAAATAAGAAGCCAGCTCACTCAGTCAAAAATCTTGCAGTGGCCAATTTGTGCCAGCTTAAGAACTAAGTCTGTAAACTATATATCACATATATTTTATGTATGCAAACAACGTCCCGACCTCCTCAGCTTTAGGAAGATACAGTATTCTTAACTGCAGGGTTATGGGAATAATTTCTAGACCTATTTCCTGGATAATTTCCTGGACCTATTGATCATGTTCTGAGGACACTGAAACAAATTATATGGGGGAGGACTGTAACTCAGTGATAAATATGTCTTGCATGCAAGAAAGTCTCAGGCTGAATCTCAACATGAAAAAGGATAACGTAACAATTGATAAAAATAATTCTATCAATTTCTATAAAAATGGCAAGTTCTGTGATGGGTGGATTGATTGTATGATTTGGTATCTTCATATACAAAAAGACTTTAATTTGCAGTTGTTCATAATTGAATATTGAAACATATATTCATGCAGATATGTAGATCTGGTCTCCAGGAGTGAGTCCAGGAAACAAAAAGGCATTTATATTATGGCTTTAAGATTTTCAAACTCTTCAGGATAAAGTGCTTCCATTCAGCATGACAGCTCTAGTATGAAAAAATAAAATCTAACATAGAGGCAGCTTCATGAGATACTGTACAAGGCAGGGCTCCAGTAAAGAGAAGCAACTCCTCCTCTGTTCGAATTTGTCCTGTTTTTGAGAACAACAGAACCAAGTCATGAGTCTTACAACATATTTTCAACAGACTATACTTGGTCAAAATTGAACAAAATCATGGTGCTTCTTATTTATTTTATTGCTCATGTGGCCAGAACATGACAAGAAGGAAGAACAATATTCCAACTGGGCTTCAGAAATCATTAGTAGGCCCTACACGTGTAGATCCAAAATCGTGGCTCTGATTATTCCTATTTTAATTTTTATATAATATGAAATAGAATGATGAAATCATATTTTTGTTTCATTCATGAGCTGTATATCTAAACAAATAATCTAAAAGGAAATTACAAAACAGTAGCTAAGACCTAAAGGTCTTGTTTGCAACGTTCTAGAAGACATGTACAGTATGTCTTTTTCTATGTATGGTAGGAAGACTGGCAACTCTTCCTTCTTATATATTTCCAAGGTAGAGATTACTGGCATCACTGATTTACTAAAATCAATAAAGGTCATTGTAATGTATTGGGATTTTACTTAAACTGTTTCACGTGTTTGTTTGAATGCTGCTTAAGGTTGCTCAATTGGTGTGTCTGTGTAACTGTCACTGACTTGCCAGACTTGCTGTCTCCAAGAAGATCACTGGATGATTTGGGACGGGAATGGGTTCCTTTAAACCTATTGGCTACCGCCTAGTGGCCAACCGTATAAGTAGCTGCGCAAAAGCCTGATTCAGTTCTGTTCCTGTTTGCCTCAATAAAGCAATGTTCCTGTTTGCAACCTCTCGTCTCGCTTACTGCCTCCAAAGAACTCACTACACAACAGTCATCTTAAATGGCATGGGTCCGGATTACCTACGGCAACACCTGCGGCCGGCGTCAACTTCCCTCCGTCCAGTGCGCTCCCACACAGAGGGCCTCCTCAGGGTGCTTCCGATCAAAGAATGTCGATTGGTGGCCCCCAGGGGGAGAGCGTTCTCTGTGGGCGTGCCAGACCTGTGGAACCGCTTGCCGGTTGAGCTCCGGACGGCCCCTGACCTTCGCTCCTTCCGGTGCGATCTCAAAACCTTCCTTTTTGAACAAGCTGGCCTGGCCTGATGGGATGGGGTTGGGTTTTATAAATCGGTCTTAACTTTTAATGTGTATTAATTTATTTACGGGCATTGCTGTTTAATTACTTTTTAATTTTTGTATCCTGTTTTTTATTATGTATTGCCCTGTTCACCGCCCTGAGTCCTTCGGGAGAAGGGCGGTATACAAATTAAATTAATAAATAATAAATAATAAATTAATAAATACTTTCCAAGCACAAAGACTGAGCTTTTAAAGAAAAAAAGACCTCAGTTCCAAAATTTGTCTTTCTCTCTTTAGAAAATGAGCAAATATGTACATTAGCAGCTTGGCATATGGATAATTTCCCAGGTTAGATGAAAAAACTGAGCACAAATTCCATTTCATACTTTTATTAAAGAATCCAGCAGTGAGGAGTAAAAATGATGAGTTGTAATTTAATGTAAAATGAAAAATAGATTTTACAAACTAAAACCTATCAATGGAGTATACTATGAACATGGTTCAAACAACAATCAGCTCAAAGAGCACCAAGGACATTGCAGTTCAGCCCTGAGGCACATATATTCTATTTTATTAAAGCCTATCAGACATGACTATAAATATATAGCAGAAATGTTTAATTTTGCTTAAATGGCTGTTTCCTCAAATTCTACTTTAGGTTCTGATCTCTTGAAGACAAAACAGGTTCAGCTCAATACTCAGTTTTCTAGGATGTGAGAGTAGTTTCCAAGAACAGAAATTCAATCTGATTAACCTAGGTGTAGGGTAATCTGATCAGGTATCTTTCAGGGAATTTCTACAGTACCAGTTTAGCATAAGGATGAGTCATAAAAAGATTAAAGAAAGATCCCTCTTTAACCATAACTTATCCTGATTTTCAATTCCACAATAAGGAAAAAATCTTACTGGAACTTATGATATTACCATTTAAAAATGATTAAATTTCAAAAGGGAGAATTTGAAATCATGAGAATAAGGTCAACACAATTTGAATATTAATTCAATGCAAATCACAAATCAGGTGTAGGCTACCATTTATGATTCTTGCCAGTTTGATTTGAAGCAACCTGACTTTAGAAATTATAGCATTTAAGGATGAGAATTTAGCCTTACATAATTGTCTACATAAGGTTAGAAAATGCTTTCTGAGGCACAAGGAAACTGATATGTTGATTTTATATTTCAGAAATATATATATATGGATTGTATTGCTGTGCTTTGATGAAATATATATTTGAATGGCTCACCTGTATATCATATGAACAATCTCTTGTTCATTTAATAACCAAGCAGGGTGGTAGAAAGATAGTTTAAGACTTGTATGGAGTACCAGTCTCAATTAGCTTGCTGGCTCATCTAATTAAGAAAACCACAATTAATAAAACGTGCTGCAAAGGCTGCCCAGAGAAGCCCTTATCCCCAACAGGTATTTCTTCAACATCATTAGCGGTTCACTTTCTTAAACCTTCCGGCAGATCCTAAGGCTGATTTCCTCATACAAAGCACATTAACACTCCCCACACTTTTGTGTCTGCTCATCAAATTAATGAAGCACATTGAGAATGAAAAGTCTTATAGTAGTAGAGAGCAACTTTTCAACTATTTGACACAATCTTCCCCTTCTGCCTCTCCTCCTCCTCTTTATTATAATACTGTATAAAGAAAGCACAACTTCTTCCTTTAAATGAAAAGGGGGAAGTGCAATAAAAAGAAGCCTAGTAATTCTGATAGAAGGAGATATCTGTCTATTTGAGCATCTGGATATGAAAAATACATAGCTGCTTTTTTGGGCAAGGATTTGCCGATGCAATATTGTTTACTATGGCCAGAGTAACAGCTAGTGTTTTTGCATTTCTATTTCTGACTTTCTTAAGGTCAAGGGATCATATAAAAAAAGAAAAAAAGTACATATATGCATAAAGAAACTCAATATGTCACATCAATAATAATTTCTGTGTATGTGGGTTGTGTGAGTGTGTTTTGCAACTTGTGCTAAAAAGGACAGCTGTCTCTTGTACAGAGCTGCTTTGAAAAAGTATAAAAAGGATGATGGGGCTGCATTAAGGATTTTTTCATTCACTGATATCTGAAGAAGCAATTTCCACTCTTCAACCTGTGAATATCTCTCATCATATCACTGACCTAAATATAGACAATATTTCAAGCCAAAGAGAAACTGGGGAAAAAGTCCTATCCTAAAGAAGTGAAACTACAAAAGGAAACTGGCAAAGAAGGGCCACATAATCATTTGAATTAAAATGAAAAATAAATTGATGTTCTAGAACAATTCTTTTTATGGGCCAATTATTCTGTTCCAAATTTTTTCATATCTGCTAGCAGCCCCTTCTCTGGGTAAAATGTTAAACCTGACAAAGCATGCCCTTAGTTTATGTCTGCAGGACTGTTTTTAAAAAAGCCCATTTATTCATCATTGCCTTTGTGGTCTTCCATTACATGGACATGGTTTAGAAGACAGAGTATCTCAGATGGGTGACAGACCCATGAAAGGTGGAAAGAAAGTAATGATTTACAATGGGAGTGAAGCAAGAGATCCCAGCAACGGGAGAGTAACATTCCCACAAATCCTGTCATCACTGCAAAAAAGTTAAATCTTTTGTTATGCAAGATACAACGATGAACTATATACTGTAGATTAGCTCAGTTGTCAAACACTGATAACAGCCTGAGAACACAGGCACTGAACTAGTGGACAGGTGTCACTAGCCACAGCTGTGTCTTTTAGAACCATCTTTAAGAGATTCCTCCTGAAGCAAAATGCTGGATTTCCCCCCACACCCCAAATAATAAGATTTGGTACCTGGAATTAATATTTATGAAGCACAAATTATTGTACAAGTTCACAAATAAGCAAGGGAGATCAAGGAAACCATAAAAAAAACTACAGTAAGTGTTCAATGGTAAAATTGGGATAAACTGTGAGTAAGGTGCATTGCTCAGTTCTCTCTTCTGTAACAATCGTGGGATACTTCCATACCATTCATGCTTGATGCAATGTGAAGTGATCTACAACTGTCTGTGTTTCTACATATTGAAAAACTGAGAATTTGCAGAGAGGTTTGAAATCTAGGTATGTCTAAATATTAATAAATAATAAAGTTGTGATAATGGCTTGACATATGAGTTAGGGTTTCCAAGGTGTTCAAGATCACCCTGGGAGTATTTCTAGATGAAAACAAAACCAAATCCAAATAATATGTATATTATAACATTATAAATGTCACCGAGTAAATAGGATAGAACCTGGTGTCTCCTCATAGAATAATATACTGCACAATAACTTTGCCCATAGCAAACATTTTAAAAAACAGGAGGATAGCAAATTTAAAAAGGGTACAAGAATTGACTGCAATACAATGTTCATTTTTGTTCTTTTTTCCTGATCATTTTGTAGTTTTTTTCCCCTTTTCCTTTAAAGAGAAATATTAACCCTGAAGAAAAGAAAGTGGACAAAAAGTGTAGGAATATGAGAGATGCACTAGACAGCCACTACAGCTAAGTTTATAAACTAAACCATAATGTGGTTTGTCTTACTTTAGTTTAGGATGTTATATTAATATAGTTTAGAGCAGATTATTATTTTTTTTAAAAAAAGGTTAACACAATACATAAATGCAAACTTATGCCACTTGAGAAACTGAAACAAAAACACATTGTTCTTAGGTGGGATAGTCTCACACAGGTGATCTTAAAAGTCAGTATTTGAATTTTCTGCATATATCAGAATAATGCCAAAGTATCTTGTGATAAAATGCTATAAAATTAAGATCTTTTCTGACATACCTCACCCTGGCAGCCAATTACACAGTTTCAATTCAACATATACCAGCTGTATCTGGACAGAGCCAGGAAAATGCTTGTTTAACCCTTTTCCATGTTTGTCCTCTTTAGTTCAAAGTTTATTTTAATTGGTTTTAATTATTGTCTTATCTTATTTAGATATATTTTAAACCCTTATAACACGGGTGTCAAACTCGCCGCATCACGTGATGTATCGTGACTTTTTTTGTATTGCTGAGTTGGCTGTGTGGTGTGTGGTGGTTTGAGTGCTGTATGTCAGAATACAAAGTTTTGGGGATAGCCATTACAGAGAAAGACGTCAAGCAGCTGTTTCTCTTTTGCTTTTCTTAGTGTTGTGGTGCTGCAGTTCATTGGAGCTTGGCACTCCACAAGCAATTCCATCAACAGACATATTGATCTACAACCAGGATATGAACCCCTCAGAATCCAAATCAATCAAACAGCCATCCGGAGACAGCACCAACCCTCAAGCCCCTCCCCCCCAGCAGTTGACCTTCCGATGACCCTGACCTGATATAATCTCCCCATCACAAGACCCATTACCAGCCTCCTACTGATCACTCACTCCTGACCCACTAATTCACACTCTCCAACGACCCTGACCTGAAGTACCTCCCCATCACAAGCCTCTCTATGATGACTCACACCTGGCCCATCACAATACCCTCACTTGACACTCCCACACCTGAAGTCCTTATATAAGTAGAACCCTGACACAGACACCCACTAAACAGCGCTGAAGATGTTACCTAGCCTGGTAACAGAACATTCAGAAAACAACCCTCACGAACCTTCACCCTCATCCTGTACCCGAGCTGCAGATATTCACCACTATTGCAGACTTCAGCCTTATTGGGTAATAATATCTAAAATATTAAATCACTAAAGATCCAGCAATGACTGTTCAAATTAATATATAAATATAGAATGTGGACATATGCAGCACCATTCAAATAATCATAGAAATCAAATCTGAAATGAAATCACAATCCTTTTCACTAGGTGTAATCCCAGAACGTATCAATAAAAGTATTATAATGCTTTTGGCTATGAATACAAACATTGCACTGTATTCAACAATATCTAATTGGGAAATTGGAGATTATAAAGCAATGGCAAAAAAATTATATAATAAAAGATAAAAATTAGTAATAATGGCTATATATATAAAATGCAGCAAGGTAAATACAAATGCTTAGAGTATGGACTATAAATATTGTAAATCAGGTGAGGTACAAAAACAGGGAAGTCAGAAATCAAATACTTCTTTATGCTACTTTTATTAGGTTTTTTTCTCTACTTATTTTTTACTCTTTTTCAGTATTTACAAATACCAGTAGAGATTTGTCATTATTATACACACACACACACATATATAGTGTGTATGTATGTGTATATGTGTATGTACACATACATACATACATACGCATACACTATACATATAGTAAAAGGTAAAGGTTCCCCCGCACATGTATGCTAGTCGTTTCCGACTCTAGGGGCCGGTGCTCATCTCCGTTTCAAAGCTGAAGAGCCAGCGCTTGTCCGAGGACATCTCCGTGGTCATGTGGCTGGCATGACTAGACACCAAAGGCGCACGGAACGCTGTAACCTTCCCACCATAGTGGTCCCTATTTTTCTACTTGCATTTTTATGTGCTTTCGAACTGCTAGGTTGGCAGAAGCTGGGACGAGTAACAGGCGCTCATTCGGTTACGCGGCACTCGGGATTTGACCCGCCAAACTGCCGACCTTCTGATCGACAGGCTCAGCGTCCTAACCCACTGAGCCACCACGTCCCTTTTACTATACATATACATACACATATACTGTACATATACCTATACACATACATACACACTGTGTGTGTGTGTGTGTGTGTGTGTGTGTGTGTGTATGAATCTTCATGGAATGGACATGGAATGGAAGAGGGAGTCAAGCTATTCTCCAAAGCACCTGAAAGCAGGACAAGAAGCAATGGATGGAAACTAGTCAAGGAGATAAGCAACCTAGAACTAAGGAGAAACTTCCTGACAGTTAGAACAATTAACCAGTGGAACAACCTGCCTCCAGAGGTGGTGAATGCTCCAACACTGGAGGTTTTTAAGAAGAGACTGGACAGCCATTTGTCTGAAACGGTATAGGGTTTCCTGCCTGAGCAGGGGGTTGGACTAGATGACTTCCAAGGTCCCTTCCAACTACTACTACTGCTACTTCTTCTTCTTCTTCTTCTTCTTCTTCTTCTTCTTCTTCTTCTTATTATTATTATTATTATTATTATTATTATTATTATTATTATTATTATTATTATTATTATTATTATTATTATTATTAAGTTGTGTGCATAAGAATTCAAGTAAATGTGATAGTGCCTACTAAATAGTGCTTACTGTTTAAAAACATTTCTATTTGGGCTCTCACAACATAAGAATATTATTCATTCTTGATTTTGCCACCTTTGACAGGAGTAACCATTTGACGTTTTATATATGTTTTGAGCTATCACTCATTGTACAATTATCAGATAAACACTTTACAATTTCTCACTCAAACATATGGAAAATCAAAGGGTGATTTTCTCATATAACCCAGTTTCTTTTAATTATTTTATGTAGATATCATAGTTTGTGCTAGTGCAGGGGTGTCAAACTCAATTTCACTGAGGGCCGCATCAGCATTGCAGTTGCCCTCAGGGGGCCGGGTGGGTATGGCCAGGGTGGACGTGGCCTACTGGGTGGGCGTGGCTAGAGTGCGTATGGCCTACTGGGTGGGCGTGGCCAGCTCTACATCGTTTGCATCAAGGGTGCCTATGGGAGCCTGGGCAGGAGTGGGACAGATCTGGGGGTCTGTGGCAGAAGGAGGGTCTCTGGGCCAGGGCCAAGGCAGCAGGGGCCGTTCCCTCACTGTTTCCAGGATGGCTTCGTGGGCCACATGAAACCACTTCATGGGCCGGATCCGGCCCCCGGGCCTTGTGTTTGACATGTCTGTGCTAGTGAGATACCATTTGTTCCTTTTTAATACCACAATTGAGAACACTGAACTTGTACTGATAGAACTATTAAAGGCCACATATCTTGTTATACAAATCTAGTGGTAGAGATAAATTTACCCTTTCAGCCCTAACTAAAATCAACAAGGATGTTGCCATTCATTTCACCACCATGATATATATAATGCCCATTTTCATGTAAGAGAACAGATGAAGCACTCAAAACAACTATAACCAGAAAAATATTGTTTTATGAAAAGCCTAAACAATTTGACCCAAAAATTTTTTTTTTCCAATTTTTCAGTGACATAGCTGTGTTAAATTTCCAGATCAAAAATCATGGCACCTTAAAATCATGACGAGTCAACTTATTCACGTGCATTTAAACTCTGTTTAGTTAATGCTTATCAGAAGCATATTTCAAACCATGAAAGAAATGGCTGAAGTACAGTTCAACATAAATTATCAATACATTAATATCAGAGTGAAGTCAATCTGCATGCATTTTGGACTATAATATTGAAATTGGCAAATTGTAATAATGTTGTTGCTTTGTATATGCAGACTACAGAACCACAGAAATTTGGAAATTTGTAAAAATAGAGAAAAGAAAATCGAACAATCAGTTTTAAGGTTTCTCTGTTGAACTCTCAAATCACAGTGTGGGATCTTGGTTATAATTAAGAGAAATTTAAAATAAGAGAAGAGAACAAATGTATACACCACTATTAACAAAAATAATAAAATAAACTAGATAGGAAAAACACACAGACTATATCTTCTGGAACTCTTTCCATTAACTTTACCAGCAGTAAATATGGAAGGAGGTCTGTGTTTCCTTCTGAGTAATGCAGTAGTGGGATTCAGCCAGTTTGGTCCGGTTCAGTAGAAACGGTAGCTAATTTCTTTTGAGTTCAGAGAACTGCTTGGCATGTGGCAGAAACGCCACCCCCTCCCACCCCTAATCGAACCCATGCAACTCATTCTTTCCAACTCCAACACAGTCCTCTGTCACTTCCTCCACTGCCGTGAGCAGTCCCACAAACTAAAGAGGTTTATGGAACAAGATCTCCAACTCTGTGGCGGCAGAGAAATGTTTTCCAGATCTGGTGCTCTAACTGCCGCTTCGGTGGCTGTGTGGGCAGAGCTGTGAAGAGGGCTCGGAAGGAGAGTGAAAGGGAAAAGGATGGGTGGGCAGGTGAGGGGAATCTGCTGAAGCCATCCGGAGAAGAAGATGAAAAGCAGGCCTTGCTGTCAATATTCAGCATTTCTCTTAACAGCTTTATCATCCTTTCGATCAGCTCTTCTTCCTTATCTTCAAATGTGTTCTAAGATCTTGACAAGTAAGATATCTTTTTCATTTCTGGTGTTACCACTGCATCTTCTAATTTTTCATTTGTCTGTATCTGTCTGATAATTCCTTCCTTTAGGTCCTCCATCTTTGGATCTGTTTCTTCTAATTTTCCTTCTGTTTTCTGGGTTACTAGTTCCTTCTTTGTAGTCATTGTCTAGATTTGTAAGTTTAGTTTAGAAAATTGTTCTTTTATATCATTTGCGTTATTTTTAGTCTCATCGTGAAATAAAACAATTGTCTGTTGGATTGATTTCAACATAGAAAGAATTTATTTCCGAGATTAACATTTTCTTGTTGGTATATCAAGCTGGGAGCTTCAGAGACAGGTGTTAAAGATGATTTTTTTTACCATTTAAGGCTAAGTATGGAACACTCATTTTGTTTTTGTATGTATCTTTATAGTCCAGTAGGGTCCCCAACAAAGATAAGCAGCCCAAGAGATTTTCCCCCCCTTTTCCCAGCTGCAGTCTTCAAAAGTGAAAGTTTCCAAGAACAACAAAGTCTTATCTGAGTCTGGGCTTCAAGCCAAGTTCCCTTAAAAATAAATTTTAGTGCCGTGGTTTTCCACTAGATGTCATTAATGCCATCTTCCAACTTTTTAAATCCAAACTTATATTACAAACTTTTCAAGTCTCTTTTCTAAAAATGTCTCAAAAATACTTTTAGTCCCCAAATTTCAAAGCTATATATCTATATTGGTTCCAAATTAATCTTGTGATTTTGTGATTCCCCCAAGCAATTAGTTCGCCGCTTTTCTTTTCCTGAGGGAATGGGGCAGAAATTCCCCTCCCCTCTCTTATTGAGGAGGATTCTTTGCTTTGGGTAGTTTTTTCCAGGAAAAAGTCTTAAAATCATAAAGAAAGAATAAAGTTTCACCCAGTTCCATCCACGTTGCTCAAAAGTTGCTCATTAGTGCTTATTTTCTTCAGTTATCAGCAGCTTCTGACTGGCCACAGAAGTGTAGCCAGTCTTTCCCCCCACCAGTTTGGAGGGCTTCCTCGGATCAAACGGAGGGGCTGCTGCCCTTCTACGATCAACGAAGGTCCCCTCCTTCGTCGCCTCTCCAGGGCAACTTTCAACCCTTTTTAGGGTCCCCAACGGGGCAAAATTGAACGTGAAAGATGGAGCCCCATCTTCCTGCACCAGCATGCCACGACGCCTAACCGGAAGTCCAAGAAAGCTCTCTTTGGTTGCTCCTGTATATTTGTATGCTATTATTTTCCATATCAGAGCTCATCTCAGTTCAGTTTGTTGGAAAGAAGAAGAGGAAGACAGTAATACTATTTTATTTTTAGTTTCAGAATATTAATTTGGATATTGCAACAACTGTTTATGATTTGCTCTCACATTACCAAACATCAAGTATTACTTGAAACTGCAAAGTATCTTATAAAGGATAGATGTCAACTTTTCATGCTCTGAACTACTCCACTGAGATTGGTTTGTGCTGGTGAACACTCTCATATCTGTGGACTTGCAACACAAGAGTTGAGAAAAAGCAACCACTTCAAAGGAAGCTTAAGGCCTTAGCTGAGAAACACTGAGCAGAAGTGAAGTAAAGGGAGGAGGGGGGACTGGGAAGAGGAGCATTGAGTAGTCAGCAGGTCACATACAACAGCAAACTCAGTTTACAAAGAGACATCTGTTCCATTACTTCAACGCATTGTGGCTAATTACATCCTGGCCCGTCTGTGAAATGACAGCCACTTATTCTCCAGTGAACCATAAAATCTATACATGATCAGTTTTGAGAGAGGGGAGACAGAAGAGCTTAGGGTAGAAGGAAGAGTGGGGAGAGGGAAAAAGGAAGGAAAGGGCTTCAGGAAAACATCTGATGCTTCTCTTACCAGTTCAGCTTGCCAAAGATTCAGCAGCTGGTGAAAAAAAAGAGAACCGTACAGAGAAGCCCTGACAAAGGACTCCCATTCTGAAGCAAAAAAACAAAATCCTTGTCCCAGTAATAGCTTTAAACTTTTTGTTCCTTGGATTCAGAAATATATATCTGATATATATTAGTTATAACGTAGTTATATTATAACTAATATATTAGTCGGAATATTAGTTATATTATATAAATTATATACTGTTATATTAGTAATATTATAACTAATATAAATTAGTTAAACTAATTTAACTTAGCTTAAATTATGTAACTCACTAACCCAAATGTGCAGTGACTTGAAATAAGAGTATGACTTCTACTGTAATTTGATATAAATCTCCTTCTTTTCAATTTTTTAAACAGCAGTTTTGTTGTATGGCTCTCTTTAATGAAATGGGAACAGCGGGTCAGGAAATGCACTTGTATGCATGTACTTAAGTGCATATATGTATGCACATTAACCAGTGGTTTTCTGCCTGTAAAAGGCTGAATGTAGCTGACAGTAAACATATTTATTTATTTCTTATTTAATTAATTTAATTTACAGTAGTAATTAGGTACTCATCATTAATTAGTTCCAGAAGGCGTGAAAACTACCAAAAACAATGGGTACCAAATTTTCCCCATAAGGAATCATGTAAATAAATTTAATGCGTTCCCATAGCAAAGATAATGCACATTTTAAGGCAATGTGTAAAGAGATAGGGTTTAAATCATTACTTTACATGAGAAATAAACTTAAAAATTAATAAATACTTAGGTTAAATAAAAGCTTCACTTTACCTGTACTGATGGGAAAAAAAGTGCAAAAATACACAAAATAATCACAGAAGCTAAGAAAAGACTGCAAGGGGATGTGCCAATGAGCAAGAGCTAGCACATGACTATTGCATGACCTTTTGTTATGGTTAGAGTCACAAGGCAACTGACACCGACAAGTTCTAGCTTATCTAGAAGTATCAAGTAAATGATGAGAACCAGGACAAAATTTTCCTGTCAAAATGAGTGAAGTACCAAATTTGATGAGTTTCAAAGCAGTTGAGTACCAAGATATGACTGTATTTATTAAATTGATTAAATTAATATGCCATCTCTCTGATAGGGCCACTCTGGGTGGCTTACAGAACATAAATAAATAACGTGTTTAAAATCCTATAAAATGATAACATCACAGCTAAAAACCTTAACTCTTTTCCTGAAAATGCAAGTGCAAGGATAACCCTCTGAGAAAACTATATTCCATAACTTGGAAGCCATATTGTACCAAAAAATGCCTCTCTTACGTGCCTGCTAGTGGACCCCCCAAAATAAGGAGAACTTTTAAGATAGTCACTTCTGTTGACCTTTAAAAAAAAAATCTTTCTAGATTTCATACGGTGGAATTTTCAGAGATCCATATGGACTAAATCTGTCTGTACAGGATTATTTTGACAATATCTGCCATATCAGATCCAGACAAACATTGAGGTTATTTATTAATTTCTTCTCTGATAGTAAATTCTCCTTATGAAACACTAAGGAATTCTGGGTGTGCATTGCACAAGGCTAATAATTCCACAACAATCCAGTTTAAAGGTTATTTTCCAAAACATTCAGCAACTGGTAGAGCTCTTTTAAAATTGTTATCACTTCCTCTTTTTTCAATACAGTAAGTAAAACCAGAAGCCACATAACTGTTAAATTTTATTTATTTCTGAACCGCCAAAATGTACTAAGTGGTGCACAGAAATTAAATACAACCTTTAAAAAAAGAGTGAGAAATGGAAGATCACCGAACAAAATACAGAAATATGGAATCTGAATGGCCTTAGCAAACTAAGATGCTCCTCCTTTGAACCAAAATAATTCTGAAAAATATAAAATCTAAGCAGCAATATAGAAAATCTTGGATCATTATTTTAAAAAAGCTAATCAGCTTCACATTTATTGATTTAGATTTAGATTTAGATTTAGATTTAGATTTATATACCGCCCTTTTCCCAAGGGACTCAGGGCGGTTTACAGGGCAAATTAAAACAATACAATATATACAGGTTAAAAGAATTTAAATTAAATAGCCCCAAAATAATTAAAAATTAAAACCTTAAAACCCTCAGTCCAGGCTGGCAAGCTCGAATAGTCAAGTTTTTAGGTCCCAGCAAAACGAGCGAAGATCGGGGGCCATCCGGAGTTCCACAGGCAGCTGATTCCAAAGGGCAGGCACGCCCACAGAGAACGCTCTCCCCCTGGGGGCCGCCAGCCGGCACTCCCTGACCGGCGGCACCCTGAGGAGGCCCTCCCTGTGGGAGTGCACAGGACGATGGGAAGTTGATGCTGGCAGCAGGTGCTCCCGAAGATAATCCGGACCCATGCCATTTAGGGCTCTATAGGTCATCACCAGCACCTTGAATCTCACCCGGAGGGCAACTGGAAGCCAATGCAGCTTGCGGAGAAGAGGAATTACATGGGAGTATCGGGAAACCCCCATCACAACTCGCGCGGCCGCATTCTGCACCAGCTGAAGCCTCCGAGTGGTCCTCAAGGGTAGCCCCATGTAGAGAGCATTGCAGTAGTCTATCCGGGAGGTCACAAGCGCATGAGTGACTGTACATAGGGCGTCTCGGCCCATTTGATAAGTGCTCAGATAAGGGACCATCAGGAAAACTCAGAACTGTAAACTACATTGGAAAATAGAAAATAAATCCCAGGAGGCAATGGTGAAACACTGCCATGTTGTCCCCAGAAAACTATATGGGTGTCATGATGAATTCCCAGGAGTCAAGCTCAATTCAGAAGTGACTTCATATTTTTTAAATTATAAAACAGGCATCCTCAATTTTGGAGAAATGGATCTGGAAATCTAACCACACTATGTCATGATAAAATGTATACAATGTATATTTATTTGTTTGTTTGTTATATTTTGTATTTCTACCTCACCCATCTGCCTCCAAGAGGGTCTCTGGGCAGTGACTAGATGTCTTTTACGACATCTTTGCCTGACTAGTTCAGTGTCTGAACTAGAAATCCAGAAATTTAGAGTTTGAAAGCATGGTTTGTCCAATCACCTAATATCTGATAGATGTACAGGTAATCCTTGATTTACCACAGTTTGTTTAATAATCTTTCAATGTTACAATCACCCTGAAAAAGTGAATTATGACTGTTTTTCACACTTACAACCATTGCAGCATCCCCATGGTAATATGATCAAAATTTGGACGCTTGGCAATTGACTCACATTTATGACGGTTGCAGTGTCCCAGGGTCATGCAATTACCTTTCACAATCTTCTAATAAGCAGTCAATGAGGAAGCCACATTCACTTAACAACTGTGGCAAGAAAGGTTGTAAAATGGGGCAAAATTCACTTAACAAATGTTTCACTTAGGAACAGAAATTTAGTCCTCGTTAAGTCAAGGACTACCTATACACATTTCATGCTATTTTTTTAAAAAAAAATACTTGTCATTGCATGTACAGTTGCACCTGTCTTTTGCCATTCATCTAAAATTAGCTGTAGAAACAGAAGTGTCCAGTGCCACATAATAGCAATACCTTCTTTGCTGTGTACTACTTTTCTGTAGATGAAATGTGACAATCTCAAGGCACTTCTGATTACCACCAGTGTCTACTACCAAATGTTTGCAATCCTCCTCTATTGCAGAGGACTCCCATTGTCTCCAAGAAATTCATACTGCTCAACACCACTCCTAAGACCAACTGGATTACACCAAGTCTTCTCAGTCTCCTAAGTGTAATTGCTGGAAAGTCCCTGCCAACCATGTGTATCTTTCTACCAGATTTCTTCTCTCTAAGTCTATACAATACTTTAAAAAGCTGGAGAGCAAGTGAAATTGACTACTCCCTAAAAATGTAAAAAAAAATCACTTTCTAGTTTTCTATGACCATATTCTAACCATAGTAAATAAATAAAATCCAGGTTTACACCATTTACTTTTTGTCCTGAAGTGTTTCACTGATGAATCACGTATGCCATTTTGACTGGAGAGGGGAATAATAATTTGAGGAAAATATGTGTGGGTTTCTGTGCAGGAAGTGCAGACTTGAATATTCGGGAAGACTAGTTACATATACAATTACCTTGAAAAGCAACATACTGTATATGGAATTTATGTCCTTTAGTGGCTCCATCTGCAATACTTACATATCCCCACACTATCCGACTGGCCATAGATTCCACTTTTGGAACCTGTCAGTTCCTATGATTGAGGTGGGAAGGTGATTAAAAGAAAAGGATAGCGCAAATTTTTATGTGACTAATGGGACAGAGGGATAGCATCTTGCTGAAAGAGAGAGAGAGGGAGAGAGAGAATGCTCTAGGAATGGACAGTTTCTGATGGAGAAGATAAAGTGTGTCCCATCCTACCAACTCATTCCTGCTACTTGGTGTCAAGAGGATTGGGAATTAGGAAAGCCTGAAAAAGAGAAATCTCCTTGACTTCAATCAAAGGCCAAAGGAAATTCTCCCACATATGAATACAGTACCTCAGACAGAAGGTGATAAGGACTGGAAGACTTGGCAGATTTTGGCAGTTAACCTAGACAAAAAAATGGAAATCCGAGAGGGGCACAAAATCTACAGTCTTCTATGACTGATGGTAAATAAGAAGAGATGCACAATATTACCTCTAGATTCAAAGGGGGAGGAAAGGAGAAATAATTAACTGAAACTGCCATGAAAAAACCTAGCGATACTCAAGCCAGAAACACCTGTTATATAAACACTGAACAGATGTCTCTGTTTATCCAAACTAAGAAAAGAACAGTCCCAGTCCATTGACTTGAAAAGCAGGTCTAGGATTAAAACCTGAAGCAGATAGGGATGCGTACACAAACACATGGATTCATAATTTTATTTTTGTGTTCTGCAGTATACAGAACTTCTGCACATGTATGAGTCTTATCTGCCATAAAGCAGATAACTAGCATACCATATCTGTGAAGCTTCTGTTGTGAGCAAATCCTGAATACAGGGTTCAATGTCTTGAGTGTAAAGAATTATTGCTATGACTGATGTCAAGTCTGACCACTTGTTTGAAAATCTCAGCAAGAATGTACATTGGATGATCCAACAGCCTTTCAAAAAGGGTACTTAAAAGAGATTGCTCTTAAACTTGTCAATCAAAAGGCAATTTGTTGTTTAAAAGACAAGATTGAAGAAGAGGAGAAACATGGCAGGATTATAAATGGAAGATAATATTATTTGAACATTCTCTTCACTACTCTCATGACATTTGGTGAATGATACTAAGTAAATGTAAGAAAAGCCTGAGACTTGAAACATATAGTAACTATACTCCTGTAAGACTACTTGGCCAGCCTAATAGATATGGAGAATAGTTCAAAAACTGGCTGTGTTAAATAACAGAAACTAATGAAAAATTTAATTTAATAATTTAATAATTTAATTTGTATACCGCCCTTCTCCCGAAGGACTCAGGGCGGTGAACAGGGCAATACATAATAAAAAACAGGTTACAAAAATTAAAAAGTAATTAAACAACAATGCCCGTAATAAATTAATACATATTAAAAAGTTAAAACCGATTTATAAAACCCAACCCCATCCCATCAGACCAGGCCAGCTTGGTTTATTATTAATTAAATTATTAATGAAAAATTAGAATTTGAAAGCTAGCTTAATTCTTCAGGTAAGCTAATACCATTACAACCAGGTATGTTCAAGAGTCAAGATTTAAATTGGCTTATAGTCATGGTATAAAAATGTCCTACATTATTCAAGGTGGTAAAATAACAGGAATTGTAAAGAGTTTCAAAAGTTATCCATTCCTAAAAAATTGTCAACAAAATGTAAATAAGGTTCAAGTTAACTAAGTGTAAAGTGAACCAAATAGAAGCAAAATAGCCCATATACTATGGTGGGTTCTGAGCTATCAACAATTGACCACTAAGGAATTTGATTTCTAGACAGAAAGGTTGATAAAAATATTGTGCAGCTGTCAAAAGGGTAAATTCTGAATTAGAGTTAATCAGAAAACAATTCACAAATACAATTGCCAATATAGTAAGATCTTTATAAAAATCAATAGCATGATCGAATTTGGAATATTATGCATAGTTTTTACTACAGCATCTTTAAACAATAATGTTATAAAATGAATCTGTTAGTCTGTCTGTCTGTTTGTCTGCCTGCCTGGCTGCCTATCTGTCTACCTACCTACCTACCTGCCCACCCATCCACCCACCTACCTACCTACCTACCATAGGGACTAGGAGGCTAGAGCAGGAAAGATAGCTATATGTGGGACTGTTAATAAGGAAAAAAGCTTGGATAAAGGGGGAAAAGAGAAAATTATGATAAATTATACATAATATGCATGAACTAAATACAGATTTTCCATGACATTCCTTTTCATAAAATGGCAAGAAATATATGACAGATACATTAGGAAACCTTGATTTTGTTTGCAAATAATAATATTAAAGATTCTAACTACCAGCAAGAATGCGTCCTTGCGTTTAAAGAGCACCTGTCATTTCAGATCCATCACAGCAGCGCCTGTTAGCGGGCATCCACTCACCTGCTACCCGCCATGTCCTTCACCTCGTTGTGTCACTGCCGCATCACCAGCTGTCCCATTAAAGTGAATGGGACTGTCGGTGAGTCAACAGCGGGTCAGAGGAGGAGCTGCAACAGGACAGAGATGACAGTTGCTCTTTAAAAATTAAGATTTAAATCGAGTTTATTTAAATCAAGCCTTTTTACTAGTGATTTAAATCATTATTTAAATTGAGTTGATTTCAATCAAATTCACCCTGCTTTTAAAAGTGGTTTAGGTAAAATTCATAGATGATAAAGCTATCAATGAGCTCTAGTCATGCTAATTATAGAAACAGCATGCATCAGTAGTAACGACAAGTGCCCGCAGCAAACCAAGTTTGTGTTAAAATTATGACAGAGACGTCATGACACAAACCCCATCCTTACATACTTGTGTTCTGTTTTCAGATGCAAATAAGTTGTAATTTTTATGTCATGACATCAAGATGGAGATCATGAACATCACTTGCCATATTTTCTCCCATGCAAACTCGGTGAAAGGGGTTTTCAACAGAAATTTGGTGGGTATCTGTAGAAAACAGGATTCTGGAATAGAGAGACTTTTGCTATAATTCTGTTCTAAAAGATGTTATTTCCAATATGTTATGTAGTAATTTATTATCGTACATACAGTTTGTAACTCAGCATTAGTGTATTTGTCATGGTACTTTTTCTACATATTTTTGTGTACTGATGATGGAAATGATGCTGACATCACTTCTGGTATGCTTGTTTGACTATAAAATTACCTTTAAAAAAAGATATTCAAAATGGATCTTATTGAATCTCTTCTGTGAAAGAGGTTAATGCCTACATGTTTGCTAAGTAGCCATTCCTTTGATGCCAAAATCATTAGCAGCTAAAGTTGTTTGTTTTCCAGAAATCACAAGATAGAATTTGCTGAGATCTTCAGTAAGCAGAGGAGTCCCTTAACATTAGGCCTTCCAACTGCCTACAATTAGCATCATTTTTTTTGATGAAGCTGAAGTCATTAGCTGCCACAAAGAGTTAATGATGGGTCCTCCCTTACAAAAGCAATGATCCCGTCAGGAGGAGGGGCTGGTGGCACATCTCACTCTAGGGACTAACTCTGTGCTCTGAGGGCTACATATCAATAAATCCATCATCAACCCTTAGTTTTATATATATAGACAAAGTTAATACTTAATGTTTGTGGGCACATATGCATAAGTGCAAAAGCTTCTTGCTTCCAAATATCAGCTCTGAAAGAAACAGCTTTTTGCCATTGTTCTTATTAACCTTTCTCAGGCCAAACAGTAACCTTGTTCTACTCAGGAGCACATTTAGCTGTTCCCACAATACATTATCTGTTGAAATAAATATGGAAATCAGGCAGAGCAAGTCAGCCAGACTGAGATAAATTCATCATTCACAGGCTCTCAGGGGAGAAAAACCATGCATGCCCCACCCCCCATGATTATTTCTGAAGCACTGAAGGAATGGCAGTATCACTAATGAGGCCAGTGCTCCATGACTGCTGATTATAAATGACCTAAAAAGAAGAGGAGGTGAGGTAGAGACAGGAGGGATCTCTTGTCTGGATAACAAGGGGAGGAAAAGCAGGGAGAAGAACCAATTGCTTTCCTTATGATCTAGAAAAATCCTGCTTGACTCCACAACAGTGGGAGGGAAATTGTGGTTTCCCTGCTGATTATGGGCAAAACCAAAGATTAAATTCAAGTACTGCTTTGGAAACTATGAAAGCAAACCACACCAAGCTCATACTGGAAACATTTGTCTCCCGAAAACAAATTTAATTCAGTTTCCAAGCAGTAATATGGATTTCAATTTTAAAAATGCAAATTTATTCAAACTGGCAGGAAAAAAAAGGTCAGGACTCAAGTAAGAAAGGCTTCACTTTTATGAATAAGATCATATAAGGATAAAAATGCTCTAAAGCACAGGTGTCAAACTCAATCATGTCACGTCATGTATGGTGACATATCACAACATTTTTTGCCTGGGGTGGGCGTGGCCTGTGCGTGATGCATCTGGCCCACAGGCCGCCAGTTTGACATTCTTGCTCTAAAGGATCATATATTTAATAATCCTGCCAGGACTATTTACTCTAGGCCAGAGGTCTCCAAACTTTGGGGCACTAGGGACTAGTTACGTGGAGAGAGGTTTTTCCGTGGACTGGAGGATGCATGGTTTTGTGCGCTGCTTGCATCCTGCGGATGGGACTTTGCTTGTTTGTGCGGACTGGTTGCTGGCATGCTGCCGCCTGGTACTGGTCCATGGACTGGGGGTTGGGGACCCCTGCTCTAAGCTACCCAATTCAATTTTCTGGTGAAGCCAAAATAAGTCTGAAGAACAGGGTTTTAGTTATATTTTAAGAGGCCCATTCAAGTATTTTGGTTATCACGTGAGATACTTGGAACAAGAGTTGTAACACAAAGCAACTTGGTTGGCTAAAAAGGCAGCATTTTCACAAATACATTTTTTCCCCATGTAAGTTGTGTCAAACATTCAGTATACAATAGGTTGTCTAATATGAATGTAAACCGATTTACAGTGACTAATTTGTCATTTTAAACTGAACTAAATTCCGTGCCACAAATAATTAAGGTCAGGTATTAATAATGCAGTATATGCAGTGCTTTTTTTGTAAAAGAAAAAGGTGCCGGAACTCACACATGTCATACAACCCGTCTTGCCTACACTACAAGGTTCCATCCAAAAAAGGTGCCGGAACTCAGTTCTGAGCGTTCTATGACAAAAAAAGCCCCGAGTATATGACAACTATTCATATACTCCCTTCATAATTATTATATCATGGTACTTTATTGTGCTCCTAGCTTCACAAAATGTCTCCTTGGTCCCCACTGCTGAAATCACTGAAGGTAGGGGAAATCTTAATAATATTATGACACACATAAAGTGGTCTTGGATACTATGTAGGCCCTAACAGTATCCAAGACCACTTTATGTGTGTCATAATTAAATATGTATGTATAATTCTCTGTGGCAGCCAGTCATGTATCAGTGCAAATTACTCCTTTCTCTGCTCTGCTGCATCTAGTGTCCTCCAAACAACCTCAAGGGACTCCAGAGAGGTCAATTCCTGGCTGTCAAAGTTTCTCTTCTTGCTATCAGATTTATAGTAACAGAACATTACATAGGGAAAAAACCCCTAAGACCCAATGTCTCTTTTTAATAGGTTCAATTTCAATTTCAATTGCAAAACAAAATGGTTATTGTAATCTGAATTACGGTTTTGGATGATATCCACCATCACTTAACTATATATAAATCTGTAAGTTTCAGGGTCATTCAGTTTTTTATTGTCCTGACAAAAATTGGTTCTGGCCTTACTTCTCTTTAAGCTTGCAAATTAAGCAAAAGAAATCACACAAATGTTCTGCATTTTTGTGATCACTTTCATCTAAGATATTCTCCCTCTTTTTTACATTTTCCTTTATATTTTCATTTTATATCCATTTTTGAAGTGCAAAAACACATTACAAAAATCTTAACAATATATATTTAGCACAAATCCTATATTATTTTGTCTATACGTCTGAGAATTGCTAGTTGTTCAAACAACCACTAAACAAATTTCTTCACCATACCTAATTAACACCAAGTTTTTGATTATAAATTACTATTAAATCAATTTTAAACAAGTATCATCATTTACAGTTATCTGAGGAAAGTGACAGAACAAAATACTTTCTTCCTGGACAAAACTACCGAGATAATGAGTGGAATTGGCAGTTCATCCATATTTAGGATATAACATTATGATTCAACATGGGACAATTTTTAATCAACCACACAACATCTAAGTTGTTCATTCCACCCATGGAGAAAATAATGTTGGAGAGGAAAAAGGTTGAAGTTGGTTGCTGAAATAAATTAAATCCTTTCTTTCTTAGATCTATGAGCATAAAATCCAGATGTTCCATCTCAGTCTGCTCCAAACTGAGGATGGTGAGCCATGAGTAGCATCACCCCAGCCAACTATTGTCTAACCATTGTCCAACATATCTGGATAATCAAAGGTTGGGAAAGCAATTCTATTACTGATATTTTTTCTGAAGGATTGTGATCTGAGGCTGCAGCTTAAAAAAATGTGGTCAATACAGACAGCTAAACTAGTGTCATGTCAATTGGTAACAAGGCCCCTGCCACTTTTACTAGCATTAGGTACACTGCAGATAAAAACAAGCCACCCAGCGCTGCTCTCCACAAAGGACCCATTTGTCAACACAAATAAATGTGTTGTGTGATCCCTGCAGCTTCCTCTAGAAGTAGAAAGTCATATTTCTTACAGTTTAACAACCACTCTCTAGTAACTGCTAAAGGATTCTACTGTACTTTTAAAGCATAAAAAATAATAATCTTCACACAGAACTGAAAACTGAAAGCAAGCAAAGTGAAAGAGAGAAATTGGTTTATTTGATGGGTGCTAAGTCAAATGCCAAACAGACATCTTTTCTCCCCCAGACATCAAGATAGCAATATAAACAAAACAGCAGGGAAAATAACCGTTGGACTGCAGATTCTTATCATACTATATTATGGAAGACTGTATTTCAGGAGCTTGAAAACTCACAATATTATTTATTTTTCTTAAAATAACAAATTATAGTTATGATTATTATATTATTTGAAATCAATTAAAGAGGGACATTGCACTATATTTTTAAAAAATCAAGGTGTTTGTTGATGCAACATTGACCCAGGAATTGGGAGGATCATAGACCCAATGGTGTTAATGTGGATTCTAGAAAATCAGAAACATGCTGGTTTAATACTTAGGAGTTTCTGCTAACTTATATATACTGAGTAAATTGACATTTGCCTTAAAAGGATAGCAATTTAGAGGGCAGAGAATGTTTCTGAAACAAGACAGAGTAGATCAAAGACACAACATACCAATGGAACTACTAATTTTACTTCATGGAGTTATTATGAAGATAAAATGGCAGAATTCTATTACTTTGGGATATTTCATAGAAATATTTTTTTAAAAAAGCAAGTTTTAAGTTCAGGCAATTAACATGGAACTTTTTGTAATCTCCAGAAGTGGATAGGAACCATTTCTGTTTATCCTGAACAGTTCCTGAATGCTACTGTACTTCTAAGCTAGATGTCCTCATTCTGATACCTTCAATGTATCAAAACAGTAAAGGCAGGCTTTAAAAAATTGTTTTGATGTACAGTTCCATCACCCCAGCCAGTTGATAGGAATAGCAATCTAGATGGCATTATTCTGGACATCTTATGAGATGAAATTGAGAGAAAGAAAAAGATACCAAACAAATAAGGAAAAGAAGGTTTGAAAGCAATGGAAAATATGAACGGGGAATGCATAAGAGGAAAAGAGTTAAGATTTTGAAATAAGTGACCTTAGATAATCCTCCAGGAAATTCATTCCAAAATTAGAGTGGAAGAATCAAATTTTAGTCCAATTTGTAATAAAAGTAATCAGTAGGCATATAGAAGGAATTTCCAAGCAGCTGCCACAGGAAACACAGTTCACTACATTTTCAGATGGCTAATGAAGAACCCTTTGTCATGGAGAAAATGTGATCATTAAGCTTTGTGATCATTAAGTGTCTAAAATGACTTGATGGCACATAATCAATTCATCAATGGAAAACCCTAAAAAGTCTGAATGCTGCTAATTTCCTCCTACCTCTAAATAGGAAACTACCAAAACAATTGATTCATATCAATTTTATAAGTACCACTATCGCTTACATAAAAGGTTACAAATCAAGAAAAGTTAAGTGTTTAGCACCCAACACTTGAAATAGCATATTGTCTCCATTATGAAATTGTGGGTCAGTGGACAGTAGATCTGAATTCAAGTATGTTGCCTTAAATTACAAAATCTAAAATTTAAAAATTCTAATGTCTTGGATATAACTTTCCATAGCAAAAATGAGTCACATGGGCAGAAGTTGCTATGAAACTACAGGGCGAAACATTTTTAACTTGTAAGTACAGAATTCAAAAAATATTTCATAGTCTGTAATGGTACTAAATTGAAATAAACATTGGAAGTAAATGAGAGGAAATATTTTCTGGACTCTAATGGGTTTTAATTAATTTATACTTTGATCTCAGTTGTCTGAAGCAATAATGGATGTTTAATAATCAACGGAAAAAGTAATGCTAATGATCTCATACTTCCTGTTTTTGTGCTTCTGTGTTATGCCCAAAGTAGGGAACTTGCAAATCTCCTTTGTGGGGAGGTGAATATGCTTTAACAGCATCTGGAGTTCATCCATTCTTCCATGGACAAGATTAGCCTGAATTCTTGGTGTTGTACAAAACATGCAAACAATAAGTGATAATTCATTCATACTTTCTATTCCTCCTTCTGTCCACTACCCATGGATATTTATTAAAAATATCATTGTGATCACAGTTATAAATTTTCAGTACATAATATTAGGCAGATGTCCAATTAAAACAACAGTCTTTTTGCTTATTAAAGATATACTAGTTTTAATATTTTTGTAAAGCAGGTTCACATTAGCACAGTGATCCCCAACCTTTCAAGCTTGGTGACCTGGCCGGGGGGGGGGAGTGTGTGAGTGGCCGTCACAGGTGTGCATGCACTGGTATGAGCGGCAGGCATGCAGCCCTCCACTCACATAAATGCACCTTTGTGCAGGAGCACAAGGGCCCACCACTCTTGCTTGCCCATCACTCAAGCAGCCCAGTTTCGAACAGGCTGTAGACCAGTAACAGACTGTGGCCCGGGGGTTGAGGACCTCTGCAGTAGAAGATCAAATTATCCCACCTGTCTCCTTAGAATAGATACTCCAGCATATTTTCACAAAGCTAAACAAGATGTGTGTGTGTGTGTGTGGTTTTTTGTATATGTATGTAATTATTATTAATACTAATGGGACTTACTATATTTGATAAGCATCTCTGAATGATAGTATCACTGATATAAAAGAACAAGATGGCCAACATACCGTCATTATTGGCTTATTCAGTTAAAAATTCATGTGAAAAAAGTGTGTCCATTTAGATACCGAATAACTTTCGTTATTTTCATTACCATAAGAATAACCACCCAGACAAATCCCTATATGATTATAAATGCATTATTAATTTAACAATTCACCATTTAAAACTGTAAATGTGATGTAGGAACTATAGATTTTGTATGGGAACATTTCTTGGTTTTTCTTAACATTACATATATTGCATGCTCCTCTCGTGGTATTTAGCAATCTTCTCTGATCTGTTGCCTTCCAGTTATTTTAGTCAACAATTCCCATCACACGCAGTCAACGCAGCAATTGGGAAAAACTAATCTTGAGTCTCACATGTTAATTTATTTTCCAGGCAAGCCCCTCTGTAGTGAATAGAAGGAAATTCTGTCTTCATAAAAGTGACATGCTGGCAAATACCACTGAACCAACTCTTTCTATCACCTATCTTTGCATTGGTCAAGAAAGACAGGCAGTTTGGTGTGGTCTATCAGCTATTTATCCATGAATTATAGCCTTTAGCATGCTACTTTCAAATCTTGCTATCTCAATTATAATATTTAGTAAGAGGTTAGTGGTTTTCTTTTTATATATCTCTATTCGATGATACTGAAATTTGATCTAGTCAAGCATTCTGTTTCTTGCCAATTTCTTTAGAAGTTTAAAATGAGGATAGGAAGGCAACTGCAATTGGTATTCATGGTTACTGCTTTTGAAAACATGATTTCGTACAACAGAAACAGATATCCATAATTAAGTGGCATACTGGGATCTAAGATTTTAATTCTTTAAATCAGCAGTGGGCAGAAACCAGGCTGGTAGAATATTATAATTAAAACTCATGAGATCCTTAAACCAAAACAAGGTACCAATCCAGTGTAAAGAACACTTAAAATTAGAGAATTCCATACCAACATATTTATTTTGTGGAATAGACTAATATATTAATTTTTATGCAAAAATCCATGCATTGTCACATGACACTTAATTTCAGCAGTATAATTTAGTCAGTGTCATTTATAACAGCTGACATTTTACTGATTTATTGCAAATCAACCAGTGATGTACCAATGCATCCAGATCTGTCCTTTTATAAATAATTATGATTTTGCTTTTAATTTAATTTAATTTAATTTAATTTATTAATATTTCTATACCGCCCTTCTCCCGAAGGACTCAGGGCGGTGTACAGGGCAAGAATAAAACACAGAAATTACAAAAGATAAAAGGTAATTAAATACATGCCCAATTAAAAAATACAGTTAATACATACTAAAAACCCCAATAAAAATAATAAAAACCCCACCAATCCCCCCTCAGGCCAGGCCGGCTTGCTCGAACAAGTATGTTTTCAGATCGCGGCGAAAGGAGCGAAGATTGGGCGCCGTCCGGAGCTCAACCGGTAACTGGTTCCATAGCTCCGGGGCGCCCACAGAGAAGGATCTCCCCCTGGGGGCCACCAGTCGACATTCTCTGACCGGTGGCACCCTGAGGAGGCCCTCTCTGTGGGAACGCACAGGGCGGAGGGAAGTAGACGCCGGCAGCAGGTGTTCCCTAAGGTAATCCGGACCCCTGCCATGTAAACACCATTACTAGTACCTTGAATCTCACCTGGAAGACAACCGGTAACCAATGCAGCTCATGGAGCAGAGGTGTGACATGGGAGTATCGGGAGACTCCCAACACAACTCTCGCGGCTGCATTCTGTACCAGTTGGAGCCTCCGGGTGGTCCTCAAGGGAAGCCCCATGTAGAGAGCGTTGCAGTAGTCTAGACGAGAGGTCACGAGCGCGTGAGTGACCGTGCATAAATCATCCCGGCTTAGATAGGGCCGCAACTGGCGCACCAGGCGAACCTGGGCGAAAGCCCCCCTAGTCACAGCCACAATGTGATCTTCCAAGGTGAGCCGTGAATCTAGGAGGACTCCCAAGTTGCGAGCCCTATCTACGGGGGGTAATAATTCATAAATCAAACTTTACCAACTTCACTGCAGTTTGGAGACAGAAATTTGAAAGTTCAGCACAGGGCCATCCTTTAGTGAAACATAGCTGGAAAGATGAACATTATATAAAAAATCAAGACATCTAATCTGATTTCCCCTTCAGCCATTAATCATGTCATTTAAAACATTTAGGTAATTCCCATTGTTCAAGAAGGTGAAATTTAGAAGTGACTTCTGAATTACATTTTTTTTCCTTTGTCATTTGCAGAAAAGTCTGGAAATATTAAATTCCCAAAATCTAGGTTATTTTTTAAAATTCTTAAATAGCTATTCTATCATTATGTTTTAAATGATGTTCCCCACATACATAAGAAACATGCAAAATATTTTAAAGCAAGGGCATGAATACAGCTTGGATAAGCATCCCCTGAGGTGTCCTCTCTCAGATATTTGGGAGGGGTGGCCTTTGTGATGCAACGCATCTCAAGCCATCATTTTCTCAAGGAGAAATAAGTTAACTCAAGTGTTTATAGCAATATAAAAAAACACCCTGTCTTTGTTCTGATGTGATGAGACTGTGGTCAAAATAAATTATTTGCAATACACACCAGTTCTACTTTCTAGGGACCTCATCAATCATTGGAGGAAGAAATACACATTTAGGAATTTTATCTGACTATAGACATCATGTCACCTCCTCACAGAAGCTGCCAGGAGCAACTGCCCTAAAGAAAGAGGATTGCATCAGATCTGCAGATGATGGGGTCTTCTCAGTTCCTTTAAGAAGATAATTCCCAGTACAGCTAACTATTAAAAGAAATGTGAAATATTAAGAAATGGTGCTTGAGATATTTTCTTCCCTTCTCATCTCTTTTTTTCAACCTATATCATGCCTTTATTTGGACTATAAGCTAACACATGGAAATATTCTGCTTTTATTATTTTAGTATAAGCCACTATCAAACCTTGTGGGACATAGGATGGATTACAAATAAAAAGAATCAAAAAGTTCCATTTTATTTTTCCAGGACAAGTAATTTTGATCAACAGGCTTCCTTCCTTATTATTTATTAAATATGAAGTTTTGTCGCTTGTGCTTTCCTACTATACACTTTTTAAAAAAGATATACAGTTCAAGTAGTTTTTAAAAGAAGCCACTAATAAGAAAATACAATACTTAAAATATGTAATACAATTACCCATTTCTTATGCTGGTCTATAACCATAATAAAGATTTGATTTGATTACACATTTTGAAAAAACACACTCGAAGCCCCCAGTAAAACAATGTATGAAATAGTAGAGAAGTCTTAAAACGCTATAAATTATCAGAACATTTAGGTAATTCCCATTGTTCAAATATTCATGTTTTTACTAGGCATTGGAAGTGAAAGAATATTTCAACTTGACAATTATCATGCGGGCATCATTCTGCTTTGTGCTCATTTCTTGAGTTAAGGGAAAATTCTGTAAGACCAAGAAGTATGAGTGCCTTAATAAAACAGTTTGGGATTTTACTGCTTCCTGTGAGAGTAGGGAAAACTTTCTGTGCTGGGAACAACTTTAGGTTTTCTGTATTTTATAATTGTTTATCAGTATCTGCACCCATTCTATTTGTAATCTATACTGAATTCATTCAGAGACAAAAATTATACAAAGTAGGTTGAGCTGGTACTTGCTACAGAACATTTTCTGCTAATCTTGAACCAAGCTCAATATTTGATTAGTATCCCTCCCTCTTATTTTTGTTCAGGTATTATGAACTGAGAGGAGACATCAAGTGAGCACTCAGGAACTCCATTTCTTGCCAACATCACTCAAATAGTATTACCTTCTCACAAACAATTGCATGTTCAACACATTTATCTAGAAATGGGAAAGCTAACATGAGTCAGGCTTTATGAAAATTGGCTTCCACTCAGATCCACACATTATCAATGTCCTGGCTTAGTCTAGTTTATACTGCTAGAGGAATGTTGGCAAGTGTTATGTACTGGGCTCTTGAGGAATACCACGTGGGTTGCTGGAGCAGCTAAAGGCTCTCCAGCAACCCAGACTAGATGTCTCCTGTGCTGCAAATTGGCTATTTCCAGGTGGCAATGGTTGATTCAAACCTACTGGCTGCCGCCTAGGGGCAGCTAGTTGCAGCCATTTCCCCAGGACAGTTTCTGCACGAAATAAAATATGAGTTACCTTGTACTCAGTTACGCGTCTTCATTCCTGCGCCAAAGAACCCACTATTTAACAGCAAGGGTGCTGGTGATATTCACAGCAATTACATGGTGAACACTCTGGATTTATAATCTGAATGGGACTCCTGCAACTGTTGATATGATTTTAAGTTCAATTCCTTTACAGAACCCTGCCACAGCACTCTTGACTGTTATGAGTTAAGTTTCCATTAAGATAAGAGATACATATCCCTCATCCTCATTCCTTTCAAAAAATGGACATATTCTTGAAAAGGTCAGAAAGACAAAAAAAATTCTTTTTTCATTGCTTTTTCCATGCACGTTCTGCCATTATACTGTGAAAAGGGTCCAACCTGCAACAGTAATTATTAGTTAGCATGCAGAAAAATCCAATCTCCATTGGCTACTATCAAAGACTATTGACTACCAAAATTGGGCAATGTTAGTAAATAATCAAGACAAGATAAACAAATAGCCTGCTTTAGAGTAAGAATGTTCCATCTCTGTGTGTTTCAGATCTAAAGATCATGTTACAATTATATACTGTTCATTCTTGGCAGATCTTTTCCTTTAGCAAAAATCCTTTGCAAATGTGTCAAGAAACTTTTTGAACTTACAATGACAGAATATCGATTATATTCTAACACATTCCATTTTCTAAGTATCTCTCTTCAAATTATCAAAATATATTTTTAAAAATCCAGAAAAGCCAGTCAGAGAGGTTGGTTGGGTAGTTGCCTATTGCTTCCTTGGAATTTACAGCTTCATAGAATAAACGCTAGCTGTTTTTACTGAACATTAAGTAGTAACCAGAGGAGTAATGAGCAGAGACAGCATTAATTCTTTTGAAAGGATTTCCTAGGCATAATATTTGTACAGTACCAGAATATACTCTTGCTTTCTGTCCCTTCTCTCTCTTTTTCTTCTCTCTGTCCACCCCCTCACTCTTTGCTCTCAACAAGATTGCCCTATAACACGGGTTGTCAACCCGCGGCTCCGGAGCCACATGTGGCTCTTTAAGCCGTCTCCTGCGGCTCCCAGTCCTTCTCTGCCATGTGCAGTTCCGAAAAAAAAGTGGGGCTAAAAAGGTTCAATCAATCAATTCAAACTGCTCACAAAAAATCCCTCGTGAAGTTTGAATTGATTGGTTGAACTTCTTTGGTTTGTGGGACTGCCCACAAGCCGTTTGTGGCACTGCCCCCAAACCTTTTTGCTTCTTCGGACTGCACGTGGCAGCAGCAGAGGAAGAGACGGGAGGACTGGAAAGGTGAGTGGGCCTTTTTTCTACCTGCTGCGCGGGTGGGGGTGGCCAGTCTCGGGGTGCTCCAGGCCTGCCTCTTCCCTGCCTGGCAGGTCTCCTGTTGCCCTGCTCCACTGCCACCTCTGCTAGCCCGGGGGAGTTTCCGCCAGGGGTCTCGGAAGCTTCCCGTTGGCCCCTGCCTTTTGGCTGTCCCACAGGCAGCAGACCTTCCAAGAGATTCCCCTGCGGTGCCTGCCAGGCCTGCTGACCTTGGCAAAAAGTCCAAGCCATTGGCGCACCTCCCCTGTCGCCTTTTGTGCAGGGACCCGGAGGCATCCCCACCCCCGTATGGGGATCCGCAAGCCTCTGCCACCCCTTTCTTTCTGCTGCCTGGCCCAAACGAAGAAAAGCCAAAGGCAGCAGCTCTGTAAGCCTCCACCTCCCCCTTCTCTCCACTGCCTGGCCCGAATGAAGAAAAGCCGAAGGCAGCAGCTCTGCAAGCCTCTGCCTCCCCCTTCTCTCCGCTGCCTGGCCTGAATGAAGAAAAGCCGAAGGCAGCAGCTCCGCAAACTTCTGCCACCCCCTTCTCTCCGCTGCCTGGCCCAAATAAAGAGGAGCCAGCCAGCAGGCAGGCGGTGTTGCTCCTGCCGCCAAAGTCGCCAAAGACGGCAAGTGCAGCAGCTACTACGCCGGTCCCGGAGCACCTCCAGCATCTTGGCGAATGCGCTAGGCTGCTGCAACAGCAGCCACTGCCGCTGCTTTCCTATTGCTTCCACCCAGCAGGCAGACAGTGCTGCTCCTGCCGCCAAAGTCGCCAAAGACGGCGAGCGTGGCAGCTACCACGCTGGGCCTGGAGCACCTCCAGCATCTCTCAGTGAGTGCACTAGGCCTCCCGAACAGCAGCCACTGCCACCAGAGCGATTACCCGGCCTGCTGCAATAGGGTGGCAATAGGTTGCTTTAAACCTATTGGCTGCCACCTAGAGGCCAGGGTATAAATTGCTGCATTCGCAGCCCTGTTTCTCAGTTCAGTTCCTGCACCTAAATAAAGAATGATTCTTGCTGAACTCACTCGCCTCATCTCGTCAATCAAGCAACGAACCCAGTATCTAACAACAACAATAACAGTAATCACAATAGAAGTAGTTTATCATTAATTTGGGGGGGGGAAACAAGCAACCTTGGCCTCACACAATTTGTCTTTAAAAGTTTTCAAACAGCATTGTTTGAGAAAATGATATGGCATAGGTGCCTCATTCCCTCATACTTTCTTGTGCTATATACTTTTTTAAAGACTGACTCTCATTTTTACATAAAGGAAACATTTTGCCTTCAAAATGAGCAAAGCCAGCTCTGTTGATGCCAAGTTCTGAATAGTTAACTTGTTATTTAAAAATTCACTTTTTGAAAGCTTGCTGATGTATATTAATGGGCTGACAGAGAAGGAAAATTGAGAGATACTAATTTATGCAGGTGTTCAACCAGCTGCTGCAACTGCATTTCAGTTTCTAAGAACTGAACTGCATAAAAACAGTATCTTTTTGACATATTTTATTAAGGATGGATTGATCTGTTCAGTCTCTCATCATAAAATAGATTTCAGGGAATTGGTTAAAGCTATTTCTAGAACTGATAAACTGGGGCATATTCTTATCTGTGAAACTTTTTAGTTTATATTGGCTTGTATTTTTCTGGCATTTTAATTGCTGCAGAATTTAAGAACAGCAATAGCTCTTAGACTTATATACCACTTCATAGTGGAGTCATGGAAAAGGCTAATTTTTCTAATAAGTCTGCCTAATTTTTTAAAATTATTAGTGAAACTATAGAGAAATAGAAGGATCGGTAATAGCCAGTTAATAATATGATGTATTGCAGTGATTCTCAACCTTTTCTTCACCATGTACCCCCTTTAAATACCTTTTGTGGCCACAGACCACGGCCACGAATCTCCAAGACTTAATTCAAGATTTAAATAACATTTCTTCAAGCCTTTGCAGATCCCCTGTGCTGAGATTAGTTTGAGAACCACTGATGTATTGAATACACTAATTTTGAGCAGGAATAAAGAGCATAAAGAGCATTTGACTTATCTTCAGACTTTTAAATTGGAGGGTATACTTTTAAGTTAGAAAATTTACAACAGGGGTTGCATTATTATTTTAAAACTCTACTACACATCTTCCTCTTCTTTCTGCTTGTATCTTTAAAATGAAGGGAAAACAGGGAACTTCTAGCTATAGCTGCAAGAAGAAAGAGGCTTTCTTTACATTTATCAGGTACATATGAAATGATGCTGGATGCAGTTTGTTATGAAGAGCTTTGAATAACTGAATTCCCTTCACTATAAAATGTATATGTATATGTCAATACGTATACACCTTTGATAAAAATAATGTATTATGCATTATAAATTCCATTTCTCCAAACCATATTATGAGGCAAGATCAAAGATTTCAAGTTGTCTTTCCAAAGTCATCCTGCTGACAAATTGAATTGTTTTCAGATCCCATCCTTTACCACTATCTTCAGATATTTTGAGTCTACTTATAGAATGGGAGTTGTACTTCAACATATCTGGAAAGCACAAAATTGTGGAAGACTAATTTAGAGCTGATTTTTTTTGCCATGATAACACTTCTATATTGTCAAGGTTCCAACTAATGAAACCACATAAAGCAGAACTCAGAGGCTTGAAGTTTCCCCAAAACACACGTTTATTGGATACATAATATTGGCAAAGTCAAAAGTGAAACCAACTCTGAAATTTCCCTAGAGATTCGAAGTAACTAAAAGTAACACTCCCCTCTCCTCTACTATGCTATAAATCATGCTACCCAATGAAAGCAATTGGTGGGCTTCTCAAATTGTCCTTGCGCCTCCTTCCTGTACCTTCGGGAATGACCTTGGTTCCCATAGGACTGGTCAGTGTTTTGTCAAGCGATACAAATAGCAATAATACTTCCCCCTTTCTTCTCCCATCTATGTGGCAATTCAGAATGAAAAAGATGGCTTCAGCCAGGTTCATTTCAGAAGTTGACACATATACGAATATGAGCCTTTATAAAACCCAATCACAAGTTCAATTGAAAGGGTTATTTGGGGGGTATATTATTAAAGGGATAGATTTTTCTTCTTTATCCTGTTATTACTGTAGTTGCTAATAGCATTCCTCTGAAAGATAACTCTAGCATCTGGTCTACATGTAGTCTACATCAGAAAATGTTTATAAAACTAGCTTAAACTAGAAACAGATGAGTGCCTTACACTGGATTCATCTAACTATAATAATGTCCTGTTATACTGCACCTTTTATAAGGACCCAAGGACCCACTTTATAACTCCTTACCCAGGAAATAAGAATGTTATTAGATTTGTAAGATTCAATTTCCATAAACATAGCTAAATTTTGTTATACTTCCTGTAAAATTCCTGTAAAAAACTTTATTTAATGATGAACTTAGCACCAAGTGTATTATATTATCTTGTTTCACTTTCACTTTTTTTATTTTTAATGTGCTTTTGTTTGCTATTTTGGTCAATGACCTTAATAAAATCATTCATATTCATACCTACAAGACAAAAATGTTCCTGATATATTTATTACCCAATCCTACAAATGGAATGATTTTGTTTTGTTTATCAACCCACAAATTATTTAGGATTATACAGATTATACTGTTTCAGCTACTGAGTCTAACCCTCTGCACAGCATATTTTTATAATATAATGATGACTGCAATGGTATATTTTTCCAGTCTAACAAAAGAGACTGGAAATTGCTCTGGAAAAAAATCAAATAAAAACTACTTAGTACAGTACTATCAACTCAAGACTATATTACCAGGGTTATATTCCAAGAACACATCTCTACCATTATTCTACCATATCTACGTAGTAATGAATAACACTGCATGTTTGATTCCTAATTAAAAAACAACAATATTGCATTTATCCTTATTATTATAAAACTTCTGTGAATGATGCAAAGATATTATTAGCTTTTTTCTGAACCTCACAGAATACACACACAGGCACACCAATCAATAATTAGATGCTTAATTCCCATATGACTACAATGGAAATTCAGGGTCTTTTGTACATTCCTTTTGTAAACAATCTATAAAATGTATACTGATGTGTACATCAGTAAATGACATAGCTTGAAGGAGTACAGCTCCAAACTACCTAGAGCCTTTGCCTATGATACAGTGGAGACAAATTTATGGGTGGACTCAAAAGCAAATCTTGATAAAAGACTACAGCTAAAAAAGAGAAAAAGATAAGCTTTCAGGCACATAAAACTGTAAGTTGCTATTTAGTGCTGTTGAAAATTCACTTGTACAGTACACTGAACTAGAATATATTTCAGAATACAAAAAAGCTCCAGTAGAAATAGTCTTTTATAAATATTTTGCTCATTTGCTTACTCTGAAAGAAGCCGCTGCCAGATCAGATCTTAGTTGTTTAATCTATTTTCTCCAAGCATGTGTGCTTAGTAAATTACATATTGTAAGCAACCTCAGGGGGCAGAGTTCCATCCTAGTTAATTCATTTTCTTGCATTTTGATGGGGAGCACAACAGCATGGAGTAATCCAAAAGTAGCCCCCAGTTGCCAAGTTTTTAAGCCATTAGTTGCTGCTGATTTTCAGCAGATACGCCACTTCTGTCCTGCTTAATGATTTAATTTTAAATATTAATGATGGATGGATGGCTTTGTGTATAGAGATGACAATATCAACCACTGCTTCTCACTAAAGTCCTACTAAAAATGCAAGAGGAATTGTGCAAGAGCTACTTACTGGTTTAAATATTGTTAATCAACTTTTAAACAGCTATTACCCAACATGAATCTAGAATACTGTAAACCATCTGAGAATACATAAAAAGGCAAGTGAGTGCAGCTGGAATCTGCACAAAAAAAGCACAAAGCAATTACTTTATACAATACATTTTTAAAAAAGTTTGTTTTGTTTTGTTTTTAAAAAGCAGGACTGGCCAATATGATGCCCCAAACCGTTTCCTAAGCTCTCTGTAACCAAATATTGCCAAAAATTGTGACATATGTTTCCTTCATCAAAGCCCTAAAATTGATTTCATGCAAAACATGCTTCCCACCTGTGCTCCCTATTCCAAATTCTGGAAAAATTGACAGATTCCATGGATGGGAAAAGCCCACTTTAAACTAGGAAATGCTGTTTCAGAAGCAACATTTCTCTCCATTCTGCATGAAGAATCAGTCTCTATTACTCAAAGAAAGGATTTTTGGCTTGATCTGTCTCCCAGCTGCTATAAGCACAGTACCATACTAACAAAGAAGCCCAAACACAGAATTGTCAACATGTTAGTAATAGGGACTTGGAAGACACCAGAAACTTGCCATCATAAGGAACAGTGAAAAATGACATAACTCTTAATTTTCTTTAATGTTTGTGAAGCTCAGGAAGGGAAGTGCTTTTCTGGATGAACCTGAGAGGGCAAGGCAAGGCACTCACATTTGGCTGGCAAGTAAGTACTGGCTGAGGGTCAGTTCTCTGTTCCCAGCTATTAGGCGGAAAAGGTAAATGTTATTGGCTAGTAGTGGTTGTGTTATATATGTAAAAAGCCATTAATAGATATGCATATATGTAACAGTCGATAATACTGCAGCGTCAAAGAGTATAAACGAAAAGCCTCCTGACAGAAAAACACGCGGGAACTTTGACAGCTGTCAAAGTTCCCCGCACAGCGCAGGCGCCACCATTGACAGCTCGCGGCTGTCAAACTCCGGACCGTGAGGAAGCCTGAGCTGTCAAAGCGTCCACCGCACAGCGCAGGCGCAACCACTGACAGTTCGCGGCTGTCAAAACACCCCACCACGCGGAAGCCGGAGCTGTCAGAAGAAGACGACGCTGATTGGTCCCTGTCTGACACGGCGCCAAAATAAACACTTCTGATTGGTCCTCGCGACCAGCTGCCGGCTATAAAAGCCGGACAAGTTATTCTATGTTGCCTTGCTCTTAAATAAACCTGTTGTTACTAGCCTGTCGTCCCGAGTGGTCCTTGGCTACTTCACTGGCGACGAGGGTGGGATCGCTCCGGAGCTGAAGTCACGGCCGAGGAAGGAAGTTCCCGGCAAGAGCTGTCACGGAAGTTTTAACTTCCATCGGAGCAACCCAGGACCGGACGACATGGCAAACTTCGGCCGTGTGAGGGAGTTTGATACCCGCCATCCCGAGAGATGGCAATCACACCTCGGCCAAGTCGAGGGATTCCTCCTCATCAGTAAAATCACTGACGACCGAGCAAAGGCCGCCGCTCTGCTGTACATCAGCGGGCCCCCGGTGTACGATGCAGCCGTCGGGTTGTTCAGCCCAGTGCCCATCACTGAAGTCTCCTACGCGGACTTGGTGGACCAGCTGAACAAATACTACATGCCGGCACGATCAGAACTGTACTGGCGGGTGCAATTCGCACAAAAGAAACAACGGCAGGACGAGCCCGCCAACGAGTTCATCGCCGGGGTCAGACACGCCGCAAGGAACTGCTGCTTCCCCGACCTGGAAGACCGCATCAGAGACCAGGTAGTGATCGGTCTGAGGGACGAGAAGCTACAGAAGAAACTGACGTCCAAACCCGACATGAACCTGGCTGAGCTGACCAGGGAGATCATGGCATACGAACACAGCCACAAGAAGAAGTCGACTAACACGACCCCAGAGACCCCCGCGACCGTCTACCAGGAAAGCGCAGCCTTCAGCGACAGCGGAGAGTCGGTAGATTTCACCGATGGAGAAGCCCTACAGCGCAGAATGGAGCACCGGCAGCCGAGAAGGAGCAAAACGTCGGACCGCCGGGGGTCCAGGAACCCTCCACCGCCACCACCGCGTTACGAGCAACGAGCCGCCTGTGCCAGCTGCGGGGGCAACCATGCCCGAGGAAGCTGCCGCTTTAGGAACGCGAAATGCCACAATTGCGGGAAGACTGGCCACATCAAGCCGGTGTGCCGCAGCAAGGGCCGGGACAACATCAATGAGGTGGAGGCAAACCCCCCAGGTAGGCCGGCTGCCCAGGCCAGCAGAGAACCCCACCCAGGCCCCCTGGTAGAGACAATTGACAGGGTAAACAGCATAAGCTCCAAGGTTAAGATCTGGGTCAGAATTCAGGGGGTGCCCTGCCATATGGAAGTAGATTCAGGGTCAGCAGTCTCCTTAATTTCGCTGACAACCTATCGGGAGATCTGTCAGAAAGGCCGAGGGCAAATTCCCCTGAAACAAACTCAGGTACACCTAGCTGACTTCCAGAAAACCCCCATTCTGTTGGAAGGGAAAGCTAAGGTCGTAGTGCAGTACAAGGGGTTCAAGGGTCCCCTGGAGGTTTTAGTTACACCAGGGAACCGTACCAACTTGATAGGACTAAACTGGTTCAGCCCACTAGGCATCGCCTTAACGGGGGTTAACACCATTCAAACACCCAGCCTAGAAGCCGTTTGCGATAAGTACGCCGACGTTTTCGATGGCACTTTAGGAAGATATACGGGTCCCCCCATCTCCTTACAGCTAAACCCTGCAATCCAACCAATTAGGATAAGAGCCAGGAGGGTACCTTTTGCCCTTAAAGAAAAAATCGAAAACGAACTTGATCGCCTCGTAGGACTAGGGGTGCTTGAGCCAACAGAAGGGGGAACCTGGGAGACCCCTATTGTCACCCCAATCAAACCTAACGGTGAAGTGAGAGTGTGCGCTGATTATAAGGCGACAGTCAACCTAGCCCTCAGCCCCCATGCCTACCCGGTGCCAGCGGTAAGGGACGTATTTGCTTCCATCCGCTCTGGCGCCCTTTTCGCCAAGCTCGATCTCACACAGGCGTATTTGCAACTGCCTGTCACTGAGGACACTGCGGAGGCCCAGACTATTGTCACCCACCGCGGTGCCTTTAAAGTAAAGAGGCTCCAATTTGGCATATCGGCGGCCCCGGGTATATTTCAGGGTATCATGGAGAAGACCCTGAAAGGAATACCCGGGGTCTGCCCCTATTTCGACGATGTCCTCATCGCCGGAGAAAACGAAGCAAACTTAGCTGACAGGCTGTCAGCTGTGCTGAGCCGGCTCAGAGAAGCCGGCCTCAAACTTAAGCGGGAAAAGTGCTCTATTGGAGTCACATCCACTGAATTCCTAGGGTACAAAATAGATAGCCAGGGTATTCACCCCACCTCAGAAAAACTTCAGGCTATTCAGACCGCACCCAGCCCTAGGAATAAACAAGAGCTTCAATCCTTTTTAGGACTGTTAAACTTTTACCACGCCTTCATTCCCCATAAAGCCACTATTGCAGAGCCTCTGCATAGACTCCTAGACAAGGGTACAACTTGGTCCTGGACCAAAGAACATGAGAATAGCTTCCAATCGTTAAAAAAGATTATCTGTCACAGTTCAACTATCACCCTTTTCAGAGAAGACACCCCAATATGCATCGCTTGCGATGCCTCTCCCTATGGAATCGGGGCTGTTTTAAGTCACATATTTAAGGACGGTACACACAGACCCATAGCCTTCTATTCACGCACTCTGACCAAAGCTGAAAGAAACTATGCACAAATTGACAGGGAAGCCCTAGCAATAGTAGCAGGGGTCAAAAAATTTCATGATTACCTGTATGGGAGACCATTTACTATATTTACGGATCACAAACCCCTCCTAGGCATATTCACTTGGAACAAAACTACTCCACAAATTCTCTCTCCGAGAATTTTAAGATGGTCAACATTCTTAGCAGCCTATTCCTATCAACTAATACATAAACCAGGTAAAGAATTGGGACATGCTGACTGCCTCAGCAGACTGCCCATACAAACCAGGGACTCAGACCCAGCCCCAGCCAGCCAGATTTTAGCAATCGCCCAACTTCCAGAATGCCCCCTGACTGCAAACATTATAGCTAATAATTCAGCCAAAGATAAAATACTTGCCAGAATCCTCAAATGGGCCACAACAGGATGGCCAGCTCAAAATCCACAACCTCAATTCCAACCTTATTATAACAGGAAAAATGAGATCTCAACACATAGAGGTTGCCTGCTGTGGGGAAATAGGGTCATCATACCAGAGAAAAACATTGACCAAACATTACAAATTTTACACGAAGGACACCCTGGAATTGTAAAAATGAAGGCGATGGCTAGAAGTTATGTGTGGTGGCCAGGCATAGATACACAAATAGAAAAGTATGTGGGTGGGTGTTATACCTGTCAAGAGACCAGAAATGACCCACCCCAGGCACCGGTCCATAAATGGGAGACTACAAGGAACCCTTGGTCACGTATACATATAGATTTTGCAGGACCCATCCAGGGCCAAAGTTTCTTAATTGTAGTAGACAGCCACTCTAAATGGCTGGAAGTCACACCCCTTAGAAAAACAACGTCCCAAGCCACTATTCAAGCTTTACGGAAAATATTCGCTACACACGGCCTACCTGACACCATAGTTTCTGACAACGGACCTCAATTCACCTCTCGTGAATTTCAGATCTTCGCTATGAAGAATTGTATTAGGCTGGTCACGTCGGCGCCGTTCCACCCATCGTCGAACGGAATGGCTGAAATTATGGTGCGATCCACAAAAGAAGCGTTAAGAAAATTCGTTAATGGAAACTGGCAGAGGCGCCTCAGCCAGTTCCTCTTAGCACAACACACAACACCATGCTCTACGACCGGCAAATCACCGGCGGAATTAAGATGGGGGAGGAGGCTAATAACACGTCTGGACAGACTGCACCCCGATACATATCCAGAAGAAAAACAGCACCCCCACCCCGCCCGCACACTCAACCCAGGTCAATTGATTTGGGCACGATCATACACAGATAAAAACAAGTGGGTCCAAGGGTCAGTAATAAAACAAACAGGGCCCATCTCATACCTTATAGCTACGCAAGCACAGGGCAACATACGCCGCCATATTGATCAGCTCAGACCCAGACAACCACCACACACTTCTGAGCAACCAACCAGTGCCGACATACAACCCCCACCGGAAATGCCGCCTATCCCAAACCAGGAAGAAGAACACCAAGACGAAGGACCAGAACCACACCACCCTCCACCCCCTCGCCGCTCAACCAGAAATCGAAGACCACCCACCTACCTAAAAGACTATCAGTGGGCAGGTTCAAACATTCAAGAGGAAAGAAACGAACCAGGGGAGGGGTAAGGGGTGTGTTATATATGTAAAAAGCCATTAATAGATATGCATATATGTAACAGTCGATAATACTGCAGCGTCAAAGAGTATAAACGAAAAGCCTCCTGACAGAAAAACACGCGGGAACTTTGACAGCTGTCAAAGTTCCCCGCACAGCGCAGGCGCCACCATTGACAGCTCGCGGCTGTCAAACTCCGGACCGTGAGGAAGCCTGAGCTGTCAAAGCGTCCACCGCACAGCGCAGGCGCAACCACTGACAGTTCGCGGCTGTCAAAACACCCCACCACGCGGAAGCCGGAGCTGTCAGAAGAAGACGACGCTGATTGGTCCCTGTCTGACACGGCGCCAAAATAAACACTTCTGATTGGTCCTCGCGACCAGCTGCCGGCTATAAAAGCCGGACAAGTTATTCTATGTTGCCTTGCTCTTAAATAAACCTGTTGTTACTAGCCTGTCGTCCCGAGTGGTCCTTGGCTACTTCAGTGGTTTTCTTGAATTTTACTCTCAACCGTAGATTGCAGGGGAGCAGCCGTTGATCATTGATTGCTGATATCTGAACAGATCTGAACATAGCCTGAATTTGATCTTAGTGGTATCTTAATTTTGGTTCAGAAAGATTAGGAGGTGGCACAATAGGTCATCTGAACTGCCCCCTGTGCTGCAAGAAAAATGTGAAGAGTATTGCCATGTAATGCATATAATGTAGGAAAGGTTCCTTTTAGGCCATTGACTCCAACTCAATACATGGAACCAAGTTAAAGCATCCCTAACAAACGATTGTCTAGATTCTGCTTGAAAACAACCATTACTTCTCTGAATAATTCTTTTGATGACTGAACTGCTCTTATTAGGGTGTTTTTTTCTACCATTCAGTTAGATTCTGTCATACAGTATATTGTACCAGTGAAAAGTAGTTGCTTTATAAAAGATTATTTGTTTTCTTATATGCTCTTTTTGGAGATAAAATGAGCTCCGAACAGACAAGCAAAACTATGGCCTAGCTCAGGGGTAGGCAACCTTGGCTCTTTTATGACTCGTGGACTTCATCTCCCAGAATTCCTGAGTTAGCACAGCTGGCTCAGGAATTCTGGGAGTTGAAGTGCAGGAGTCGTAAAAGAGCCAAAGTTGCCTACCCCTGACCTAGCTAATTAGATCTCTGTGAGAAAGAACAAGATTATAAAGTATTCTATATGCTAAAAATACTTTAAAATGATTAACAATCATGCTGCAGCGTGTTCCAAGATAATTATTGATAGCAATAGTTAAAAGTGAATATAAAGATCTAGCTAATGTAAGAGTTAACATGACATTGTCACTTCCTTAAAAAAACCACTTTTTGGGAGGAAGTGTTAAGATTTTCTGTGTTTGATATTCAATAGATATTGGCATGATGAATACAGATATAAAATTTTCTGAGATTGTTTTAAAAGAGATATGATTAAAAAGTAAGCAATATATAAATAAAATATCAATACAATGTAAATGAAAAAGTCCTCACATAGAACTCAAAATACCAGTTTTGAGTTGCCAGATTGTCAAATATCCATCAGATGTCAAATGAGAATGATTTAGAAAGCTTATTAACATATATGTTAATGAAAACAAACACCACAATCTTATGGTACAAGCTGAGTATTTTCCTATATGCACGGGATACACGATAGTTCAATAAGGTGATGTGCTGGAGATATTACTGTAAAGGCTGAATTCAATGCAATTATGCAAAATTACTATCCAGTATCTTTTAGAGGAGGAAATAAATGATTGAAGGTCTTTCTTATTTCTTTATTAATGCTACTTTTATGCTGCTTCAGTTGGATGAATCCATTAGTTTACAATTACAATAAAACATATAACATATGACAATATAAATTATACAACCTATAAAATCATAAACAATCAACCCAATTAATTCATAATATCATAATAAATGATAGTGCCACATACTTCCTAGGGTATCTAATTATTGGATCCTTAATTCTTCCTCGAATAAACAATTTTTAGTAATTTTGAATGCAGTTCTTGTTTCTAAGGATAGGAAAAAGGTAAGGAATGAGAAATAGATGATACTCACTTGTCTTTACAGTCTATTTTGCAACATATATATTTTTATAAGATTTAAGATTTTTTCCTTAAATCTTAATGGAACACCATGTTGCTATACACTCAGTTATAGTAAATAGCACACACTCATTGAAAAACATCACACTGTACATTTCCAATATAACTTTATATATATCACTGCACTTTAACAAACTCCTCATTCTTTACCACTCATATTTTCTTACTGAGAAGATAATGTCCATAGGCAAGGTAAAGAGGGATAAATGGAAATATGTACATGAATATCTCATCATACAATTTACGATTTACATATGTGTACCAAACAGTGTGATACAAATACATACTTACATTTGTGTGGTGACATGATCAATATACTCATTTTGAGATTGTTATAGTTTCATTTTATGTGAAAAAATATGTCTGTTCCTGCATTTCATGGGAAAAAATAGCTGAAAATTTCCTCACTTTGTTTGAATTGTTGTTAGACATTAAAAACAAAATAAAAAACACAATGTTTCACATACCTGAAAAGAGGTAAATTGACAAACTAAAGTTAAAAACAAGTGAATAGCCAGTTTCCAATCCATCAATAAGCAGAAGTTTATATTCAAAGGAATATAGAATAAAGATCAGAAATTACTGTGATTTAAAAAAAAACCTTGAAAAAGCATGATTGGGATCATTACAAATCTTGATAAGCTAGGGAGTCATATCCCCACCTCACCCATTTCTGCTCTTTCCCAACATCTGTTGTGAACATTGGGAAGGATAACATTGAAATGATTGCAGATATGTAGTGACCAGAGAGGCCTCATTTTGCAGGATTCTGCCACTTTTGTCTCCTTTTTGGATGGAGAAACGATCAGTTATCCAAGTAGTCAGTGGCTTGGATGACAGGCTAATTGGGTATATTAATTTAATCCCAATAAAAACTGGAATGTTTAAAGCTAATTAAATAACATTGCAAAGAGATTTCATTCACTAATAATCTGACTCCTGTTCTTTAATCAGTTCACAGTATTCTGAGAACAGCATCAGGGTGAGGTCATGGAGTATGGATAACTGACTTTAATCCCAAACTTTCTGGTTCTGAGGCAGACATTGGTTTCTAATAAAAAAACACCACAAGATACAACCTGTCACTGCTGCAACTGAATGAGGTAAAAAAGGGGAAAGCAAACAGGTAGGGCAAATAGTGGTGATACTGGTGATATTAAACACCAGGAAAAATTGTTGGAAAAGGCAGAAGTTGAAGTATATGCTGACTATGTATTTATGAATAGTAAGGAATTTGTGCTAAAAGGGCATGCATTAAGTGTATATATGTGCCTAGGATGTGAACGTGAATATGTAGTCTATTAAATGGGGAGGGGAGAGAGAGAGAGAGAGAGAGAGAGAGAGAGAGAGAGAGAGAGAGAGAACCTGTATAGTTAGGACCTTAGTACAAAAGCTGTATGACTGCCCAGAGAAATGTCCCAAAGCCAGTGAAATTTTATCTGATTTTTGTCATGTAAATGAAGAAATATTCTCATTGAAAAATCATGGAAAGGGGAGATAATTTTTTAAGAGAAGCTTTTGTTTCTATAGGAAAAGAGCAAAGAGGCCTTCTCCTTCCACAGACCAATTTTTTTTAGTTGCAGATCTTGACAAGCTAGCCCTGGGTGATTGAGTTCTTCCTTTCTCTCCTCTTCAGCCTTTTCACTGCTTCATTAGCATTAAAATCATACTCTTACAATACATCTGCCATGTAGATCCTTTCTAGCCAAAACAACCTCTCTCAAGCTGTGACTGCATCTGCAGGTGACACCTGTGTTCCTTTTGAAGGCAACCTTGGAGAGAATAAATCCAACCCTTTTATGTAATGACAAAATCCCTTTTAAGGTGAAAGATTTATTATTTATCCAAATACATGAAATGTAATCCCTGTATTTTCTGCAGATGTAGTTAGTAACTAAACAGACATAATGGATACTTTTGAAGCACTATCTATTGGGTCCTACCCAAAGCGATTCCTTTAAAAAAACAAATACAAATCAGGAATTTTGATCAGAAAATGTTACCAGAAGTCCTGAATTCAAATTTCTTTCAGGGATGGTGACTCAGAGCTAGTCAGAGCATACCTTCATTACCTCACAGGATATTCATGACTCCATGTGTGTTGCGTCAAGCAGTTGGAGGAATGGCAGGATAAAAACCAAAATAGTGAAATGTCAAATGGGAAAATAGTTGATCTTCCTTATGGAGTTCTTCTGAAAACCAGTGTAACAGAAAATGTAAAAGGATAATGGGTTAATTATTAGATTTTTAAGCTTTTAGCCCAGCGCTTCAGGCATAAGGGAGCAGCACACTGATGATAAAGAGAATATGGCTATTGAGGGGGGGAAAGACTAAACCCCTGTATTAATGCTCAGCATGAGCTTCCTTTGTTAGACTGTGGGGGATATATGGCCAATTTCCAAACTGCTGGTTATAAAATGTTACTTATGTTACATGCCTCTTTTTCTCTCGGTGTGTGTCATATACAAACATATCCACACACAAAGGTGAAACAAATGTGCAGGGGAGAAAATACTGGAAATGGGGAATGAGCAAGAAATAAAGAAGGTTTTTCCATTCTTCTACAAGAGACAGAAGAAGCTACTCTGCAAATTATCCTTTGAGGGGAGAAGATACTTAGCTTTTACCAATAAGCCTGTTGCTTCTTAGTTAATGAGTCTCCTTACAGGTTTCTGCTACCTGGAAACGAATTTAAAAGAAAACTACTCCAGTCACTGGCATAGGAAATAACAGAGCACAGAGCAATTTCAAAAGTGTAGGGACACCTCTGAGTCTTTTACAGAAGCTTATCAAGCAAAGTATAAGAAAATTGTCAAATGATTTATGAATCTTTCATGTTTGTGTATGTGAAACAATGTTTGTATACATAACTAATAATTTCACTGATACTGATACACTTATTTGCTTCATTTAGATCATACTCTTCTTTCAAGTATTTCTAGGCTTGCAACAATCAGAATGTACTGGCAAAGATGAAGGCCAGTGAGATTTATATCACTGCAGCAAGGCAAATTTTATAGTGTCTGCAGTGGAATTTGCTTCACTTAGCTGAGGGCTGCAAATATCATTGTAATAAGCCCAGCTTAGTCAGAATTGAAATAAGAACATCTTAAAAAGAAAAAGAAAAACTTTCAACAGACTTATAATGGAAAACTTCTACTAAAATCCGAAGGCAAAAATCTATTTTAAATTAAAGTTGCTGGAATAATACGGAAAAAATGTTCCACCGAATGTTGGCATATTTGGAACAGGAACAACTGGCTTACCAGAACATGAAATACTTGATGAATAAATACTGAATCACAGACATAAAAAATGAGAGGCAAAAAATATAGATTTTTCCATGTAAAGCTAGATTGATATACTGTATAGCTTGATTTTTGTTCCAATTTTCTTCCACACACTTTTGCCAACGGTAAGATTTGGGATGGGCAACACAGAATATGCCATATATTGCCAAGCACTGGCTTCCATTAGTCGCAGCCAACACTGTTATTGGCAGTGGTTTTTTTGTAAAAGAAAAAGGTGCCGGAACTCATACATGTCATACAACCCGCCTTGCCTACCCTACAAAGTTCCATCCAAAAAAGGTGCCGGAACTCCGTTCTGGGCGTTCTATGACAAAAAAAGCCCTGGTTATTGGTGAGTAGATGTGGGAGTTGCTGATGTCCAGCACTTTCTGGCAGAAGGTAATTCTAGAAGCAACATAACTTGTTTAGTTAGTAACATTGATTTTGCTTCTCAGAAGGTTGCAAAAGGTGATCACATGACCCCGGGACACTGCAAATACATGCCAGTTGCCAAGCCTCCATGGGGATGCTGCAATGGTTGTGAGTGTGAAAAACAGTCATAAGTCACTTTTTCAGTGCTGTTGTATCTTCAAACAGTCACTAAATGAATGGCTATAAGTTGAGGGCTTTCTGTAACTCCTCCTTTTGGTGCCAGACCTCTCAGGTATTTTACTGAATAGCACTGGAAGAAGCCATTCAATAAGCATGATCAAGAAGAACTAATCTCTTACTTAGGAACCATAACAACTTTTATATATTTCTTTAGAAAGTTCAGAAGATTTGTACCAACCCAGTAAGACTGGTTAAAATAATCAATTGGCTAGAATGGATATCAACAAAAAACTATGTTTATAATTTTTTTGTGCTGAACAGATATTAATGGGGCAGGGGCATGGAATTTCCTTTTTCTGAAATATATTTAGAACCGGAAATATTCCTAACTGTAAATGAATGTTAAGTGTATTCTAGTTTCTGCAGGAAGATCTGGCAAATGAGATACTGCCTCTTCTTTTCTCCCTCCCCAAACATACAGCCTCCTTAGAGTATCAGGAAACCAGGGTGGGGATTCTTGTTTACATGTTATTTTTATATCAAGGTGCAGAAGAGAAAAAGACTCTCCTATACAAACATTTCAGAAAGTGTTCATCTGAGAGCTTGACTTAACATCATTCCTGCTTTGCACTGAAGAATGTATGAAGAATGTATACACATTCACTTCAGCAGAAAGGGAAAAAGAAATATGGAGAAAGATTGATTAGGGGTTAGGAAAGTTCCTAATACAGCTACAGCAGACATGTCAAACTCGCCATTGCTGGCAATGGGGTGGGCGAGGCTTACATGTGACGCATCCGGCCCGTTGGCTGGCAGTTTGACACCCTTGTGCTAGAAGGTATTAGGGATTAAGCTAGGATTTTCATATACATTCAGATAACAGATAAATTTTATTATGGGAAGTCACTATCATCAGATGTTAAAACTGCCAATGGAACTAACACAATTGTTTTGTTGTTTGCTTTGATTTGTAACCTTAATAAACAAGGGAATATAAGTTGGACTGAGGTGGAATATAAATCCTACCAAATCAACAAGCAAATGAATGAATGCTGCAGAATGAAAGTGACCAATCAAAGCTCATGATTAAGTACAATGATAAACAGTTCAGATTTTCATTACAATGATCCTAAATGTATAAATGCAAATTAAAACAGATAAGAGAATTATGGCAATGGAAATGCACAACTGTTAGTTATTATGGTACACTCTTTGACTTAAAACAAAGCCTACTTAGTTTCCCAATTGTTACAAATGGATTTTTTTTCTATGATGATTTTTCTGGTGTACTAATAAAAATACGAAATCTGGGAGTACCTGTTTGCAGACAGCACACAAAACTACGCAACCTCCGGTCCGTGGAAAAACCTCTTTCCACGGAATCTGTCCCTGGTGCCCAAAAGGTTGGGGACCTCTGCAATAGGGGATTACATAACACATCATCTACAGATTCTATCTGTATATCAAAAATCCATCAGTCAGAAAGTTATACGACCTAAGTCTGAAAAGATTGGAGCAAGCAAATAATGGGATTTAACTAAATTTCATGGGGCTAATGGTGAATAGCTTACTGGCTGACAAAGAAATATATACATTCTTAAATACAATAGAATATGATTTCCAGCTCATTGCCAAATTTTCTACAGTGTAGGACTTTTTTCAGTATACTGTATGACCTGGACAAGGATTCTCAAACATTATTGGATTTTATGTGTGTCATCACAAATAGTGTTTCTTACTAGACAGCATTGCTCACTAATGCCCTGATAAGGTGTTCTATTTGCTTAATATTCAAGGACAGTACATCTAGTGAACATTACACTATTAGGACTAAGGGTGCTGTCAGAAGAAACAAGGCCAAATGTTAATTTCAATTAAACGAAAACACTGTCCTGTGAATAAAATGCTTATTGTCAGGACCCACCCCAATCCACATCTTAGGAAAGAACTAACTCTTGAAACAGGAATTGTCCAAAAGGAGCTTTTACTGAAACATGATTGGTAATGGGAATACTAGACAGGATCTGAACTGTGTTACAGTTTGGTGCTTTTGAGTCCCCGGGTCGAACCTCCTTCCTCCAAGCCATCTGGTTTGTCCTGGATCAATTAAAATTCAGGTGTCAAATCCTTCCATGGGAAAGAGGGAACTCTTATGTCTTCATGACAATTGCTCCCTTCCTTTAGAGATTCTAATCAGAGATACAAACCAGATCTCTTCCCCCCCACTTCCTTTGTTGTTCTCAGTTCAAAGGTTCTTCCCCTGGTCTTTGAAGACAGCCTCCCAGCAGGCTGAATACACATCCTCTCTTCTCCTCCTTGGAAAAATGGCAGAATCCAGGGGGAGGTATAAGATTTTAGAAATATACAGATAGAGTTTTATGAATGGGATATAAATGGATTCTGACACACTTATCAAAAATGATGCATTATGATTTAGGCACTAGATAGCACACCAAACAACTACATTGTGAAAGGAAGTCGGCAAAACTGTAAGATACATTAAATTATGTCATAAAGTGCATATCCAATTCCAAACTCTGGATAAATCAACCATCCTTACAATTATACATTATTGTTAGAGGCGACAAATGTGATAGGATGACACACAGTTGAATATTCATTAATGCAAGCTTTCACAGTCTCTTCAAGAGGACATTTGACATATCAGATATTGCAGAGTCAAGATTAAATGGCTGTCTCAAACAATGGGATTTCAAAGAGCTACATGTTCTCTTTAGCTGCTTGTAGGTAACAAGTATGCGTGAATAAAAGAAAATAAACATTGTAGATCACACACATATTTCTATAGTACTTTTTATTTACTTTGGTATATTATGCACCTAAACCGTTTTTAACTATTGTTATTTACCAAATATAAATCTATCTGTGCGATATTGTGTATCGTTAACTCAACGCTCAACCTTCCTCTCTAAAACTGCATACTGCTTTCATTCGGCCTGTTAAATCCTTTGGTTTGTTTTCCTATGCTTTTTCAGACCTAGTTTGCAAACTCACCCAGCTGGGGTCTCCTCTCAGTGAGACATTCAAGTGTGCACACATCTCTTCTGCAACATGCAGAAGTTCTAATACTGCTTCCTGTGTTGTTTTATGCCTTTAGAGAACTTCTACTTTTTCAACAAAACATTGAGGGTATTGTTACTGCTATGTCTACTTTACATTTGCAGATCTAGGGATGCCCCTTGGCTTTTGCCAGTTTTAATTGTGTTGTGTTTATTGTTATTGTTCAAATTTTCTTTTACTAACAAAAATATAAACTAAATTAAGCACCTAACACCCCTTGTATATATGGTAATTGCAATGATTTTTGTATACTTTTCATCACACAGTCTATCACGAACAATTATCATGCCCTGCTATGTACCATGTGGCTTTAAAAAAGTATTTCAACTTGCATTACACATAGATTATAGTCTTACTTCATTTGACAATCTGATCCCAAATTTTCCAACGCATGCTTAGAAACAAAGGAAACTAGTTGAGTTAAACTGTTAGTTCATATAATCAAATATTAACAATGCTTGTCACCATAGTTTTTTTTCTTTCCTAACATTTTCCCCACAAGTGCAGGTTCTGTTTTTTCAGATAACTGTGTGTTGATCCATTTGTTCTGATAGAAATTACTTCTTTTCACCATATATATATATATATATATATATATATATATATTGCAAGAGTTTGAAGTTGGTATCTTTTGCATGGAAAGAATATGTTCCATCACTATGCACTCTCTTCTATGTTTTCCATAACAGTTCTAGGAGATTCCATTGCTTTTGTTATTTTATTAGAATTTATAAAAAAGTGGCATACTCATCTTTAGCCTTTAAAAAAAACAGTGATAACCTTTAGAAGTTTTCTCTTTATAATCAACTACAGAATTTGTCAAAGACATCTCTTAGTGCTTTGTCTCCAATAGGCAAGTCAGAATTCCAGTTGTCATTTATTTATTTATTTTATTTATTTTATTGCATTTATATACTGCCCTTTCCCTGAGGACTCAGGGCGGTTTACAGGGAGTTAAAAATCAACCGTACAAAAGTTAAAAACCAATTTTAAAAATATTAAATCAACCCTGTACTATTAAAAACCCCAATTAAAATAAATTTCTCCTCAGCCTGGGCCCGAGAGCTCAAAGAGCCAGGTCTTCAGGCCCCGGCGGAATGATCGGAGGTCGGGGGCAGTCCTCAGCTCCACCGGCAGCTGGTTCCAGAGGGCAGGCGCTCCCACTGAGAAGGCCCTATCCCTGGGTGTCACCCGCCGGCAATCTCTTACCGGCGGGACCCTGAGCAGACCCTCCCTGTGGGAGCGCACTGGGCAAAGGGCGTTTGATGCCGGCAGCAGGTGTTCCCTCAAATACCCCGGACCCAGGCCATGTAGGGCTTTATAGGTGATAACCAGCACCTTGAATTTCACCCGGAGGGCAACCGGAAGCCAATGCAGCTCGCGGAGTAGAGGTGTTACATGGGAGTATCGGGAGACCCCCATTACAACTCGCGCGGCCGCATTCTGCACCAGTTGAAGCCTCCGAGTGGTCTTCAAGGGCAGCTCCATGTAGAGAGCGTTACAGTAGTCCAAACGGGAGGTCACGAGCGCATGAGTAACTGTGCGTAGGGCGTCTCGGTCCAGATAGGGACGCAACTGGCGCACCAGGCGAACCTGTGCAAAAGCCCCCCTGGTCACGGCTCCTATGTGATCTTCAAAATTGAGCCGTGAATCCAGGAGGACGCCCAAGTTGCGAGCCCTATCAACGGGGGGTAACACCTCACCCCCCATCGTTAGAGGTGGAATAACTTGGTTAACCCGAGATGCCGATATGCACAGCCACTCAGTCTTGGCGGGATTGAGACGAAGCCTGTTTCTCCCCATCCAGACCTGAACCGCCTCCAGGCACCGGGACATAGATTCCTACAAATGATCCATCAAAGGAAAATACCTTCAGTAGGGTGTAGGGAGGAACTCAAGCTATAAACTAGAGTATACTGGCTATTCATTCTTATCTTGTTTCTGTGAAAGCCATGTTCCAAGCAAGGAACAGCAGAAAAATTACCCTCCATGCCATGCATAATACTGCCAAAAATAGGACAAAACTATTTTCTATAACTGATATAATTTGTAACAATTATGTTTTTAATAGTTCTTTTCCTAGAATTGCTTTCAATTTGGCATCTTGCTTGTCCATTCATTTTTATCTCAAATTCAGAGCCAGTTGCTGGTTGTCTTCTAATCGTTTATACCTCACATACACTCATACTATCTACCTTATCCATGTATTGCCCAATTTCGGGTTTGGGATTTTGGGATTATCTTTATCATATAATGTCTCTATTCAGGTGAAGATTTGGGAGATCAATTCTATATAAACATGTGCCCTGATTCTTATACATTGCTCAAAACCTCCCCCTTTTCTTTTTGTCTCCTGGCCTGTTGTGCTGGACTGAAGTAGGGTCTTACTAAAGGAACGATCAGGACCCCCTTTTTAAAATGAAAAGCTAAAGACTCTTTTATTCAATCTTTGCAAGTTCTGCAAGACCTACCCTTGAATATAACTGATTAAGAAGAAAGGGACAGTAGTTGCTGAGCAGTCCTATCATTCATCTGAATGAGGCAGAGATAAAGATCAAATGGAGCTCCTTTTTGCTCAAAGGGTCTAGGTGAGTTCAAATGTTCTAAAAATGTACTATATACAGATTCAGACAATTTTGTTATGTGTTTAAATGCATATCTTACAAGAAATTATCAGCACATAAATGTGGACACAAAATCTACTGCCTATATTCTGAAGAAAAATTCATATGCCATTTCCCCCCACTTGTGGCCTTTTAACCTAGCCCATCTATGAGAATTATCTATTGAATTGCAGAAGATAAATCATATCATTTGAAAATTCTTTTAAGGATCTAGATAAGATTCCTATCATTGTGTAACAATAATTCTTTTGGGGGGGGATAAAAATATTGAAAACAAATTGAAAATGACAAATCAGAAACACATCTGGGCTTTCACAAGTGTAATTTATTAGGCCTTATTTTAATCTTATTACTAAATATCGTAATGGCTGTGAAAGTTGGACCATAAGAAAGGCTGAGTGCCAAAGAACTAAAGCCTTTGAACTATGGTGCTGGAGAAGACTCCTGCGAGTACCTTGGACTGCAAGGCGATCAAACCGGTCAGTTCTAGAGGAGATCAACCCTGACTGCTCTTTAGAAGGCCAGATCCTGAAGCTAAAACTCAAATACTTTGGCCACCTAATGAGAAGGAAGGACCCACTGGAGAAGAGCCTAATGTTGGGAAAGATTGAGGGCAATAGAAGAAGGGGACGACAGAGAATGAGGTGGCTGGATGGAGTCACTGAAGCAGTAGGCGTGAGCTTAAATGGACTCCAGAAGATGGTAGAGGACAGGAAGGCCTGGAGGAACGTTGTCCATGGGGTTGCGATAGGTCGGACACGACTTTGCAGCTAACAACAACATTTCATGTCTGAAGAAAACAAAAAAACCACACAAGGAGCAACATGGAACAATGGAAACAGTGCATGAGTCCTCTTAGAAACAGAAAACTGAAGTTGCTTCTGCACATCATTTTTAACATGTCCATGGGGTCGTGATGGGTCAGACACAACTTCGCAACTAACAACAACAAATATCGTAGGTCTAAATATTGTACTTAATCAGTTGGATTTAATTCTTAACAATTTAATTGGAGCACACATTTCTTGATATGGGGTGATTTTGGAACACTGACTTCAATAGATTCATAACCAAAATCACTACTCTAATTTTACGAGGTTCCAGTTCACAGTGGAGTATAAGCTAGACAACTATTTGAAACTGAAGTACTATATTACAAGGTCACCCAATGGAATGACCTGGCAACAGGTTGAAATACTTTCTTACAATGTATAATTAACTTACAGGTTTCAATACAGGATGTGATGATGAATCAGCTGATTTGAATGGCTTAGAAACAGGCTCAAATAAATTAATGAAAGATAATTATCAATAGCTATTAACCATCATAATTAAAATAAAACTTTCATTGTTGAAGGAATATGCATATGATTAGGAGATTCACAAAGAATAGGAAAAAGATTATCCCTCATATCTTGACTATACTTCAGTCAGAGAAACCATGAATGGAAAAAACAATTAAATTAATTAAATAAAACAATGATTGGAAACTAACCAAGGAGAGAAGCAACCTAGAACTAAGGAGAAATTTCCTAACAGTGAGAGAAATTAACCAATGGAACAGCTTGCCTTCAGAAGTTGTGGGTGCTCCATCATTGAAGGCTTTCAAAAAGAGACTGAACAACCATTTATCTGAAATCTTATAAGGTTTCCTGCTCAAGCATGCGGTTGGACTCTGAGGTCCTTCCCAACCTTATTATTCTGTTCTGTTCTGTTCAGAATTTTTAATCCAATTTTCTTTGATTTAATTATGTCCTCTAAATCAGGGCTTTTCAACCTTTTCACCCATTGTACCATTTTTAGGATATGGCAACCTCCAAATACCACCAGTTCCCTAGCAAGGTGTCAAAAACTTGATGACCAAAAAAAGGAAAAAAGTGATGAAGTACAGGTAGTCCTCAACTTACAACAGTTCGCTTAGTGACTGAAGTCACAACGGCACTGAAAAAAGCCCCCCCCCCAAGGAACAGCCAAGCAAGACACCTGCCTGCCCGCCCGGCGGTGCTCTTCCTCCTGTTCGAGGTTTTCATTGTTATGAGCATTTCTGTTGAGGATTGGCAGCGGGGGTGGGGTGGGGGGTGTGTGTTTATTTTTTATTCCCAACCCTCTGCTGGGTGGTTGCAGCAGGTTTTGGTCACTTCACATGACCCTGGGATATTAAGACCATCCTAAATATGAATCAGTTGCCAAGCATCTGAATGTAAATCACAAGACCCTGGAGATGCTGCAACATTCCAGCTGATCGGCGCTTCTTCTGGGCTCAGCAGAAGCACCAGGATCAGCGCTGAGCTCCAGCTGGAGCCTGGCGTTGATCCTGGCGCTTCCGCTGAGCCCTGACAGCCCTGCAGCTCCAGCTGTCTCTCGCTCAGGCTTGTGCAGTGCTGCCACCAGTTCACCTCATTCCCCTCCCCCACTACCACTTCTCTAGGATAGTCGCATACCACCTGTCAGGTGCCAATGTACCACAGGTGGTACCCATACCACTGGTTGAAAAGCCCTGCTCTAAATACCAAAAGCAAGTGTGAGTATTTATTTGCCAGAATCCTAATGTTTGATTCGATGGAAATGAGTATGGGAGACAGAAAATTCTGTTTTAGATATGGGGAGAATTCCTGTCAAGTGTGAAAAAAAGCTCTCAGTCACATTTTAGAAACTATGCGTGCGCACGCACACACACGCGCGCACACACACACAGTTTTATGAAAATATGCAGAACATATACTGAAAATGAGTTATACACATTTGTGATGTAAAATAGAAATGCTACAAAGCAGTTACTCATTGGATTCTTGTTATTTATCCTTTCCTCCCACGTATTTCTAATTTCAAAAAATGCAACTACACTTTCTATAACCTTTAGAAGAGCAGTATTCTCATAACCATGAGGTTAAAGTCTTTGTTTTATTATATTTTTCTTCACCCATAATTTTTTTTTGCTTCTCTCTCTCTCTCTCTCTCTCTCTCTCTCCCTTTCTCCCCTCTTTCTTATATTCATGGACTTGACATTTTCTATTCTCATTTTCAGTTTTCTCACACAAGATTTATTCTGTTGCATCCATTTTTCTTGTACATTTATACTGAAGAAATCAAACATTTTACCATTACTTATCCCCACAGAGGTAAAGTTAGATACCACTAACTTTAAATACAATATCACTTCTACATTTTCTTTCACAGATAGGGAATAATACAATTCACCCACAACTGAAATTCTAGAACCGTACTTGGACCAGATATTTTCAAGTTTGAAATAAAAATATCAGCACTGCATATTCTATTGCACCACATACTTTATTTCACACATGTTGAACCAGGTCAATTAAAAATGTAATTGTGGCACTCACATAACATGCTAATCTGGGTTAGTTTTTATTGTGTGAATATGTGAACTTTAATATTTATGAGAATCTATGCATTTGTTGATTTAGGAGTTAATACATTCTGTAAGCTTAGAAAAATGGGATAACTCCCTAACAAAATCAAATGTTACTTGGCCAGCCACACTGCCTCTGCTACTAGACATTCCTTTGTCTCTCCTATTTTAATACTGAACCTTTTCTTGCTCTGGATTTATTTTATAGCTCATTATCTTTTCTTCTTTCAAGCGAACCTAAACCAAAGAAACTTTACTAAGTTATTTCTCAAATATGTTTATAATTTCACTTGATTATTCTAGTTCCTTTTTAATTGTGTTTCCATACAAATTCTTTTATAACACCTGGAAATCACACAATTGCTATTGTATTATTCAGGTCTTTTACTATTTTAGAGAACATCTGTATATTACATGCAGGAAATGTCAATGTTATGTTCACTGCTAAAATGTGGAGGACAAATTGTGGTCCAGGTGCTTTAAGACAGGGGAGTCCTAGCTCTCACAATCCAAAAGAAATGTGCTTGTAGCTATTCTGCCTTTTAGTTGTAATAGATTTGGTAGAAAATGATAGGAAGGATATACATTATATTTGGACTACTTTATTTATAAACTTCCACGATAAAGTAGGAAAATTCTGCATAGGTTTTTTATAAACATATCTTCAGTGTGAGATATCAGAGAAGATAAAGTCAAATACAAGCAAAAGATTTGATAGCTTTATCCATAGGGCTCTGCAGCTTAGAAGTTGTATTCTCTGAAGAAGGCGCATATCTGCAATCAAAAAGATTAATGGTACTGTATATACTTATGGTAGCTCTGACCCACAGGGTGATTACAGTACAGCACTATTCTATTAGTGACAATGTGTAGACTATTGTAACAGGGAAGAGAAACAGAAGCTGTGCTCCATTTTCCTTTGTGCTTTCCTGTGTAAAACCTCCGTTTTGTATTCTTGTACATAGCATAGCTTGGTAGCGCTTTAGATTTTTAAATCAAGTCTTTGAACTTCCTCCCTCCCTCCCCCACTTCTGGTCTTTCTCAGTCACTTGTTTTCTTCAGATATAGTCTAGCTCAAGAGTGTTATCTCTTTCTTGTAAAAGTACATTGCTAATTCCAAGGATAGCCACTTGTGGCAGGGAGGATATTGCTGTTACTATCATATATAACTTTTGCTAGAAGATAAGCAAAAATTAAAAACAGTAAATATTTAGAAGAATTGCTATCCTTATTTAGAAGTATTGCAATAGAACGCTATAAACATTTTGAAACCCATCTTAGGAATGAACCTCAGTGTAGTTCTCTGATGCCAGGGAAATGGGCTGAATCCTAGTCTGTATATTGGCTCGGGAATTCTGGGAACTGAAGTCCACACATCTTAAAGTTGCTGAGGTTGAGAAACACTGATCTACAAAACATTGCTGTAGTATCTCATGAGGCAGGGTTCTCAACAGCTGGGAAAATGTGATGGTTTATTTGACATATACATTCTTTTATTAAATGTTGTCTTTTTTGTTGTGTCATCTGTGGATATTTCTGTATCCGTCTGTATTATTCCTTGTTATAAAATTGTTACTGTTTTGTTTTTCTCTGCTCAATAAATCCTTGAAGCTTCTACCTCATGTTTGTCTTCATCATGTTCAAATACACAGACCTACCACTCTGTGGCAAGACATAATAATAACAGACAACTCAAGGAATATTCAATAGAAGTCCCATTGTTTGGACATCCATGTGTCAATATATATGGGTGTTTAGAGTGTTTAAGGTATTCCATAAACCAATATTTTTCAGTGTGCTTTCTTTCAAAGTGTTGGTTATGCAATTGTAAGGAACTTGATTCCTTGTTTTTCAGTATTTATCTTGAAAAACAAATTACAGCTGTAACATTTGTCTGATATCATTAGAATAGAACTGGGAGTAACACTCAAAGCATTTATATGGGTTACATTACTTACAGAACTGATAGCAGATATTTGGCAAAGCAAATAGTACTTACTTCAGGCTTTTAAGCTAAGAAATGAACCATTACACTCCAGAGAAATTGTATTCAGGAGAAGATTATACAAATTCCACTGGTTGTTGGGCATGGAGAAATTCTGCAGATTTCTGAGTTTTTCTCCCTAGACCTTCAATTTAACACTCTGCCAGTTGTCTAATTACTACTATTCATGTTGAGCTGTATGTATGGATTTCTCTCCAGCCACACATACCTTTCTTTTTTTAGTATAATTAATGAAGCTCCTCAAAGCTTAGAAAACAAGCTGAAGCATCAACTACACTCTGGCATATAACATGAAGGCTATGAGCTACTAATCTCCTTGCAGGATGTTTATGTAACCAATATATTTACACAGAGATTCAAGTGCCACATTGCAACTGTTAGATTGGAAATAAATAGGGAAAATGATCTGATTAAGCCCTGAATATCTATTAATAGTCTTATACAAGAGTTCCTATGTGGTACTGTGAGGGAAAAAAATTCATTAACCATAAGAGGAAAGTGTGAAAGTAGATACAAGACCCATCTTCAGAATTCCCCTTGTTTACTTCTACATAAAGAACTGTTTGTTTTGTTCTCTCTGCATTAATATTCTTTCCAGAATATTAAAACCAAATCCATACAAGATTATTTCTGCTCCTTTCTTTTCACACTCACACTTAAACCTTATAAAGAAAAAAAAACAGGAGCAGAAATATAAACTTAAGAATAATCATGTTGCGGGGACTTTCACACTTTCCTCTTAAGGATAGTGAAATATTTTTTCTCAGAGTACCACACGGAATGCTACAGAATCAACAGAACCCATCATATTTGCGGGAACAGAAACAAGTTAATAAAATTTGACAAATTAAGTATTTGTACATACTTTCCTCCATAAATAAGGCTATCCTTCCTTCAATACATCTGAAGCTAGATTATGGTAGTGCTAAGGGAAGAGTAAAGGGACGCGGTGGCTCAGTGGGTTAGGACGCTGAGCTTGTCGATCGGAAGGTCGGCAGTTTGGCGGGTCGAATCCCGAGTGCCGCGTAGCAGAGTGAGCGCCTGTTACTCGTCCCAGCTTCTGCCCACCTAGCAGTTCGAAAGCACGTAAAAATGCAAGTAGAAAAATAGGGACCACTACGGTGGGAAGGTAACAGCGTTCCGTGCGCCTTTGGCGTCTAGTCATGCCGGCCACATGACCACGGAGATGTCCTCGGACAAGCGCTGGCTCTTCGGCTATGAAACGGAGATGAGCACCGGCCCCTAGAGTCGGAAACGACTAGCACACATGTGCGGGGGAACCTTTACCTTTACCTTTAAGGGAAGAGTCTAATCCAGGACTATTCATATATATTGGAACTAGTAATCCCCAGAATTCTTGGTCAACTGTCAGTAAAAGGAAATTTAGGAAATGTAGTTGCTTCTCATTTAGAAAGCAAAAGTGCGGGCCAGGTTTTTCTACCGGGATAATCTTTTATCAGGCAACCCTTAAACATTTACAGAAAAAAAAATGTAAACACAGAGAAGAACATGAAAACCTAATAATGATACTAATTATGCAACGATATTGCCCTATGCTAGAAACAATTTCAAAAAGAAGCCCATTCCTTATTATTATTATTTTTATAAACCAATGAATAAAACCAACAAAAATAGTCTGCCCATCCTTGAATCCCTTTATTTCCTGAGGCTGAATAAAGTCAGACAGGGAAGGGCAGAATTTCTGTAATTTTATGTTATCAGACGATCTTTTCCCATCATTGTGAAGAACAATTATTCCTGACTGCTCACGAGGTCAACTGACAAACATTTTTCAGGAAAGCAGCAAGAGAAAGAAGGGGAAATACATTCCATATGGAAGGCTACTGTTTTACCTTTCCCACCTAATTCATTTTTTAATCAGTATGCCTATAAATTGGCCCACTGGGATTGCAAACATCCTTCTATATACAGTAGAAAGATTAGATTTCTATTAGGTTAGGTCATTTGACGATTAAAAGATACAGGGTTCAAAAAGGTAAAGATAAGGGGATTTTTCTGAAACTGGGATGAATTTTTTTGCATCTTGATACCATGTTTTGTGTGTGTATTTACATATATGTGTAATACATATATACATACACAAATGCCGCACTTGACAGTGCAATGTTAAAACTATTGTATGGTTTGCTGTTGGCTATAGAGTGGTGATTAGAATGGGACCTTCAGCAACAGTGTTTCTGAATTTCCTGTTCTCCAAATATGTTAGGAAAGAACATGACAAGATTTACAATGGTGGCCTGATAATACATTTCTCTATCCTTGCTGAGACCCCAATAAATCTAAAAGGCTGAAGAAGGCTTGAAGTTGGAGAAACCTGGTTTAGAAGATGAGTAGGGAAAACTAATCATTGGGAATTAGCATGAGACTAAAACAGGTAATAGTTATGCTATTTTATATTACATATAATCTGCAGGTCTGTACTGTTTTACAGTACATGCACGGTTTCTCAACCTTGGTAATGTGTGGACTTCAACTCCCATAATTCTCTAGTCTGCCTGGCAGGGGAATTTTTGAAGTTGACGTCCATACATGTTAAAGTTACTAAGGTTGAATAACACTGTTCTATATGAACTGAGACCATTATTAAGAAAGAAGGGATTGGATATGTTAGTCAGGGACATGAAGCTTACACTTTATATAATAAAAAGAAAGAGCTAGATCAGAGCTTTTCAACCTTTTCACCCATTGTACCACTTTTAGGATATAGCAACCTCCGAGTATCACCCATCGCCTAGCAAGGTGTCAAAAACTTGATGACCCTCCCTCCCCAAAAAAGGAAAAAAGTGATGAAGTATAGGTAGTCCTCAACTTACAACAGTTGGCTTAGTGACTGTTCGAAGTTACAATGGCACTGAAAAAGATGCAAGGTTTTCATTGTTGTGAGCATTTCTGTTGAGTATTGGCAGCAGGGGTGCTGTGGGGGATGTTTGGTTTTTATTCCCCCCATCTGCTGGGTGGTTGCAGCAGGTTTTGGTCACTTCACATGACCCTGGGACACTGTGACCGTCATAAATATGTACCACAGGTGGAACACATACCACTGGTTCAAAAGCCCTGAGCTAGATAATGAGATCACCATGTATTTCAGTCCAGATTTAAATAAGTATTTCATGTATTAGATTTTTCTCCTCATAAGCAAAAATATTATTTTTTGCAATAGTGATCACATCAACTCATATTGGAAAGACCGCAGTTTTATTCCTTTGGTGAATATCTAAAGTCTAAACTGTTTTTAAAACTTTCAATATTTCAATATTTTAAAGGTGACAGAATCAAACTGAATAACTATCTAAAAACAATCTAAAAACCATGTCAAAAACATTTATGCAACCATATTTCAATAAACAATTTGCTATATTCTATGGCAAAATTGAATTGTTGTTGTTAAACAAACAAATATTAAATGGTTATTTGTTCATTTCCTTCATCATATTAATACACCAGGGATTTTGAACCAGTGGTACGGGTACCACCTGTGGTACATTGGCACCTGGCAGGTGGTACACGACCATCCTAGAAAAGTGGTAGCAGGGCAGGGGAATGAGCTGAACTGGTGGCAGCACCACACAAGCCTGAGTGAGAGATGGCTGGAGCTGCAGGACTGTTAAGTGGTACAATGGGTGAAAAGGTTGAAAAGCCCTGTTCTACACCACCCATCTCAACTAAATGACTCAGAGCAGTTTATAATTAAAGAGATATCATATAAAGTATAAATAAGAACAGACTTAAAAACAGAATAAAAGGGTTAGGGTTAATATATTAAAAGTTAAAGAACTCAAACTTGGAAAGGACATCCTCATGACAGCATTTCCAAGATTGTATATCACTCTTTAACTCCCATGCAATTGGCAAAGCCAAGCCTTAACACTCTTTCTGAAGGCCAGTAGAGAAGGGGGTTCACCTCAGTTCTGGAGGTAAGGTGTTCCGAAGGGCAGCAGCAAAGAAAGTTCTCTTCTTGAATTCCACAAGCTGAAATTATTAACCAATGGGATCCGCAACATACCCTCTCTGCCTGTCTAGGTGGGATGGGACAATGTAACTGGGATCAGGTAACTTAGCCCCATGCTACGAAGGACTTTAAAGGTGAATTAGACCCGGAAGGAAACTGGCACTCAGTGGAACTTGCATAGCAGAGGTGTTATTTGCGCAATCCTAGGAATGCCCAAGATTGCTCACACTGCTACATTCTGCACCAATTACAACTTCTGGATAGTCTTTAAGAGCAGTCCCATATAGAACACATTGCAATATTCCATTCAGGAGATGACCAGGGTATGAGTGACTTAAAAGATTTTCTCAAATCAGGGAAGGGCATAACTGGTGCACAAGATAAAGTTGATCAAAGGCCTTCCTAGCCACGACTGCCATTTGCTCCTTGAGCAGGAGTTCAAGAGGACCCACAGATTATACATCAGATCCATCTGAGGCTGTATAACCCCATCTAGAACCAAAGACCATAAACCTCGAGTTTATAAAAGAGTCTTCTCTCACAGCCAGTCCATCTTACCAGGGTTCAGTTTAAGCCTATTTTTCTCCAATCCAGACCCTCACAGCCTCCAAGTATTGCAAAAGGGCATCCACAGCATCACTTACGTTACAGAGTTGGACCTCTTGCTCTCTGATAACACCAACTGGGACTGTCCCAAAAGAAGGAGGTGAACCAGCACAAAACTGTGCCCCCATTCCCAACTGCTGAAGCCTGCCCAGAATGATATGTTTGGTGATATCAAAAGTCACCAAGTGGTCAAGAGGAGCCAAGATGGATGCACTACTCCTATACTGCTCCTGTCAGAGATCATCCAAAAGCATGACCAATGCTGTTTCCATCTCGTATCTCAGACTGAAACCTGACTGGAAGGGGTCCAAATAATCTGTCTTATTCAGGATCCTCTGGAGCTGCAGAAAGACTGCCTTCTCAACCACCTTCCCTAAGGGGGAAGATGGGAGACTGAACAAAAATGAAAAATGGTAGGGTCCAGTTATGACTTCTTGAGAAAAGTATACATCAGCGGCACTTTAAATGGTGCTGTAACATCCTCTCACTAAGGCTGCATTAACCATCACTAGATCCACCTGCATATCATCTCCTAAGCGACCTCTAGCTGCTAGGAGGGGCATGAATCCAAATCCAAAGTGGCTATACTTATAATCCCACTTATTTTATTTTTTTATTTTAATTCCATTTATATCCTGCCCTTCTCCGAAGACTCAGGGCGGCTTACAATCTTAGCAGTAGCCTTCATTCTATGTATATGCCTGCTTATTAGGGCTTTCACACACACCCCAAGCGGCATTATTACAAAGTCAGCTTAATTGCCCCCAACAATCTGGGTCCTCATTTTACCTACCTCGGAAGGATGGAAGGCTGAGTCAACCTTGAGCCTGGTGGGATGCGAACCTGCACTAATTGCAGGCAGCTGGTGTTACTTAAGGAGGCATTAGCCCACTGGTCCACCAAGGCTCCATATAATCCACTTTCCCAGGTCCAACAAAATCAAACTTTTCCCAGGTAACTGAGTAAGACATTCCCAAGGTATCTCCAACAGACTTGCTCCATGCTTGGTTTGCAATTGAAAATGGATTTGAGTGATTTTATCCATTAGATGCATTGAAAATTATTCAGCTCAACCCTGAAGATGAACCTCAGAATCCTCTTTACCCAAAAGGCAATAGGCGACCCCAAACAGGGCCGCAGGATGGCACTTTGCAGATGCAAAACTGACAATTCTTCACTCTTAATGCTATGAGGTAACTCTTAATAGCAGCTCTAACTTGTAATCAATCAAATTCATCCCTTGTCTTCCTCCATTGAGGTACATATCGAATCCTTTTTTACTCTTTTTAAATTAAAATCTTCTGGCTAATCTGGAGTTGGTTGGTAGAAGTCTGTTCAAGCCCACTTAGTTTGGCTTTCCCAAACTATAACACCCATCTAAATACAGCAAATATCAATCAAAAAAACATTATCAAAACAGATTACATTTTATCGAATTTTCTTGTACTATTATTATGGCAGGAAAAATCATGGTCATCATATTTGGAACCAAAAATTGAAGTTCATATATACATACCTTAGCCTCCACAGCTAATTCTTTATCATGAATTGGGTAATTATTTCACTCATTATATAAATTTAATCTTATATTAATTTTATATGGTAGTTAAAGGGTCACAGTAAAACTATATTAGAAATCTTGGTAACTTTTGAGAATGAACTAAATATCTGGAGATGAGCATTCAAAACTATTGCCAATATACCGTAGATTTCGTAGTTATGTACTGACAGAAGTAACACTAATTTAGGAGAAAGTTGAGTTTAAAGCTACTAGAAAGTTATATGTGCATAAAAACAAATGCTCTTTTTAAAGAAGGCAAATACAAAGAGAAAGTTCAACAGTACACAAGTTTCTATTGCATTATGTTAATTCACATGAGCCATTCACAGAGAACATTCTCTGTGCACACTTACCTGACCTAGAGATGGAAGAGTTCCATAAGCTACTGGCTGGTTCATCATTCCTTTCTGCTTCAAAATAAGCATGCGCTTCTGCTCCTCACTCAAAGATGTCATTTGGGCCTGAACTGGTGGCTGTTGGGAAAGCTGTTGCTGTTGTTGCTGCATATATGGCATCATGGGACTCTTGTTGGAATTGGACATTGGTGGAGTGATCCTTTGACTAAGGTCAGCATTGAAATGAGACAGAGGTTTAGTGTTGCCATAAGAAAGCATATTGCCTTGTTTGTTCAAAGAGTTTGTACCCAGATTATTTGGCTGCTGACTAATCATATTGATATGGTTTTGAGGGAGGTAGTTATTCATTGTATTCTTTTGTGAGTTGTTTGCCGTGGGAGGCACTGCAGGATTTTGGTTGTTAAAGGCTTGGGGGTACATCATCGGGCTATTTGGTTTATCTGTACTGAAAGGTCCTCCATAGGGACTAGATGGAGGTCCCACTGGAGACCAGCTAGATACTTGGTTTGGATGCTGTGGCTGCTGCTGCTGCTGCTGCTGTTGCTGCTGTTTCTGCTGCATGAGCTTAGCCCGCTGCTGTTGCTGGGCTGCCATCTGTTTCAACTGCTCAGCTGGAGATAAGTCAGTGCTAGTCACAGTCACTTGGCTAGGCCCTGGGCCTGCTGTTGTCACTGTTGTTGGATTCATGTGGAAACTATTGCCTGGTCGTGACTGAGTTTGGTTTGAGGGATGTGCTTGGTTGGGAGTCTGAGGGGATTGAACCACACAGTTTGCTAGTGAACTGTCCAGGCTTGGAGCAGGAGGACCATTAGAGGCTGAAGGCAGGGTGGAACCCGCAGGGATATTTGAAAAAGGAGGCCCTGATGATGAAGGTCTTACCTGGGGAGAACCTGTTGGTAAGTGAGCAAATGGAGAGTGACATGGATCACTTTTAACACTGGCAGTTTCCTGAATCTCAGTGGCTGGTCTCGGAAATTCAGGTTCCTTTTTCTCTTCAAAATCTTCATTGAACAAATCTTGTATATCATCTTCTGGAACAGTGTTAGCTAGCTCATCTATTAATTCCTGCCACTCCTGATCGTTCAGGTTAATGTCTGAAAAGAGTTTATTCTGATTGGAAAGGGATGTGTCAGAATTGTCAGTGCCGTTAGGATCATCCAAAGGCTCTTGTTTCAGTTCTTTGTTGCTACTACTGTTGTTGTGCAGAATGTTAAAACTATCTTCAAGCTCAGTACATCCATTGATTGGGAGTTTTAGGTCAGAAAGTCCACCATTTTTACCTAGGTCTTCCAGGGTGCCCTCATGAGCTCCACTGTTTTGCAGGGGCAAAGATGGCTTTAGGTCAAGCTGGTGAAGAGGAGAAATAGAAGACAAAGGCAAACTGTTTGGCAAACTGTTGACTCTCTCAATCCCAGGTACATCTTTCCGTAACCGCTTATTAGTTGGAGAGAAGCTTCTCTCACAGACACCATTCTGCTGTTCTCCATTGAGGGGTGAGCGTGCTCCTTCTAATTTTCTCTTCACTGTCTCTTGAAGCTTAAACAGAAAAGAAAAAATAACTGATTCAAGATTTGTCCATTTCTACCTTTTATAAATCATCATAACCATATATAGGAAGTTTTACTAATTTATTATGATTCATAAAGATTATGTTGTTTCAAAACATTTTGAGTTGGATTTCTGAACTTTATTTAAACTTATTGGAATAATACAAAACTTTAGAGAAACAATTTCTTCTCACAAATGGACATGTATCATTGGCAATGAGAGTTATTACATTATTATAATTAGCTATAAGTTATTCTAATATATTAACCAGAATGAAGTGGTAGACTGGAATGGAGCCACTAGTTCAACAAGTGCTCATATTTCAAACACTAAAAATTACCATATCTAGTAGCAGCATACATGTCTGAGACGTTTTCCTAGCCATCTCCATAATATATCCATTTACAATGTAAGTAGGAAATTTCCAGAAAGCAGCCTTATATAACTTCCCCACATGCTATGCAAAGAGGCACTGTTGAAGATTTCCCATTGCACTTTAATTTCAGAAGTTTTTATACCAAGGCTTTTAAAAATACTATAATATCACAATTATCTCTTTCGCCACATGTTGCTAGGCAAAACCAATAAACAAAATTAAACAAATACTGTAGTCCTCAGTACAACAGTTATTTGAAAAACACTTTTCCTACTTCAACTTGCAAGAAAATCTAGTGATTTCTGCCAAAAGATTTTCCTTTTCATTATATATGTACATCAGTTACAATATATACACCATAGTGGAACATTTCCCAAGATAATGCATCGAATAATCAAGGCAAGTACTTACTACCTTGAATAAACAGTCAATCCTTTATTTGTAAAAATGGGCAGACCACCTCAGTCAAATTAATTTGGATGAGAAAAAAACAGCTAGGATGAGGTAGGGCATGTTGCCATTTCTCCCCAATGCAACCTGTCCTTGGATAGGATTTATATTGTTTCTTCCCTTTCAAATGCATGATAGACAGAAAAGTATTTCATGGGACCTTCAGTTCAAGGGTGCAGGTTTTATGTAACAAGTTCACTGAAACATGCAGTTCCCATACCTTTATTTTATGTAGTTCACCATACTATCATCTGAACATTCAGAAAATTAGCAATCATTTATTATAGTGCCTCTAACAAGCTGGTAAATGTGATCTCCCCAGTTAATGCCCAAGAGACCACACAATTAAATTTTTATTTAAAAATGTATAATTGAATAACAGTGACAAATCTCAGAGCCCTTTTTTTGTTCACATTTGAAATGGGGCCTCATTAATACTTGGATGGCATACTTCAACAAGATGTTACTGCTACAGGCTTGATGACAATGTGATTATTATTTATTATTACTTATTGAATTTACCTACCGCCCTTCTTAAGATATAGTTTGATAAGAAAGTCTTTCGCGTATGAATGTTTTCATTATTCCACAGTATGAATGGTAAGAAATTTCTTTGCTCATATGTGGGCAAGCAGTTTACACTCTCATCACATTCTGGGAGAAAAATACCCTGGCTGATCTACATTTCTCACACATACCTGTCTCCTTTTCAGGGTAGAGTTACCAGATAGATGAACAAGCAAAGAAGGATACAGACAACAGGAAAGGAGGACACATGGAGTGGGCAGGGGGAAATACCCTATTTAACTTTCTTGGGATCCACAACAAAAATTAGAGTGAAAAACTGCAAATAAACAAACAAAAAGTTTTTCAGCATTTAGGAAGACTGTTTTTTCCACCACAGGAATGCACTAGAGCTGTTAGGAGGCCTTCAGCATGTAACTGATAAAGGTCTTATCAATTTCAGGCAACAGGTAAGCTGCCCAGGGTACTTAATCAAGTAATTAAGGTCACAGAGCTGAGCTTGTTAATTTGCGGTTAGCACTTAATAGGGAAGCGATGGGCCCTGGAGAAAGCTGCTCAAGAAGAGATAACTTGTTAAGATACTCAAAAATCCTCACAATATTTGATTTTAAGGCTATGCCTGCTGGATGGAAGACAAAAAGATGGATATGTCCTCCATTTCCTGGACATCTGGTAATGCTATTTCAGAGAGGGGGGAAAAAAGTTCAGGCTTTTAAAAATTCTTCTTGTATTGAGGATTTCCAATACTAAGCAAAATTACTAAGTTGCTAAGTAAGTCAACATTTTACTATGTTTCTTGCCGTAGTTGCTAAACAAATCCCTCCACTTGTTAAGTAAATCTTATGGTTGTTAAATTAATCCAGCTTCCCCCATTGACTTTGCTTGTCGTAAGATGTCTGGAAAGGTTGCAAAAGGCAATCACATGACCCTGGAATGCTGCATCCATTGTAAATATATGCCAGTTGCCAAGTGCCTGAATTTTGATCATGTGACCATGGGGATGCTGCAGTGGTCGTAAGTCACTTTTTTCAATGCCGTTGTAACCTCGAATAGTTGCTAAATGAATGGCTGTAAGTCAAGGACTACCTGTACAGATTCTTGAGTTAGGCATTTGATTCTTTGTCCCTTCCATCATTATAATTAATTTATATTTTTTGGAAGTCCCCAAGGGCTCTTTCTTTTTTAGTCTGTATGCAGCCCTCCTGCTTCTGGATTATAACTCCAACTCGTATTATCAGTGCCCAGCATTTTGGTTATACTGGCTTGTGATGATGAGAGTCTTATAATATTTACTGCATCCGATTGTTAAAGTCTGTTTTGGAATAGATAAAAGGTAAAATGTATGGGAATATTTTTAAGAGTCCAAATAATCTACTACTTTCTAAACATGTTGAGACTCTAAAAAGAGTACAGAGAAGAGCAACAAAGAGGATTAGGGGGCTGGAGGCTAAAAAATATAAGGAACGGCTGCTGGAATTGTGTATGTCTAGTTTAATGAAGAGAAGGACTAGGGGTGACATGATAGCAGTGTTCCAAAATCTCAGGGGCTGCCGTAAGGAAGAGTGGCTTAATCTATTCCCCAAAGTGCCTGAAGGCAGGACAAGAAGCAACGGATGGAAACTAACCAAGGAGAGAAGCAACCTAGAACTAAGGAGAAATTTCCTGACAGTTAGAACAATTAATCAGTGGAACAACCTGCCTCCAGAAGCTGTGAATGCTCCAACACTGGAAGTTTTTAAGAAGAGACTGGACAACCATTTGTCTGAAATGGTATAGGGCAGGGGTGTCAAACTGCATCATGTGGAGGAGGCCGTGCCCACCCCAGCTCCAGCAATGTGAAAAAAGTCACTATACATTGCGGCACATCACATGATGCAGAGTTTGAAACCCGTAGTATAGGGTTTCCTGCCTGAAGAGGGGGTTGGACTAGAAGACCTCCAATGTCCCTTCCAACTCTATTGTTATTATTGTTGTTGTTGATGTTGTTGTTCGTAATGTTTTCCCTCACATATGCACTCACCCACACACACAAAAAGACAACCTTATGCCCACCCATACGCCTATACAGTATATCCAGGAATAACTCATCTTAAAATTCCTGAAAGGACTGCAATGGGCAAATCACAGAATATCTGCTACCTAAACGAGGGACCACATTCGCCTGTCGATAACATTTTCGTCCGCTAGAAAAAAAGCTGCTGCATTTCATTCCACTAGCAGCAAGTCATTTTTCAGAAGAAATTAGACCAAGATGCCTGTTGTTATAGCAACAGTCAGAGCTACTTACACCACCCCCTCCCACCTCCTATTTGACTTTAGTGGGCAGCTATTTCAATTATGTATAGGGAGTGACCACAGCGGCTGCTGTTTAGTGATTTTATTGCTTCTTCAAAACAAGCTCAGAGGCTGAATCCTCTTTCAGTGTTTTATCTGACCATAAAATTCAAATAGACTTTAGCATTTTACCCTGCCCATCTTGCTCTAACACAAACCTGTTGGTCGGACTGCTCACTGACAGGGGAACTCTAGCTGCTAATATAAAGCTTTCAATCTGCCTGCATAGACAAGGCTGCTCCCACTGATTTTGCTGTCCTTAAACTAAATCCATTTCTTTCAGGAAAATAACTCAGCAAAGACTGACCAGAGGCCAGTAATAAAAGAAGAGCCTCCATGAAATTCGAGGGGCAAAGAGTCAATGAATTCTGCTAACCCTAAGATCCTGAGTGTCCTGTTGTTTTGAGATTTTTGGCTTGGGAATCCATTCAAGGATATAAATATTTTGAATATTTTGAGATTGGCATGAAAGTGGAAAGGAGTGCAATTTTATTATATTTTTCTTTCCTGAGCAATCTTAACAAATATATATTCCTAAGAGCTTTGGTTAAGACAAACGTTTAAAAAAGAACAAAGAACAAATCCTATGATTTAATTCTCTGTTAAAACATGGGTGGCTTTTATTTTTAATGTCATTTCAAATGAGCTGCTAAATCATTTGTGCTCAAATGAACTTACATTCTTGTAGTAATAATTAAGAATTAGGATCACATAACAGGCAGACTGAGATGTAGCTAGAGTACCTCCAATCTATTATATTACTGCAGTATTGGAAATAACAGTGTAGATCCCATGGTGATTCTGGATTTCACACTGTCTTAAACAATTCCATGACATAGCCAGTGAAATACTCTTGGCTTTAACCAAAGAAGATTTTAAAAAAATGACTCCATTGGACCAAGGTATGATTCCTCTCAGGGATAGATTAATGATAAAGAGGAGAGGATGACATAGCCATTGTATATTACATTTTAAAAACAGCCCTGCAGAGTAGAACTGGGTGGCAAATACCTACCTCAAAGTAAAATATTTCCAAGTTCCTTGGGAAAGTACACAGCAATTACAAGCAAAGATATATTATATTTTCTTCATCCTAAAGTATCTATAAGGTAAAGATCAGTTAAGCGAAGCTCCGAGTGAATGCACCCAGAGTTTCTTTGGTGGCCTTAGAGAAGTGGTTTACTAAGGGCTATGTCTCGAACAAATGATAATTACGTAAAAAAATTATTTGCTATACTTTTATCTGATCTTCTTTCTCATCTGGAACACAAGAAAACATGGTCTGATCTCTAGTGTGCATGCACACTATTTATTTATTATTTATTTATTTATTTTAATTCCATTTATATCCCGCCCTTCTCCGAAGACTCAGGGCGGCTTACAAGCTTAGCGGTAGCCTTCATTCTATGCATATGCCTGCTTATTAGGGCTTTCACACACACCCCCAGCAGCATTATTACAAAGTCAGCTTAATTGCCCCCAACAATCTGGGTCCTCATTTTACCTACCTCGGAAGGATGGAAGGCTGAGTCAACCTTGAGCCTGGTGGGATGCGAACCTGCACTAATTGCAGGCAGCTGGTGTTACTTAAGGAGGCATTAGCCCATTAGCCCACTAACCAGATCCAGGTTCATTTTACTTAAAAAATTAACTTCCACTTATATCCTGGGATTAAAAGAATGTATATTTAAGGAGTTTACTCAATGTTTGTTATCATGAAGAAGGAATTCATGTTTTAGGTTGGCACAAGGTTTTGTGCAGGTAATTTCAGATCCTAACCATTCTCTTCATGCGAACTATGCATGGACTTCACTTCACATTGCAAGAGAAACTGCCCTTGTCAGTCATGTTGATATGTGAAACTCCTGATGCAGACTACATTTAGGCTTGATCTCCTGGGATGGCAAGATCTGTATACTTAGTAAAATCAATACAAGTTTCACAATGCAGTAATGCATTCCGTTTTTAAAGTGAATTTTCCAATCACTGAAAGATTCCAATAAGAGAGCAATCATTTTCAAAAATCTCATTTTATAAGATCAATGTTATTCTTAAGTTTTAGAGTAATATGATCTGATTAATTTAATGTACAATTCATAGAATTTCTATCTGGGGGTGTGCATGTATTTTGTTTGCACTTGTGCATTACATTTACATCAGTTTTTGATTATGTCTGCAAAACTTAACAGTGTTTTCAACAGAAACAAGTAAAAAGGCCAAACTGTTATATCTTCTGTATAATTGTTTTCTACAATTGTACTGTATGTCTCTATTCATGTTTAGATGATTCGTTTCCTGGATCAGGAGTCCCTGCACTCAGTCGTTCGGACCCTGGTCATCTCATGGTTGGACTACTGTAATACACTCTACATGGGGCTACCCTTGAAGAGTACTCGGAGGCTACAGCTGGTGTGCAGTGCAGTGGTGCAGGTAGTTCTTGGAGCCTCAAGAATGTCCCCTGTACAGCACTGCTCTGTGAGCTGCATTGTCTGCCATTCTGCTTCCAGGTCTAATTCAAAGTGTTGGTAACCACCTTTAAAGCTCTTCATGGCATGGATCCAGGATACTTAAGGGACCATTGCATCCCATTTGGATGGGCCTGTCCTACCTGTGTCCCATTGGCCCAATTATTCTGGCTAGGAGAAAGGTTTTTTCTGCCATTGCACTGCCCTCTGGAACATCTTGCTCCCCAATGTGAGATCGGCCCCAACCCTCCTGACCTGGGGGGACAGGGAGCATCACAGTGGAGGCAGTTGATCAATTAACAACACATCTCATTTCCCCCTCATCCTGCCCCCTCCCCATCTGTAATTGGTTCATACTATTTGCTGGTATTAACTTATTTATTGTGTGTGTGTGTGTGTGTGTGTGTGTGTGTGTGTGTGTGTGTGTGTGTATGTTCTTCTTCCTCATCCTTAGCTTCTAATATTTTCTTTTGTGTTTAAAGAAAAAAACCCAAAGAATTAAAAGGAAAAATGAATATTATTCCCTAAGATTTCTTAATAACAAAGGATACTGTCTAAATGTTTCATCAGTCATTAACAAGTTCAACAATTTAAAAATATTCAGAATACACTAATAATATGGAAAATTAAATAAATACTCAGTGCATGGACAAATGCAATGTTTTTGACCCATTTAATTAGATATTCTTTATGTAGTTGTAAGATTTGTATGTAGAATAAATGACGTTAGAAGTCACATTTATACAGAAATATTGAAAATTTAAAAAGGTTCACAAATTTTTAAGCAGTACTGTATCTCTACTCCCCAATGGCACACATTGGATATAAGCCTTCCTTCTGTTGTATTTGTACAAAATATTGTACAATTCATTCTATACATGATATAGAATAAATTTTATACTTGGAGAAGGGTATGTTTTCAATTTAAATATTAATAGGATGCCTCAAAAGGCTAGAATCATATTGCTTGTGAGTTAGTAGAATTATTCTCTTCTCTACTTAACTTTTAAAAATGGGACAAGACATTTGATAAGACTTTAAGAAATAATATTGTCCAGTGATGATTTTGAGGGCCCTTGGTGCTTTCTGAGCTTGGCTGTTTTCTTGCAGACATTTCATTACCCAAATTAGGTAGCATCATTAGAATTCTGATGAGCACCAAGGACCCCTCATTTCAATCTTTAGCTACAAATATTCTCCTTTATCAGTGACAATTAGTTATATATAGCAACTTGACTTTAGGACTATAAGGTCGGCTAGACTAAGAAACAACCACATATAGGTCTAAAACTATTTTTATCAGAACAACTACAGTAGTAGAATTTTGTAAATTTAACTGTGCTTTTCTTCCATGTTTATCTTCATGAGAATTGGAGGCAGGGTTATTGTTGCATGAGGCATTTTTGTAAACCTCTTTCTTCATATAGACTGGTATATATTCCCATATCATTTATTGGGAATGGATCTTTCCTCTGTTTATCAAGGCTTTCTTTCTTACTCTCTATATGTTTTATATGGTTCAGTTATCTATTACTTTCATTGAAAGTGATTATCTATTGATATTCCACCTTTTCCTTACAATTAGAACTGTATAGATTTTAATGTGTCTTATTTGTATTTTTGTATATTCTAATTTAGTTTCTATGTATAACTTTACTTTTTGTTTAATTTATTATTTATTTCTAACATTATTTCTGTTCATATGCTAAATTTTAAAACATATTATTATTACTATTATTGCTATCTTCATAAGCATCACCTCTGTATTGTAGAACCTCATAGGATCCATCTTTTTATTGCTATGTGTTATAATTTTTCCCATTAAGACTTCAGTCATCTTGCTGTCAATGTTTCCTTTGAATGCCTTATAATGATATTTTGCTTTGAAAGTCTTTTCTCATCAGAAGAAAATAGATCTAAAACACATACTTTTTAGTTAACACCCGCCCCCCAATCATTTGGTTCCAGAAGAGTTTATTCCTCAATAAGAAGAAATTTGAAGTTGAGTTTAGGGGCATAAGCCACAATTTGTAAGTCTTGCAACAAACTTTTATATTTACTTGAGTAACTGGAATCTGGCTATAGTTATGTTATCAGTTAAAAACTGTTCATATTTCCTCTTTATGGAATTATCTTTAAAATTAAATATAAGTAGCCAAAAAAGGTACTGATGAAATATATTGTCTTGATACATTATTATTGTTAGAGATTAAACTTGATTTGGGTGACAATATTATATAATGGAGTAAAAGCACCTTTAAGGTGTTAAACGGCCTAAGGGTGTGGCTGTAATTATTCCACATAAAAGAGAGTTAGATGTTACACATAGTTGCTCTTGTATATGTGTTTGATGTTAGTGTTTGGATACCTCTTGTTCTCTTGTTTGCTAACTTGATATTTATTCTCTCAAGAATCAACTGCTTGCTACAGTGTATATTGTTTTTGATATTGGTAAGCAGCTTTTGTATTTTGATACTATGTTTTTATGGACTGACTTTTATGTGCATGATACTGGATTGATACTTGGACTATTTCTTACTGTGTTTCTTTTTGTTGTCTGAGTAAAAATAAGTTATAAAACTCGTGTTAGTGCATTACTGTTTGCCTAAAAGTCCCAGTACAACTTCCACTGTGTATTAATAATACTCTGTTAAACAAACCATTTTTTCAACAACATAATCTAACAATGGTTATGGGCCCAGATCCAGTGTGGTGCTGAGGACAGGCACAGTATTGTATTTATATTTCCTAACTGAGTTTTTAAATTCAGACAATGGCACAAGGACTATTCAATCCATTCTGCATTACCCGGCTTGATGGGTCAAACTACGTATCCTGGTCTACACAATGTAGTTTGCTATTACAAAATCAAGGTCTTTGGAAAATAGTCCATAATCCTCCTGATGTAACTGCCTGGGATCCAACTAATGAAGAAGATAACAAGAAGATTGTAGACTTCAATAAAGACAATGATAAGGCTTTATCTATCATTGGGCTAACATTAGGAGACCAACAGCTAGTCCATGTGCGTGGAGAAGAATCTGCTGCTAAATGTTGGGCTAAGTTGAAAAAGATTTTTGTTCGGGACAGTGTTGGTGCTCATATAAATCTTACCAGAAAGCTATTTAGAGCTAGACTGGAAAAGAATGGCGATATGTTAGCTCACCTTAACTTTATAAAAGCAACTTTGTTGGAACTGCAAGAAAAAGAACTTATTTTCTCAGAGCTTCACCAGGTTTACATCATTTTATCATCATTGGATGAGAGCTACGATGCCTTTGTATCGTCCTTGGAGGTTTTGTCCAAAGAAGACCTAACTGTTTCTTCAATAACTGGAAGGTTGTTGGAAGAATCAAGATGTCGTATGGAGAGAAAACAGTTGAGAGAGCCATTGCAACAAGAAATAAAGAAGACTGAATCTGCTTATATTTTAAGGAAATGCTTTAATTGTGGGTTAAAGGGACATATTGCTAAGTTTTGTCAGAATAGTAATTGTCAGAGAAAGGAAAGCCATAGAAAGAATAAAAAGCTGATTAATGTAGCTGTAGTAGGCGTGAGCTTAAATGGACTCCAGAAGATGGTAGAGGACAGGAAGGCCTGGAGGAATGTTGTCCATAGGGTCGCGATGGGTCGGACACGACTTCGCAGCTAACAACAACAACAAGCTAATAGAACTACTAATAACCACAATTGGTGGGTGGTAGATAGTGGAGCTACACACTGTATTTCAAAAATAAAAAGGGATTTTGAGAATATAAGGTCTAGTAAAAAATATATTTCTATGGCTAATGGCTGGAGAGTCAAGGTCTCTGGAGAGGGTAAGGTTTACTGTTCATTTTTAAAACAAGATTTGGAAATGCTATATGTTCCCAGATGTGATTATAATCTATTATCAGTTAAGGCATTATTGGAAGCAGGTTTTAAAGTTACTTTCCAAGGGGAGGAATGTCTTATTCAAAAGAATGAAGTGAACTTAATAGCTAATATGAAAGACGGTTTGTTTGTAATTAGCAATGATCCTATAATAATGGCTACTACTTGTACAAATCAAAAACCACATGATGAATGTATTCATTTATTACATAGAAGATTGGGTCATGTGAATTTTAATACACTAAAAAGAACTGTAGCTTTGTCTAATGGGTTTAAGTTAAAGGCTTGTAAGAAATATCTGCAGTGTAACGTATGTGGTAGAGAAAAGAGCAGGGCAGCACCAGCTAATAGGTTAGATGGATTTAAAACCACAACTCCATTAGAACTGGTATTTATGGATTTGATAGGTCCTATGAAACCCAGTTTAGGGGGTGCTTGCTACATATTAAATATTCTAGACCATTATAGCAGATATGGGTTCTGTTATCTCCTTACGTCAAAAACTGAAACTATACAAACAATATCTAATTGGCTCAAGTTTGTACAAAGGAAAACTCAGTTAAATGTAAAAACCATAATAACAGACAATGGAACTGAGTTTGTTAATAAACAGTTTAATGAGCTGTTAGTTTCAGAGGGAATAGAGCATAGACGTACAGCTCCTTATAGACCTCAGCATAATGCATTTGTTGAACGGAGGGGCCAAACATTGCAAGCTATGATTAGATCTATGATTGAAGATTCTGGTTTACCTGATAGCTTATGGGGAGAAGCAGCAAAATGTGCTAATCATATTTTAAACAATGTGGTTAGTTCAGCTACAGGTAAAATTCCTTATACCTTATGGTATAAGAGAAAACCAAATCTTAGTTATATTCACACATTTGGGACACCTGCTTGGGTACATATTCCAAGTTCAATAAGAAATAAAGGAGAACATAGAGCTAAACAATTATTTTTTGTTGGCTATGAGTTAAACCATAAGTCTTATCGGTTCTGGGAGAAAGGTACTAAAAACATTTATTGTAGTTCTAGCGCTGTTTTTCATGAACAGTCAGGCTGGGAAAGGGTAGAAGATATTGTATATATTCCTCAACAAGATTTAACTAACTCCTCAAATGAAAGTGATAAAGAAGAGGAGGAACCTGCTAGAGAGATCAAACAAGAACCACTGATAGTGGAGACAGGAGAGGGAGAAGATAATAATGTAAATGTACCTATAAGTCCAATAATTCTCAGAAGGTCTAATAGGGAAAGGCGACAGCCTGATCGTTTCGAGGCAGGTTTAATTTGTCAAATAGACATTGAACCTTCTAATGTTGAAGAAATAAAAATGTATCCTGAGAATGAAAGAAAGAATTGGAAAGTAGCTATGGATAAAGAAATAAAGTCTTTGCAAGATCTTAATGTTTATCAAGAGGTTAAAATACCTAAAACAGAAAAGTTAATTGGATGTAAATGGGTTTTTAAACTGAAAGAAAGTGTTACAGGAGAGGTAATACATAAAGCAAGATTAGTTGCTCAAGGTTTTGCACAGAATAATAGTGATTATGATGAAGTATTTTCCCCAACGTTAAGAGCTTCCACTCTTAGGGCTGCTTTAGTTTGGGCAGCAAATAAGAATTATAGTATAAAACATGTAGATATTGAAACTGCTTATTTGCATGCAACATTAAACCATGATATATATATGAAAGTTCCATCAGGAATAGAAAGTAAGGTAGGGTATTGTTGGAAACTGAATAAGAGTTTGTATGGTTTAAAACAGTCAGGTTATGAGTGGAATAGATGTTTAGTAAAAGAGTTAAATAGTTTGGGATTTAAAGCTAGTATTGCAGATCCTTGTTTATTTATAAAACAGCAAAATAGTGAATTATCATTGTTATTATTATTCACTGATGATATTGCTATTATAGCAAAAGATGAAACAGAAACTGAAAGAATAATTTCAGGGTTAAAAAGAAAATTTAGAGTAAAAGATCTAGGAGCTATTAGTCATTATCTAGGGCTGGATATTGTCAGGACTAGTAAAGGATTTAAACTGTCTCAAGCTAAGAAAATTAATGGTTTGCTGAAACGTTATAATATGGAAAACTGTAAACCAGTAAAAACACCTATGGTTCAAGGTTTTGAGAGTTCAGCAGATAACAGCAATGTCTTTGATAAAAAGATATATCAATCATTAATAGGCAGCTTGATGTATTTATGTAACTGGTCAAGACCTGACATAGCATTTACAGTTAATCATTTAGCTAGATATTGTGAGAATCCTACAACCAGATGTTGGCAAGGTGCGAAAAGAGTTTTAAGATATTTGAAGCACACCATACATTATTCTCTATATCTAGAGCCAACAAAGGAATTGGAACTAAAAGCATTTGCAGATGCTAGTTTTGCATCTGATACTGTAACCAGGAAATCCACTTCAGGATTGGTTGTATTATTGGGAAACGCTTTAGTAGGATGGAGGTCTAACAGACAGAAGCATATAAGCTTATCAACAACTGAATCCGAATTTTCTTGTCTATCTTTATTATGTACTGAGCTATTGGTATGGAAACAATTATTGTTTGATATGGGTTTAAATTGTAATGAACCAATAAAAGTGTATGAAGACAATCAAGCAGCTATAAAATTAGCAACTAATGCTGCAGTGAAAACTAGATCAAAACATACGGATCTACGGTATCTAAATGTCAGACAATGTGTTAAAGATAATTTGATTAAACTGGAATATTGTGCAACTGAAGATAATATTGCTGACCAGTTTACTAAAGCTCAGGGTGCTATAAAGCATAAATCTGTTTGTGATATGTGTAATTTGAGATTGTAAAAATATATGTATAATATGCCACCCAAAAGGGGAGATTGTTAGAGATTAAACTTGATTTGGGTGACAATATTATATAATGGAGTAAAAGCACCTTTAAGGTGTTAAACGGCCTAAGGGTGTGGCTGTAATTATTCCACATAAAAGAGAGTTAGATGTTACACATAGTTGCTCTTGTATATGTGTTTGATGTTAGTGTTTGGATACCTCTTGTTCTCTTGTTTGCTAACTTGATATTTATTCTCTCAAGAATCAACTGCTTGCTACAGTGTATATTGTTTTTGATATTGGTAAGCAGCTTTTGTATTTTGATACTTTGTTTTTATGGACTGACTTTTATGTGCATGATACTGGATTGATACTTGGACTATTTCTTACTGTGTTTCTTTTTGTTGTCTGAGTAAAAATAAGTTATAAAACTCGTGTTAGTGCATTACTGTTTGCCTAAAAGTCCCAGTACAACTTCCACTGTGTATTAATAATACTCTGTTAAACAAACCATTTTTTCAACAACATAATCTAACAATTATATTCAATAGATTCCATTTCCTTTCTGTGCCCAATTCAAAGAATTTGTATTTCCCTGTAAAACCGTAATCAGAGCTACAGCATGTTTTCACTGGCCAAGGAAGCAATGCGAAAGGCCGTGATGCAAAATGGGTAAAGCATCTTTTAAAAGTCCCAGTCTGCAAGCAAATATGGTGCATAGTTAAAAATTAAAAAATAGTTTCTTTTGGTTATTTGCTGAAGATTCACTATAGGAAATAATACCATAAAATGTTGGTAGTCCAAGTAAAGGGATTAACTGCGTTCTAAAGCAGCGATTCAAAAGTAGAAATATACCATAGACCATAAGTTACCCTTTCATGCTGAAAACGATCTGGAATATGTTTATTTTTATGACTGCCAAATGTAAAGGCCCTGTTCTTAATTTTCTGAGATATATCTGTTCCTAAAGACAGAATATCTTTAAGAGTTGTTTCTCACCCTGATAAAGACTCAGGTGACTGTCACTTAAACAACCAGTTTCCTTCTCATTTACCATAAAACTGTGGGAAAAGATTCAAAATATCTCCATCCTAATGTACATTAGATATTTTGATTCTATTATCAAATATTTACTTTACTTTAATTTAATTATGGGACTTGTATGCCGCCCTATCTCCCGAAGGACACAGGGCGGCTAACAACAATAAAACAACAATAAAAACAGTAAATACAAATATTAAAAGAGATTAAATTTTACAAAGCCCCACTAAAAACCAATAAAAATTAAAACAAAATTAAAAACCCCGTCGTCAGTCCAGGTCGGCCAGTTGGAAAAGGTATGTCTTTAGGTCGCGATGAAAGGACCGGAGATCTGGGGCTGATTCCAAAGGGCAGGCGCCCCGACAGAGAAGTCCCTCCCCCTGGGGGTCGCCAGCCGACATTGTCTGGCCGACGGCACCCTGAAGAGACCCTCCCTGTGTGAGCGCACAGGGCGATGGGAAGTCATTCCTGGCAGCAGATGGTCCTGTAAATATCCCGGGCCTAAGCCATGTAGGGCTTTATAGGTAAGAACCAGCACCTTGAACCTCACCCGGAGGGCAACCGGCAACCAATGCAGCCCATGCAGGAGGGGTGTAATATGGGAGTATTGGGATGCTCCCACCACAACTTGTGCAGCCGCATTCTGCACCAGCTGAAGCCTCCGGGTGGTCTTCAAGGGCAGCCCCATGTAGAGAGCGTTGCAGTAATCTATACGGGAGGTAACAAGTGCACGAGTGACCGTACGTAAGGCATCTCGGTCCAAATAGGGGTGCAACTGGCGCACCAGGCGAACCTGGGCAAATGCCCCCCTGGCCACGACTCCTATATGATCTTCTAAATTGAGTCGTGCATCCAGGAGGACGCCTAAGTTGCACGCCCTATCAATGGGAGGCAACACCTCTCCCCCCATAACCAAAGATGGTAAATCTTGGACAACACGAGATGCCGACACATAGAGCCACTCGGTCTTGGCCGGGTTGAGTTGGAGCGCGTTCTTCCCCATCCAGATTCGTACCGCTTCCAGGCAACGGGACATCACGTTGAGAGTATCACTGGGTTGGTTCGGAGTGGAGATGAAAAGCTGGGTATCATCAGCATATTGATGATACCTCACTCTGAAACCGTGTATGATCTCACCCAGTGGCTTCATGTAGATGTTGAACAGGAGGGGAGAGAGGACCGACCCGAGGCACCCCACAATCAAGGGGCATTGGGGTTGACCTCTGACCTACTGCCAACACCATCTGCGAACGGACCGAGAGGTAGGAGGAGAACCACTGTAAAACAGTGCCTCCCACTCCCAACCCCCGGAGACGTCGCAGCAAGATACCATCGTCGATGGTATCAAAAGCCGCTGAGAGATCTAATAGGACCAGGATAGAGGAATAAACCCTATCCCGAGCCTGCCAGAGATCATCCACCAGTGTGACCAATGCCGTCTCCATGCTGTACCTGGGCCTGAAACCCAATTGGTATGGATCCAGATACTCAGTTTCCTCCAGGACCAACGGGAGCTGCCGCACCACCACGCTCTCAACAACCTTCGCAATAAAGCGAAGGTTGGAGAGAGGATGAAAATTATTTAAAATAGCTGGGTCCAAAGCAGGTTTCTTGAGGAGGGGCCTCACCACCGCCTCCTTCAAGGTGGCAGGGAAGCACCCCTCACTCAAAGAAGCATTGATCACTGCCTGGAGCCAGCCTCATGTAACCTCCCGAGCCGCATAAACCAGCCAGGAGGGACATGGGTCCAATAAACACGTGGTGGCACTTAATCTATCCATGATCCTGTCCACTTCATCTGGAGTCACAGGGTCAAACTCCTCCCAGATAATATTGGCCAGACCTGTCGCTTCCCCCACGGCAGATACTGCCCAATCGGAGTCCATACCAGTCCGAATCTGAGCGATCTTGTCCAGCAGATGTTGAGTAAACTCCTCGCCCCGTCCCCGCAAGGGATCTTCCCCTGTCCCTTGATTTAAAAGGGAGCGGGTCACCCTAACAGGGCGGCCGGGCGATTATCTGCGGACGAAATGAGGGCGGCAAAGTAAGTATGCTTCGCCGCCTCCATTTCCACAAGATAAGATCTAGTGAAAGATCTTAACTGTGCTCGGTCAGATTCGGACCGACTGGATCTCCAAACGCTCTCTAGGGCCCTCCTCCGGCGCTTCATCTCCCGTAGGTCCATGGAGAACCATGGAGCCAACTGGGACCTGCGCCGGGTCAGAGGCCGCAAAGGAACAACGCGGTCAAGAGCCTCAGAAGCAGCCCGTTGCCAGGTGTCAACCAAGGTCTCGACCAGGCTGTGGGAGAGGGAGGCAGGAATCAAACCAAGCGTTGTCTGAAACCTTTCCGGGTCCATCAGGCACATGGGGCGGAACCACCTGGTCGGTTCCGCCTCCCAATGGCGGGAGGTGGTATGACGGAGACCTAGCCGCAGGAGATGATGATCTGTCCATGAAAGGGGCTGTACAGATAGAGAAACCCCACCCAGATCATTAAGCCACTGCCCGGAGATAAAAATAAGGTCGGGCATGTTTCCCCCCTCATGGGTCGGGCCCTGAATAATTGGGTCAGGTCCATGGCCATCATGGAAGCCATGAACTCTCGGGCCACCCCCGACGTCCCCCCCCCAGGGAAGGTAGGTTAAAATCCCCCAGCACCAAAAATCTGGGGAATTCCACCGCCAACCCCGAGTGTCGAGTAGCCCGAGCAGAGCTGTTGCCATGCAGCTGGGAGAGAGGTACGTGAGCAACAGGCCCAACTGACCACTGGGGCCCCACCTTAAGAGGAGGGACTCACATCCGCCTATCTGAGGGGCAGTGGCCTCCCGCGGACAAAGGGCCTCCTTAACAACAACTGCCACCCCACCGCCCCTACCCTGAGCCTGAGGCTGATGCAGCACACAGAAACCTGGAGGGCATAAGTCAATCAGGGGGACTCCTCCCTCCGAGCCCAACCAAGTTTCCGTAATGCATGCCAGGTCTGCGTCTTACTCCTCGATCAAATCACGGATGTTCATGTGCTAGAATTGTACCCACTATTCTTTCATTAATCATCTATTTCTTATTCAACCTTGTTAAAGAGGACCTTGGTTTTGTGTATGGGCAAAATTACTTTAAGTTCAGATAGCAGCAAATCCCTGACCACCTTTTGTTTAAACCATTTCCAAAGAACCCTCTTTGATTGCTTCCAAGATGAATTTCATAAAGATTTCAGGCATGTGTCTTAACAAGCACCATGGCATTTTCTACCCTGTTTTAAGTGCTGACCAGGAGTTTTAATATATTTCTACCAAAGTTTCTTTTTGATTTTTGTCTGATAGGAGTGATCTCATGGTTCATTTTGATGGAAAAATAGGTAGATAAAGATTTATATTATTGCAACTCTACCAAAATGCTGACACTTATTTTCAAAGTTTTATAGCATTTCATTTCTACTAAACCTTTGGCAGCTGTCTGGAAGCCATTCCAAAGTGCTAATTTATTTTAGCATTAGACCATTTTCATGGAAAGAGTATTAAATTCATTCATAGTACTATCCAAAGTGGGACAATGAACATGTAATCTGCAGTTGTCATAGACTAAGCTACTATGAAAAAGAACACGAACAACTTATTTTGTGCAACGAAAGCCACAAATGGCTTGGTCTTCCCTGCATAGTTTTGGAACAAGCTCTAGTGAAGCAAATAAGCTGACAAAGAGGCTCACAGTCGACAGGCTTTGAAAGAAATGGGGATGCCAAGAGGAAGGGTTTATGTTTGACATTTTTTCCCTGAGGGTATAAGGGAAGCTGTGTGCACTAAGAGCATAGAGCAGAAGGTCAAATTATACTACAGAAAAAGCACAGGAATGAGAAGCTGGGTATATGGTTCATTACCTCTAGAATACTGCCATTGTATATATCAAAAATTAGAGAGAAAAGAGAGAACACTTAGATTATAATGTGGAGAATATAATCTGGGGCCACATCAGTCCATGTATGCCCACACCAAGCCTTGGATGCGTTTTCAGAGAACCACAAAACTATATATATTTATTGTAACAAGGGAACATTGTTATATATAGTATATGGGAGTATTCATACTTAATTAAATTAACTTTAATTACATTTGGATTTAAATTAAAAATTTAGCTTCCACTTGTAGTTTGGAGGGTAACCTCTGACACGCATCCCAAGATCAACGGTGCAAAAAAGTCACTGCATCTTTGTTACAACACCATCAGATAAATATATAACACCCCTAATACAAAATATGATCCTTATTAAGCAAGGAGGTTATTAACCATTTAAAATTTTCTATGCTAACCCAAATTGTTCTGCATTTGTTTGTTCACCTGGGGCACTGTAAGACATTTTAATGTTTATTGGCAACTCATAGGATGCTGGATCCTGCTAGAATGGTGGGGCTTGGTATTTCATCCAGTGCTACAACAAACATGTGATGTATAGTAAGACAGAGGCCATAACATAGGAGTTATTCTTGCTAAGACGCTCAACACATCCTCCCCACATATTCACAAGAGATTCTGGCATCCTTGTGTAAATATTGATTTAGCCATTTTAAGAAAGTCAGGTTCATGGTTAACATTTTTGGATAGTCAGCACAGCAAGTGTGAATATTAAAGTTAGCATTGTTCATATAAAATTTAATTTTACTCATTTAACCATTTAAGCTTTTCCAACTGCTGTCAAAAATGTACACCTGTTATCAACAATTGAAAAGTCCAATTTTCTTACTTGCTTTTTGAACAAAAGCCAAAACTACATTTTGCTGATAAAGGGAAATGCAAAAGAAATGCTAATAAAAACACTACCCAAGCAGAATTTCCATAACCTGGAAAAATGAGTTTGATCACTGGAGGGCTCTAATATTGTTTCAACTGCCAAAAAAAATCAAAATGTTGAAATAAAAATTATTTCAATGTATGTGCACAGAGCATTCAAACATGTGACTATATAAAGCTCCATGGATGTACATATACAGTCAAAAACTGTACACTGAATTTTCAGCAATAAGGAATGGTGATACCATGTTTCTTCCAATTCTAATAAACTTCTAAATCAATCTGTTAAAATTTTTGCATGGCATCACAACATACTCAACCTTGCATAATAGAATTTAAAATAATTGCTTGGGTACTCTCTGGTCCCAGTCTAGTATCTTTATCTGGAAGTAAGCATCTCAATTCTCTCCTCTCACTTAGCTGCCAGGATATTCTGGTGCTACTCTTCCATTTCTTTTCCTTGTTGGACCAGATGGTTTAAGATTACAGCAGTCAGATGTTCCACCAGACACTGCTCTTACTCTAAGTAACATACAAGTAATCCTTCCTTACTAATTACTTGTTCAGTGACCATTTGAAGTTGCTATAATGTTTGCTGAAAAATGAGATTTACAGTCAGTCCTCAAGGTTACGGCCATTTCACAGGATCATGATTTGGCACTTTATAACCAGGATTGTAACCTGGTTGTAATCATGGTTGCAGTCTCCCATGATCATGCCATCACCATTTAAGACCTTCTCTGCTGGCTTCTCACATGCAAAGTAAATGGGGAAGCTAGTAGGAGGTTACAAGTCATGGTCGTATGAAATCACACTTAACGACTCACAGTGATTTGCTTAACAACTGCAGCTGGAACAGACCTAAATCGGTGTGCTCATGTGATGTTTAATTTAATGATCACATCGCTTGGTAACAGAGTTGCCAGCCCCAACTGCAATAGGTAAGGGAACACTAGCTGTATCTAGAAAGACATATTTTTTAAAAAATATTTCCTCTGCCTTAAAGATCAAATTTACAAAAATGAATGTCTTCAAAACCATCTCTTTTCCATTTAGAGTTACTATGTGAGTTCAGCATCTTGGATTAGTGCTTTAAGAACTTTGCGGATTAAGCGGAGAAGAAAATATTGGATACATCATCTTTGCTTACCAAAGTGATACTTTAACGGTGCAGAATAGAGGAGGGATAATATAATGACCTATTTTCCACCTCTATTTTGCTGCTGTGTACTTTAGGACTGTCCAAATTGTTTACCCACTTTATTCTTTCCAGTGGCTCTGGAAAATTCTGTATCTTTTGCTATATTTTATAGCTAATATTAATTCTTAAGATATTATTCATGTCTTTTTCATTTGTCTGCTTTTGTCACATTGTTTTTTTTTGTTTGCTGATTTTAATAAAAAAAAGCTGTACTTCTCTAACTGAATTGAAAGTCTAACTGTGTATTCTTTCTCTGATGTGGACCTAGGGATTGGGAGCGTGCTGGGTGCAAGCTAAACTGGATATTATTACCCGCAGTAATTTTCCAAGAAAAGGAATCCCTGTTTTGTGAGCCTCCCTTTGTCAAGAAGTAAGCAAACAGGGAATTGTGACCTATGCTCTAATGGCAGATAGGGGAATGCAAAGTCTTAAAAGAAAACTATAGGTTTTAAGTCTTGTGTGTGTTCTTAGGCATTTAAGGGCTACTATATTTACAACAAAACTGTTACAGTTATTGCGAAGAGCTCCAAAACTGCGCTTATAAGTGGCGTAGCAGTGTGGAGTGCATTACTCATCACCAGGAATGTCCCATGCAGCACTGAGCAGATGCCTCTGACAGTCACACAATAAAAGTACACTCTCCTATTTAGGAAAGGAGCTGAACTTTTAAGAAACATTTTGAAGCTCCTGGAAAAACTGGAAAACTAAATGAATCCATGATAAAAATAAGATAACAAGACATATGCAACTTAGTTTAAAAGTATATTGAGTTATTCGAATTTTCAACTGTTTTGTTTTTAATCTATTCAATTCCAAATGGAGTTCCTATTGTGCAAAATAATAGAAAAATTGGAATAGAACCATTTCCTAATCAGTTAAACAAAGGGGCTTTATCAGAAAAGTTAAAAAGGATAGCTGGTGCTGCCCTGTTAATCTTAGCAAGCTAAAGTCTTCAGGGTTTTAAAATTGTGTTGTTTTAATGTAGTACATCAGGCTGTTATACAAAGCATCATGGCTTTTTGGTTTCTTGCCTGAACAAATAATTCTTTCAGCTGTTCGGGAAAACACCTCCTCTTTCTTCACTTAGTGGAAAAAGAGGGAGGGGGTATAAAAAAGCTCACTTAAAAAAATGCACACTGTTGTTTTGAGCTCTTCATCCAGGACATGTTAATGACATTTGAGTGGGAGGTTGATATTTTAGCATAGTGCGATATTAATGAATTGTTCACATATTTCTGTCCACAACAGTTTGTGATCCCCCTCCCCATTTTGTATTCTACCAAGATACTCTCCATATTTTTCTAACATTGCAGAATTGCCATGCACCCTTCTTCTTTCTCCATTTACTCTCCCATAATTTTTCTCCTCCCGGTACTCCTGCACAATTTTGCTGTAAGCAGCAACCACTAACAGTCACTGTCTTGTTTCCTGGCCCTAATGGATGCTTGTTTAAACAGTGAGGCTGTTTGCATTGCTGCAGCTCGCTGCATGTTAAACACAATCCTCTGAAATCCTACACCAATACAATAAAGGTATCAGCAGTACAGCATGGGGAGGCAATTACTATAAGGTCCCAAGTGAGCCTTCTAAGCTGTAGGAAGGAAAATTTGATCGAACAACTAAAAGGAAAATCTGATTCAGCTCAGCATCACGTGGAAGACGCAAGGCTTAACTGCAGCCAGGTCTGTGGAGGGCAGGAGGAAATCAATGGAAGAGCTAGTGAGAGCAAATGTACATTGTTAAGAGGAGCTTTAAGCATTGCCTGTTAGCAAAGCTGTGTGTTGCAAAGACCAACAAAGAGACTCCCCTTTCCTCCTTCTCCTTGTCCTGGAGACTTTTATTTTTTTTAAAAAATGCAGCCCGCTACTCTTTCAATTCCCATCTTTTACCAATTTCTGAAATATTTCTCCACTGACAAAAGTTCCTTTTCTCCCATAAAAAAGCAGTTGCATATCAAGGGGATGAGGCAAACATCTGAGCAGCAGAAGAGCAAAGTTGCTATGATTTTTATTTTATTTTCAAGAACACCATTGCAAGTTTATCTTTGAAAGCTAGGGTTGGGGAGAGATATCCAGCTTTCACTCTAACGACAGTCAATTTGAAGGCCTTAGAAATTCCACATCAATTCATGTTATTTTTTTAAAAAAAACTAAAATGTTGAAAAAAGCCCTACTTCCTCTAACTTAAAACTGATTATCAAAAACAACAGGAACTGCTGCTTCTAGTATTTTAAAAGCTAAAGCTTGTAGAAAGGGCAGCTTTTCTGATTAAGCCGGTCAGTTTCCTGAATACATGCCACAACTACATTAACTAAGAAGCTTTGTTACACAGGAGTGAACTAATAGTAATAGCTTGGCTTTCAGGCTTCGGCAAAACTTATAGTCAATAATGGAAGGGAAAGCCAATAGTTACTTACCTATCTAGGGTACACTTCAGACATTTACTTTACGAAAAACAAGAAAGGGACAACATGAGAAGATCAACATGGAACAAAGCATCCAGATGTCTAATATAGATGGCCAAGTCATTATAGAGTCATCCACTACATATTTTTCTTGGTAATCTCTATGAACGATGGCATGGTAGATTGCATTCAAATGAATGCACATCCATCTGTGAGCAACTGTATTAAAGGGTCAGTGAAGTGCACTCTCAACCCAACTGATTACTGTAGGCTCAACAAAATCCAGAAGGGGAAAAGCCCTTGTTTTTTCAGGGTAATTTCTGTGGTCTTGTTACTATTAAAGTGTTATGTCAAAAGTTTGGGAAACTGCTAGAACTGTGTTTTTAGAAGCATTTTTGTAGCTGATCTATACTCAAAAAATTCATTACTTTGGAATAGATACAGTACTAAAAATCCTTGGTTTTATGCTTGCTAATTTTCTCTAAGGTTATGCAACCACAGGCTCTGCAAGGAAGTTTTGTTGCATAAGTTCCATAAGAAGAATTCTCCTGGATTTAAAGAAAGAAAGAAACCCTAACTATCCAAATAACTATAGAATTCCACAAAATGGTCTCCTGGCAACTAGTTGCCTCCAGTGTTTGTTTCCAGCTCCTGGAATTCAGTGACATTTGACTACTGGTGCAAGTAGCTTTTGATAGTTCAGTTTTTCAAGAGCATATAGGTTGCATATGTAAGCCTAAACTAACAGTAATAATTAAATAAAGCCAAATAAAGGAAAAGAGATATAGAAGAAACCAGGAATGCTTAATTGGAATGGGATTGTGCTGCACAGGAATGTGGCTCCATGTGATAAATTCAATTTCCTATCTTATAACATAAAGCTATGATATATGGACTAGATAAGTGTAAATCCAATGGTTTTGAAGAATCACAGTCATTTGAAATTATATATGGCACAGAATACATTTTCACCTAATTTTTTAAGTAGGCATTTTTTGTGCAAACTGACTTAGTTAAATTAGCTCTTCCTTGGAGAATCTTCTCTCTTTATGAAAGATATGTATATGTAAGAAAATATTATATGTTTCTGACAGGTAGTAGCTTTCTGATCTGCATTCACTGCAGGTATGAGCATGCATATTTAACTGTCAGGGTTATGTATGCAAATTCATTCCCAAAGAATCAGAAAGACTGAAATAGTATTTCTCTAGTGTGTTCACATAAGGGTTTTTAGACTTTATTCTAATTTTGCTGCATTCCCTGTGAAATTGCACAGATCTTTAAGCATATAGTTGGACATGTGTGGGCCTCCAAGCAACAATGCACTAGCCTCCTCAGAACAAACATCTGTTCTTCAACGATGCAACAAGCGCAACACAAATGAATGGGGTTTCCCAACATTTTTCTTTCTGATTTGAGACAAATCATTATTCATCAAAATATATGTTCTAAATATTTGTAAACAAAATACATAGAGGCTATGGGTTTTATAGTTCCTGAAATAATAGCTCGGTTAGAACTTCAGATATTTTTTGAACTTCCAAAGTAATCACTATTTTGAGGAGGAGAAACTCTAAAGGAGGCTTTACAAGATTCCTATCATGGTTCCATTAATTTATAAAGACTGCTGATTTTCTTATTTTAATCATCAACAGCTTCTTAATTCCTGTTGTCAGTTTCTATGCTATTTTTAATTTCAAGGGAAACCTTTGATTACTTATCTCTCTTAATTTAAACATAGTAAGTAAAAATTAAAAGTCTCCTCGTCTAACAAAACAAAGAAGGGAGGGAGCCATTTTACTACTAGTAACTTATAACATCTTTACATCATTAATCAGCAACTGTTGAAATGATATAAACCTCTCAGAATTTCTATTTTAGCACAACAATGGTTGGATAACTCTAGAACACGGGTGTCAAACTTGCCACGTCACGTGACGTGTTGCAATGTATTGCAACTCTGTTTGCATTGCCAGCAATAGGTGGTCACAACTTCGATATGAGGAAACCGGCCTGCGGGCCAGCAGTTTGACACCCCTGCTCTAGAAGAAGCTGTAAGTTATTACTAAAGAAATGAAGTAATTAAAATATATTATTCATGGGCAACCAAAAAGTTATTCATAAGTAATTGTCCCAGATGAAATCATCGAAAAAGAAAAAATTAGCTTAAATACTGAACAAGAAACTTTTACTTAACATTAAAAAGGATCTTTGCGGAATAGGACTTGTGAATAAACATCACAGATGTTAGTGAAGGAAATGTTAGAGAGTATAAAGCTATACTGGGTGTTTTGTGGAATTTTTTAATTTCCCTTAGACTGATCACAAAAAAGCATTATCAGAGCAAAGCTAAACAAAGCCCTATAAGAAACCATATTTTACAATCTTATTGACTTTTATTTTACCTCTTTTTTTTCTTGAACCAAACCTTTTAGGATGTAAGTTTCATAGCTTCTTTTGGCATCTACCACTTTGCATCAGTTCAGATTCATGGAACTTCCAAACCTCAACTTCCAAACCTCAAGTATTGGACTCTGGCAGTTTCTGCCTGCAAAGATTGCTGCATGAAATCTTTTAGAATCAATATTGTTCCTTCTCTTTACGTATGCATTTTTCCTTGAACATGAGCACACATAGCACAAATTCTCTCTCACACACATGCAAACAAACACACCCTCAAAGTCTGCAATATGGCTCAGACTCTACAAGTACAATATAGATCAAGTGTGTTCTGGACAGCCTTTTAAAAAAATGTAGTAGCTATGCTGCCATTCAACATTCAGTGGTCCCACTGCAACAGCCCAGCTCTGGTAAATATTTACATAATCCAATTCAGCTATTCGAACTTCAGGTGTTATAATGATATTATAATAGACTGCTCTTGACATTCAGTATATTGTTTTGCTTCCTGAGGTCAGCCTGAGATTTTGTTTGCAAATAAGCAGTTCTGACACGGATTGTAGAAGTAAACAAAGAGACATAAAGATAGATGTATTGCTGCAATCTCTCCCCTCAACAAGACTTACAAATTCTATCACCAGTTTGCAAGAAAATAAACATCAGACTCCCACAGCAAACAGTGGGTATATCTTTTGCTGATATTCTTGCTCTCAGCTTCACCTTTAAGAGAAGTATAGTTCCCTTGAGAAACAGTGGACACTTCAGGACATTCAAATAGTGCTGCAGTGCAAAACTCAAATGGCAAGCAAGGTGCAATTAGCTAAAGATAAAATTCTTGAAAATAAAACCTAAGAACTGCTTCCAAAATAAAATATGTTACAATTAATATCTGAATAAATACTTGCTCTATGGAAACTTTTCATAAAGAATTGATTATACAAAACTAATATTGGAGCAAAATCCATTGCAATAAAGTAACAGATAAAAACATTTGATAAAGCTATTAAACACGACGTCACCTGCAGTTTAAAAACCTTATTAAACTCAAATCAAATCAGTCATTGGTGTCAAAATGTGAACAACTCAGGAAAAAAACTACCAAAAAGTACTCAAATATATCTGAGTTCTAAGATGACCTAGACTAGAGCTTTACATAAAACAACATTTTGTGTCTTTAATCTATAAAAGGCACACTATATAAAACAATTATTCAACTATAACAATGCAATCATCTTGAGTCTGAATTAATATGCATTCTAAATTCGTAGATGTTGCACTACAGCACATGCTAACTAAACAGCTTAACTGCAATCATCCTTTCACAATAACCTACACTGAAATAAGAGGTGTGGCATGTTTCAATTTTGTTATTGTATCAACTGAAGAAGGAATACCTGCTAGCTTTCTGCTTGCACTGGAAGTGGCAAGCTTGACCGGTTCTAAATCTGTTACTTCTCTCAGTTTATAGGCAAGAAATCATTGTTGAGAGTTATGGGATAACAACTCAGCTGTTGGATCTACCTGGGGAAATGCAGGTTCAGGCAGGGAAGCTCATTGTGTGACTCAACTAGGTTCTTCTTTTAGTTCAGCTTCCCTTCAGGATTGTTGTTGCTGTCTTCTCCCAGACTTACTTACCGGTACTTACTTATGAATGAATGAATGAGCGAGTCCTTAATGTCAAACAATGATTGATTAAATGTAGATAGCTTGAAAAAGACAGCTTTTGAGGTAATTATACCATTATGCATATTTCCAAACAGTGCAGATAGCCTTAAAATTGTGTGTATGTTTGTTTGTTTGTGTGTATATAAACAAGCTCTCCCAGTGAAATGCATATGCTTCTTATAATTACTGCACGTTGCTTTAGAAAATATTCTCTTTCCAACAGCACCTAAGCATTGTAATAAATAAATATATGTGCAGGCATACATTAGGATTCTTAGTTTGGTTTTTCTGACTATAATTCCTACTTCTTTATCACCAAAGAATTCCATTATACTGGGTTCGTATTATTTAATAAAAACATATGAATGTATTAGGTATCTTGGGACAGGTAACTCGAAAAATGGTTTAAGCAAACAAAAAAAGAGCAAGTTCTCTGATTAATATTCCTTAAATTGGAAGTGGCTCCTTATGAAGAGGTCTGGCAAAGTGAACTGGGTTGTTATCACTCCAAAATTAAATATTAACCAAATATTCAAACCCAGAGTGCAAAACTATTATGTATCACACATAACGTGTACTTCTAAGTATGGAGATTTTAAAATCTCATACTGAAATTTTCAGTGGTAAAGGCAACCTGTTCAGAATTGCACAAAATCCATGCATATTAACACCCTGTTGCTTTTATAAGCGTATCATAAAAATAGGCTTGAGGGGAGAGAAATCTTTACAAATGTGAGGTTTATAGCATGCTATAATTAAGTTCACATAGTGAAAGAGATGCATGGTTTTATTCTAAATATAGCAGAAGCCCTTTTATTATGCAATTTTTCCCTCCTCTTCCCCTTTTAACAGGGAAAAATAAAATAAAATAAAATAATGAATCACCAATATTGTTGGATGGCCTCTTTACCATTAAGGTTTATGCAGCAAATGAAAAGCTTTTGTTTTCTTCCCCCTCTTTTTTAACGTTCATTGTTGTGTTGAGTTTTCTGAAGGCAGAGGAGGCACTGTATAGATTTTTCTATAGCAAATTTGAACAAATTGAAGCCTGGGTTGCAGTCTACTTTGTCTTCCTCTGCTATATGTATTTGCTATAGAGCCATTAGATGCTTACTATTAAAACAGTGGAACACAACCACAACCTCTGTGGATTTTCAGAAACTAAAATTTGGCAGAGAACCCAGCTATTCAGGGAAGATATATATATACTTTTGCAAGAAAGAGAACAAAAACCTTATTTAACACATATTGATGATGACCACCAGGGAAGGGGGGAGAGGCTCAAAGCAAAGAAACTGAAAGTGAAAGAAAAGATACAATGTTTGCTTCAGAAATCCAAATCTGTTTTAAAAATAGTCCTCAGAACAGAAGCTTGGTAGGATTTTATTTGCCTTTAATAACCAAGGAAATTAGTGACATCATAGCATGCTGAAGAAAATGTACAGATCTAGAAAGGAAAAGAAAGCAGTCCTGATGCCAAAAAGACTTACAAAATGGATTCCATATCACTCAGAAAAAGGTACATCTGAAGTAAGAAGCCATCTTCTCTAGTTGACAGATTGTTTCTCACCCCATCCTCATATCATTGGAAGGACCAGGTTTTGCCTTCAAAGTCTGAAACTGTGTTGAATCAGAAACTAACCTATCTAAGAGCAGAAGCCAAAATCAGAACCATTCCACCATTAACGGTAGTGTAGCAGATGGATACCAAAGGATTTTTGTTATATGACACCATATTGCTCTGCTCACCTACAGTATAGCCATGGTAAAATACTATTAATTCTGACAAGTCTTTGGGACTCCCATCAGATGGTTTATTCATATGTTTGTGGCCCCATAGCATATTCTGGAACTTCTACTTAAATCACTTTGTATTATCAAAATGTGGCCAGATGGCTTTAAATTATTGCATATAGTTTCTGACAGGGTATCTGTGTTACACAATATGCTTCAAAACAATGTATTTCATTGTATTCACTAAAATCCCAACTTTTATATGATAAAAACATCTTTATCAACTTTGTCAAAATCTGCAGGTGAGGGCAGAGGACACCATTTAAATGTTATAAGAAAATGGACACTAATGCATAAACATTTATGTCAGATTGGGTCTGTTTATATGTTAGAAAACTTTAGTCTAGTTCAGTATTATTTAGAGTTTACTTTGTTACTGCTTTGAAACCAAACAGTCCCTTTATATAAAGATCAGGGTAAATATGTTTTGAAACAAATAAACTAAACATTTCTGAATAAGAAACCAGCTAATACAAACTGGATAGTTACCGCAACATATATTGTTGAATTGATCCCTGCTTTTTGTAAATGGTCTGTGTTTTTTATATAGTTTTTCCAGATACACATATTTGACTGCTGCTTCCAAAACATACAGGATGGCAAGGTTAAGATATAAGAACTTTTTACAGATTTTACAGATTTTCTTTTATTTTATGAAATATATGAGAACCAATCTGGTGTGGTGTTTAAGGCATCAGGCTAGAAACTATAAGAACATGAGTTCTAATCCTGCTTTAGGTACAAAGCCACTGGGTGACCTTGGCTGGCCACTTTTTTTCGGTCCTAGAAAGGAGGCAATGGCAAATTGTACTTCTGAAAAACCTGCCAAGAAAACCATGGAGATTACTCTCTGAGAACTGGACGTGACTGAACAGAAGAAAAATAAAAGAAGTATACAATTCAGCAAGCAAATTTTGAAAGGTATCTCCAAACTATCCTTTTTATTTCTGTAGCTTTTATGTAGGTGAGACATTGTAAGAGAAGAGTTATACTAATCTATGGGAGTAAAAAATTAAGTTCTGGTAGCACCATTTCACACTAACTTTATTAAAATCTTTTAACTGAAAAAAAGTTAAAGTTTTTTTCAAAAGTTCCTTCTGGTTTGGGAATATCATAGATTTCCTAAGAATTCCAATTTCCATTGGATATTAAAAGCAGCCAAAAAAGTTTTTTTTAACAAGTTACATTTCTATAACTCACATATAGATTCAAGTTCTTGCTGCTGCTGCTCTGCTGCTGCTGTCACTGTTATTTTTATTGAATCTATCCATAACCCAAATCAGTTCTTTATATTTTAAGATTATACTTCTGAAATCTTCATCTATTTTACTGTGTCCTTTCAAAATAACGCTCCCACAATATAAAAAATATTCAAACTATGCAATTATAATGCAAAATATAATACATACTACATGTAAAACAGTAACAGCAGAACCAAATGGCTCTATTACTTAAAAAACTGAACAGAACAAAATTTATCTTCCCAAGGAGCTCCTATGTCTATAACTGTTAGCAGCAGCACCTACTGGTTTTTTACCTGGTACTTGGAGAAGAAAATGGAACAGCTTGAGAGATGCTGTGTGCATTGCATGCTGTGTGTTTTCTGCTTCTCTTCACTAGGACAGGGCATGAGTAAAGGTAAAGGTTTCCCTTAGCCCAGGGGTCTGCAACCTTGACAACTTGTAAGACTTGTGGACTTCAGCTGGCTGAGGAATTCTGGAAGCTGAAGTTCACAAGTCTTAAAGTTGTCAAGGTTGCAGATCCCTGCCCTAGCCATTCGTGTCTGTCTCTAGGGGGCAGTGCTCATCTCCATTTCTTTGCCAAGGGAACAAACATTGTCGGAAGACCCTTTTCATGGTTATGTAGCCAGCATGACTATATGCTGAGCTTGTCAGAGCGCCTTTATCTTTCCCACCCATTTGGTACCTATTTATCTACATGCATTTACCTGATTTCGAACTGCTAGGTGGGCAGGAGCTAGGGCAAATAACAGGAGCTCACCCTGTCACACAGGGCACTTGGGTCTCAAAAGGACAAGGATGCCAGGCTCAGTGATCAAATGGAAGATCAGGTTACTACTTGAAGTAAGAGAGTCCTAAAATGTTTAGGGATTTAGAGACCAAAGTCTAAACACATCTCATATTAGTTCTGGAAATAAATAGGTAGCCAATGCAGCTACAGAAAATGCAATATGCAATGTTGTTTTATAGGACCATTAACTGGAATGTGATTATTAGTCATGTATGGTGAATAACTAGCCATCTATTACCTTCTGTGGCACATATTGCAACATGGCTCTCCAAGTATATACATGTGCATATATCTATCACTGTAGTCCACAAATGGCTCAAACTCCTGAAATCTGAATTGCTCTCTTTTGTTCTCTTACTTTCTTATATTTCAGTTGTTCTTCTAGTAAAAAATCAGCTAAAAACATCTACATTACACAGCCCCAAATCTGAACTTGAAATATTTTTCAGCAGTTCTTACAAAAGAAAGAAAATCAAGATAGCATGTATATGAACAAATCTACTATTTCCCCCTAGGCTATATTCTTTGTGGTTTCTTCAGTATTGTGCATACATACCTCTGGTGTTTATCATCAGCAATTTTCAACATGCTGACATGGCTAAAAGTGACCACAGAGCCGACGCTAGCAAACTGGGAGAAACTTAAGTGGAAGCACTATGATTTTTCAGCCTAAACTTTGCATTTTTCCAACAGAAATTAACAAGGCGCCTGGTTATCATGGAAGAGGATTTGATCAGTGCAACTTGGAGTAGACTCTCTCACCCTCTTTCTTCACCTTCTCTTTCATTAACCAGTAGAGCTTTGTTCCTGATGTTGCTATTTTAATGGCTGATGTAAGCAAAGCTGTGGGAGAAGGAGCCATTCCCACTATAATGGTTACCTTTCTCCCTGTGCTGTTCACTCAAGAAGATTTCATGCTGCTTCCCTATTATCTATCTTGCCATATTTTGTATATTTTTATAGTTGTCACCTGGCATTACTTTGTTGTTTGATTAATTCAATTAGTGTAATGCTCTAACTTAAAATTACATAAAATACAGCTGCAAGCCCAGAATATTCAGGGTTTCCTTTTAGTTAAATGAAATTTGGGGGGGGGGGGGTTAGTTAACTGAAATATTAAATTCAAACATCATTTTTTAAAATTATATTGAATGCCAGATGTCTTTTAAACTCTCTCCTCCAGTATTTTTTTAAAAAGGTGACTAATAATTACATCACTCATCAGTCCTTCAAAGTTGAAATGCTTAGAAATTTCATAAATAAAAGAATACTTGAAATTTTCTGCAAAGTTTCTAAGAAGGAAAACACGAAAGAAACTGCTGTTAGTATAACATGATGCTTAATAGTCTAAATCAGGGGTGTCAAACTCTCAACGTCACGTGACGTGTCGGCAGTTAGGAACCCTAGTAATTTATTACAACTTACATTTCAAAATGGAAGGAATACATGTAGAAACTCTTATGTATAAATGTTCTAAATGAACTTTATGATAAAGGCTTCATAAGGTTTATAAAACCTAGGGAATTCCTCTTTGGACTTCCCATAACCTGTTTTGTGCACTACCAACATATGTGATTATTATCAGCCGTATTGGAAACTCTATTCCACACTATCTGAAAGTAATTTAACTAAGGAAAAAAATTTCCTCCATGTATTAGAGGTTCTCAGTGCAACAAGAAGCTAGAAGCTGTAAGAAACATTGGCAATAGCCTGGTTCAACAACTGAACCCACCTAACAATTCTAGTATTCTAATTACTTATATACAGGTTGTTCTTGTTTAGTGATAGCCTTGTATAGTGACAACAATAGTTAAAAGGAACTTTCAATCAATCCTCACGTTTATGACTTTTGAGGGTCTGTAAAAGAAAGAGAAGCTGATGTAAGATCACGAACAAATCATAGTTTCATTTAGTGACTGCTTTGCTTAACAACCAAATTGCTGGTCCCAATTGTGGTTCTAAACAAGGACTACATATACTAGATGCAGTCTATCTCAAGTACTTTATAAATCTTAAATTTATATAAAACTACCGGTATATAAAACTTAAAAGCAAAAAAAATCATGACATTCTAACAGAGGTTGCTACTACAAATGCAGATCTGAGACTTTTGTCACTTTACAGATTAACATTATTGTAAAATGAACTTTTTTAGTTAAGAATCTATTTTCCCATGTGCATATAATAGAGAGTAAAATGCTTATTACAGCAAAAAGCCTTTTGTATTACTTATGTATCTTATGTGGCACAATCATATCTACTTTTAAGAAAAATTCACACTGATTTAAATAAGATTTATTTCCAATTGCACACAAGCTGCAACCATAGTCTTGGTATATTTATTGGGGCACAAAATGAGTTGCCAGATAAATTACCCACTATTCTCTCTTTATGGTAATACAAACTGTAGATTAGATGTTTGCATCTGTTTGCATTTTTTATTTCTAATAACCAATTACCATTTAAAAACCTTTTTCTCCATTTTGTAATAACATTAACATAAAGTTCTCCTTCCTCATCCAGTGACCAGTATTGACAAAAGCAGAGTTCTGTTTGTTTTTGATCAGCAGTGTAGAATGTAGATATTGTCTTAAGTCAAATATGATTTGTATAAACTGGAAATAGTCAATAATGGCATAACGCATGTGTAAAACACGAGCTTCACATTATTATTGTGGGGGTGGGAGTGGGGGTGATGGTGATGATGACAATGACCAGATTAATCCACTAGTCTGAAAACTAAGACTATTTGCTATCAGAGGAAAATATTTTTCCACAAAGTGTCCCTATTAGTACTGCAGTTGTGAATATGGACCAAAACTAAGATACAAAATATTACATTGTAATATATTCATTATTGCATAAGCTGTTCACATGTCCACATCTGTTCTGATGCATTATTACATTAGATGGGAACCAGAACTTGTCACATGGAAAAGGAAGAGAGAAACCACCTTGAGGTCTCCCACTTTCTACCATGTTAGTTATCTCCAATTGCTGAGAAAGGTGATAGCTAGGCTGCATCTCACAGGCTTTCTTTCTTGGCAGGAAAGACCCCCACCCCAAGTTCACTTTCTAGCCCTCTTCTACTGACAGCTGCTCAAGCTTCAGGAGAATGGCTTGAATAGCAACTGGCCTGCCTTCCAACAGACTTCCCACCTAACAAATCCTCATCCTCAAAAAGTGCATTATAAAGGAAATGATAACTAAGCATAAACAGTTAACTTGGAGCGAAATAGTGGGATTCTTCCAGGGAGATTTTTTTAAAAAAAATAATAATAATCAAGACAATTTGATATCAGAAAGACATATATGTCAATGTTTTCCTTATGTGCAATGTTTACAAAGATTTAAAGGCCTTTGGTTTTGAACATGAAGTAAGTAAAGGTAAAGGTTTCCCCGCACGTGCGTGCTAGTCGTTTCCGACTCTAGGGGCCGGTGCTCATCTCCGTTCAAAGCCAAAGAGCCAGCGCTTGTCCAAGGACGTCTTCGTGGTCATGTGGCCGGCATGACTAGATGCCAAAGGTGCACGGAACGCTGTTACCTTCCCACCGGAGCGGTCCCTATTTTTCTACTTGCATTTTCATGTGCTTTCGAACTGCTAGGTTGGCAGAAGCTGGGACGAGTAACAGTTGCTCAATTATGTAAAATTGTGGACATGTTACTGCTAAACTGTATAAACCTTTATTGAAATTTGAAACAGAAGATGAACAAATGAAATAGTGTATGATGAAATGGGTTAAAATCTTTGGGTGTACTATACAAGGGAACAAGGGAAGAATGTGTGGATGAAAGGATTGAAATTTTCACTGTGTTAAAAAAAGGTAAATTAAATTTAAGAGAATTCTTAAAGAGATTATCTATAAATGATATACTGTTAGTATCTGTCGACAGAAAAATTCTCTAAAATGTACAAGGGTGCTTCTAATGTATGCTAGAAATGTGAACAACAAGAGGGACCTTTTATTGTGTTTGGTAGACCTGTAACAAAGCTAAAAAATTGGGGGCAAATACATACATTAATTCAGAAGATCTTAAAAATATAAAATTGGAACCAGATGTATATCTTTTGGGACAGATCAACAAACAGTTGTAAAAAACTCATGGAAACTTGTTTCTATATACCGGTATGATAACACCAGACAGGTTTTTATATGTACAATGGTGAAAAGATCTGACTCAAAAGATCTGATTGAAAGTCTCATTTGGACTTTTTTGCAGGAAATAGAAAAAAAAAGAGAAATTATGATATATGGATTTATTACTAGAAATAACTTTCATTTTCTGTTATCTACTATTATGTTTTAAACTTAAGACTTTAATGTAAATTTATACTTATATCTGTTGTAAAAGAAAGCCGGGAGTCATTTCTTTGGGTTTCTTTTTCATTTTTTACATCTTCCCCTCATCTATCTGCTATCTTAATTACTAATCCTTGTTTTATTTATTTATTTATTTATTTGTTTGTTTGTTTGTTTGTTTGTTTGTTTGTTTATTTATTTATTTATTTATTTATTTATTTATTTGCTATTATTTAATTTACTGGATATGCTGCCCATCTCACAGTTTGAGGTGGGAGTTTTTAATCTCTTTAATTTAAAATCTAGTAAAGTTATTTCAAGAAAAAAAGAACCTTCTTCCTCCTTCTATTGATGCTTCAGTCTAGTTTTCCTCCATGTGGAACAGTTGAAACCAGTGCTTTTTTTGTAAAAGAAAAAGGTGCCGGAACTCACACATGTCATACAACCCACCTTGCCTACCCTACAGGGTTCCATCCAAAAAAGGTGCCGGAACTCCGTTCTGAGCGTTCTATGACAAAAAAAGCCCTGGTTGAAACTACCTTATTTGTGCATGCAGCTTTAATATTGCTTCCCAAATTCTGCCCAGAAGGGAAGGCTTCATTGGAATCATCTATGTCGCATAGGTGTACTGCAGTGTTTCTGGTTGGAAAATTGAAGTTCACACCTCTTAAAGTTGCTGAGGTTGAAAAACATTGGTACAGAAAGTACAGAAGATATCCTTGATGGAAATATGCAAGAATCATTGGATAGGGGTAAAGGGCTGACATTTCTTTTAAGTCCAGAACAATGAGATAACATTGGAAAGCAGCTCAGGATGATACTTCCTAATTCACTAGAGTGTAAGAAGGAAAGGGAAGACAAGCACAATCAAACTTGTAAGATTGTGTTATTGTAGTGAAATCTCAATACAATATTTTTAGGTTTACAAAAGACTTTTTTTTACTAGGCAGTTGGGTAATTCCTGTTGTATAATAGCTCAAATGCGGGAGATTTATGTTCCCTCTGCCTTAAATCTGTCACCTAGAGCAGGGTGAGTATATGCCTTTATGTTAGGACTGCAAGAAGCAGAAAGCAGATTTTTGTATGATTGTTATTTGTAATGAAATTTTACATATGTTTACTCATATGCAAATTGTACCATCAACCAGCTATGTACTGAACTGCAGCCTTAAACCTCCACCTGAATCCTCTTTGGCATCACTTTGTACCCTGATGTTATTATTTAATACTATTACGTACAAGGCCTAAAGGCCAAGAGCCACTTCAGAAATTGTGTCTTCCCTAACAATAATTCAATGCAGAGCTCACTCTTTTCTTTGTGACCACCTCAGAGCATAACTGATGCTATCACAGGTTTCTTTTCTGTGCTAGTGGCTGCATTTTCTTTCCACAAAGAGACTGTGATGATAGGCAGAACAGGAGGAGGCTGTTCCACTGTTTGCTCATATCTCTCATTAACTGGTCTTTCACAGTATAAAACTTCTAAAGGATTAGTAAATTAATAAAATTAACTAATAGGCTCATAGAATAGTAAATGATAGATGCATGGATAAATTATTATTATTATTATTAATAATAATAATAATAATAATAATAATAATAATAATAATAATAATAATAATAAGAAGAAGAAGAAGAAGAAGTAGTTGGAAGGGACCTTGGAGGTCATCTAGTCCAACCCCCTGCTCAGGCAGGAAACCTTATACCATTTCAGGCAAGTGGCTGTCCAGTCTCTTCTTAAAAACCTCCAGTGTTGGAGCATTCACCACCTCCGGAGGCAGGTTGTTCCACTGGTTAATTGTTCTAAATTCTAAATTGTGGATAGGAATAGGTAAGTACACAGCTGCCATTTCTCAAAATTAAAAAAACAGCCCAAATATGCAGCTAAATTAACAATTGCCACAAATAGGATCTTCCAGGAGAATCATATACCAAATCCATAATGTCCTCATCCAAGAAATTCAGCTACCCTCTATTAAGATAAACTCAAGTGTTTCTCAGTTCAAGGATGCTTAAGAAGGCTTGTCTGTGAAGTGGCAATTTACCAGCGAATGAGGGACACAGTTATAAGTTTCTTCCATTTTAGTTTCCATTTAAAGTCATTAAAACCATTTAGAACCTCCTTTAAAGATCAATCAGTGACTCATATAAAAATATTAATGGGTACACAGATATTCTTTCAATGGGAAGAACTGTTTTTATTTGAGCCAAAATATTTTCTTGGTTTTTCATTGAAAAAGTTAAAGAGAGGTAACTTCCTTCTTACTGTAAGTAGGAAATTTTTCCATATAATTTTATTAAGGATTTTGATTACAATAGTAAAAACAAATACAAACTAAACTAAACAAAGAAAGAAAAAAAATAAGAATGAAAAGTGCAAAAATTTCCGTAATGTTATCAGTCGATAAAAGAGACGGTTGGAGATTTGTACTGTGAGATGTGCATGATTCTATTAAAGTAGCTTTATAATAAAGTAGAGTAAGCTGATCTCATTGAGTTTCCTATGTGGCCTACCTGACATGCCACCAGAACTTTGCAAATAAATATCTTATTTTAATTTTGATTAAAAAACCCAACTCTATATTCCTTTCTTTCATTTTTAATTCTTAGTTCATTCAAACATTGCCAAAAGGATCAAAAATTTTCTTTAATTCTTCTTTACCTCACACTACAGAGGTAACAAGCTTCTTTTACAGATCCAACAAGAAAATATTTTCCAGGTATTCTCTTAGTTTATCATTTGTATTTCTTCCTTAATGTTTTAAACTTCAGGCAATTTCTTTTATATATGCAATCTTTTCCAAATCATTCTCTTGGCTTATCATTTGTGATTCCATTTTCAGTACTTTCTCTGTCTTGTCAGACAAAATCTGCCCCACATCTGACATTCCCTCATTGACAACTTTTGGACATAATCCATCCATAGAATCAGACTTCATTACCATCAATGTTGATGTTGTAGCTACTAATTTCTGGATCTATTTACATATTTTTAATATTTCCAGTGTTATAACATTCACCAAAAATTTGTATGCATTTGTATTTTTTTCTATTTAAAAACTTTAGTGCCCACTAACTTCCAGTTTCTAAAGTCATGAAGTTGCTTATCTTTGTTTTAAACCTACATTACTAAAATACCGTATATACTTGAGTATAAGTCGAATTTTTCAGCCCACTTTTTGGGCTGAAAAATTCCACTGCGGCTTATACTCCAGTCAACAAAAAAACTTACCGAGGACTTGTGCGCGGCCGAGGCTTTGGTGCTTCTGGGATCGCGCGCACCTCTCCCAAGCCACCGCCGTCCGAGACCTGCAGAAGTTTGGGGAGGTTTGGGGAGGTGCGCGCGCACCTCCCCAAACCTCCCCAAACGTCGGCAGGTCTCCGTTCCTCCTGCTGACGTTTGGGGAGGTTTGGGCACCTCCCCAAACCTCCCCAGGTCTCCGTTCCTCCGCGCAGACCTGCCGACGTTTGGGGAGGTTTGGGCGCCTCCCCAAACCTCCCCAGGTCTCCGTTCCTCCGCGCAGACCTGCCGACGTTTGGGGAGGTTTGGGCGCCTCCCCAAACCTCCCCAGGTCTCCGTTCCTCCGCGCAGACCTGCCGACGTTTGGGGAGGTTTGGGCGCCTCCCCAAACCTCCCCAGGTCTCCGTTCCTCCTGCCGACGTTTGGGGAGGTTTGGGCGCCTCCCCAAACCTCCCCAGGTCTCCGTTCCTCCGCGCAGACCTGCCGACGTTTGGGGAGGTTTGGGCGCCTCCCCAAACCTCCCCAGGTCTCCGTTCCTCCGCGCAGACCTGCCGACGTTTGGGGAGGTTTGGGCGCCTCCCCAAACCTCCCCAAACGTCGCGCAGACCTGCCTGCTCGGTAAGCTCCGGGCGGTCACTTGCTTCGCGTCTCCTGAGGGAAGGGGGGGCGACTGGAGCGGGCGTGTTTCCTCGCCTGCTGGGCGCCGCGATTTGCCCGGGGAACGCACGGGCCCCGAATGGCAGCGTGGAGCGAGGAAGCGGACAGCCAGGGCTTCCCCGAGAGCCGCGGCCACACAGGGTATTCCTGTGTATTCAGGCTTGCAAAATGGCGGATCGAGCCTCTGCTGGCGGCAGAGGCTTGCAGAGCGCAGATCCAGCCTCCGCCGGCAGCGGAGGCTTGCAGAACGGCGGATCGGCTTATACTCGAGTCAACAACTTTTCCCAGTTTTGGGGGGTGAAATTGGGGGTCTCGGCTTATACTCGAGTCGGCTTATACTCAAGTATATACGGTAACTCTAATTCCCATGAGAAGCCGTTTATTTTTATAGTTAATTTCAAAATCTTATAGTAAAAAACAATATTCCAAATTTAACTGGACTCTTAATCTACTTATATTTTTTTTAGTTATGCATAAGATCAAAATCCTATTTAGCTTTTTTCTGTTTATTTTAAATTCTTTAGGTTCTTAAGTTTGTAATTCATTTTTCTTTTGTTTAGAGCTGAAGCTAAAGCCACCTGGTAAATTTTCCAATTTGTTGTTCTAAAGATTTCTAACAGCTCTATAATGTTTAATAGGCAATTTCCAAAAGAGATTAGAAAAAAAGTTGAAAATTTAGTGTCTTTTAAAAAAACTCCTCTTTTGTTGCAGGACAAGATAGCTAATTCCTTTGTCATCCAATGTTCAAACTGCTAAGCTTGTAAGCCGCCCTGAGTCTTCGGAGAAGGGCGGGATATAAATGGAATTAAAATAAATAAATAAACAAACCCAAATAAAGCTGTCTATGGAGATTCTTCTATTCCCCACCATCCAGTAAGAGCTGAAGAAGCTTCTTGGATGAGAAGCGAAACATCTTCAAAGAGAAAAAAGAAAGTCCATTTATTTGCCTCATGAAAAAGCACCTTTGGGCCAAAGAAAGCTGTTGTCCTGCAATCTCTAGGAGCGACTATCTGGAGGACAGGTGATCTCCCATCCTGTTCATCAGTTCTTGGGTCTTTGCCACAGTAGTCAGCAAAGACTATTCACTGCTGAAACGGCAATAGTTTTTTCCATAACTGAATATTAACTGTGTGAAGAAAGTTTCTGGATAAAAGAATGAAAAGCGCAGCAGAAAAAGTAAGAGGGAATTTTAAAAATTGAAATACTTATACAGGAGTTGTCAAGAGTACTTTTTGTTAAACCTTTGCTTTTCTCTTTGTTATACACCCATACTTAATATTTTAATTAAATTAAATATTTTAAAAATAAAAATAATATATTGATAAGATTTGTTTTCTAAGCAAGGCTATTATGAAAACTGGATGCAGAATGGGGAATTCATAAAGGCAGCTTGATTGCACATGGTATCTTTGAATCAACACCCACCATTTCTGAGTTAAGTCTGTTTGCTTGGAAATAGGCATTCTCTGCATATTTCATAATTCCCCAGGGAAACCACACTGTTTTCATTTTAATTCACTGCTTAGGTTGGCTAGTTCATATTTACTTAATGTTTTAGCATTTTTAAATCAAATATAACAATTAAAAGAAAAACAGTATTTTTCACCACTGGTAAAGGCCAGAGAGCTCCCCAATATGAAAGCTGTCCATTTATTCTTTAGTTAAACTTTGATCTGGAAAGGTATAATTTAGACCATTAATAATTTGTTTTTAAAAATGCAGCCATGTATCACTAAAAGGTTACACATAAAATCATCTTGCAGGTATAATTTCTCATAAATAAAATCACAAAAGTATTTGGCATGTAGGTAAGTATAATAAATAAACAAAATATAAATAAATAACAATTTTGAAAGTAGAATTCCTGCTTTTATACTTCTGATTCTTACAGTTTACACATGAATAACATTTAGACCTGATCTTATACCACATTAATGAACCTATACAAATTGAATTATGAATGTTAATTTAACACAAGGTAGAGATATTAAACACACAAGAATATCACAGTACTGCACATTTCAAAAATGATTCAGAAGAAAAGCTTTGGAACTTATGCAAGGAAAGCACCATCCTATTTTCATTAAAGCAGCCCCTCCTTTTTCAGGCATCTCCATGAACTTCAGAAAAGGTGTGGCTGCTTTAAGGGACACATTAACTGGAATGAATAGCCTGAAAAAGGATGGGTTGTTTTAATGAATAGCAATGAGGTACTATGTTCACAAATGGTCTGAAGCCATTCTTCTGAATCATTTTCCAAGCATGCATAATCCTATTAAATGTAATTACTTAATTAAAGTTTAATCAAAGTTCAATCAAATTAAGTTTTGGTTCAGTCCCCACCTATTTCATGTTCCTTCCCTGCCTACATTTTGGAATGCAGCCTCCAGCATTTCATTCAAAGACAAAACATAGCCCTCAGCCCTGCCCCATCCCCCCCAGTTAATCAATACTATAGTATAGAAAAAGCTTCCTGAAGTTATGGGTATTAATAGGCATCTCTTATGAATACTTTTAGACAAATGTTTATGCCCTAGGACAAATATAATAGGAACTATGTCAGTGAATTCTGAAGTGCATCCCTTCCAAATTCATTTTTTCTACATGTACTGTTTTCTTGTTCTCCAGTGTCTACTTTACGCTGTTTTAAAACAGCATTATGCTAGAGATAGGACTTGCCAAGAGATCTGAAAGAAGGCACATTTGCTTAATATGAACAGACTCTTCACCCATTCCATATAGCTTAACAAAGTAATGTAACAAGACTCTGCCTGGTTCATGGGCTTTCTTTTATGAGCTTCAAAATTACTTCTCAGTTGTTCCTGCCACAAAAAAAGGAGTTACACAGCCTGTTCTTAATTGAAATATTTGGTGCCTGCTGATATGTTCAAACACATCCACCAAATCTAGATTATTCACTGGCAATTAAAGCTATTAAGTCAGCAGACAGACAGTAGGCTATTTCATTGTGATTTGACAAAGCCAGCTGTCTTGTTCTCCCCTTCTATATGACAGCACTGTAATTAACGGTAATCAAATATGATTTGGACTAGGTGTTGCCTGCCTGCATTCATAGCCAGAAAGGTATCCTGTCACTTGCATAACATGGACAAAGGAGATTGTGGAAAAGTTACACAAAGAAAGCACCAAGAAATGGGTAGTGGGGAAGATATTATTTCTTCACACTATGTTTATCAGGCAGGTTGTATCTTGTACATTAGAGAATTCAGAATAAACCAGAAGTTTAATTTGGTAAGTTAGAGTTAAATGCAAACAATTAAGTTAAATTACAAAAGGCTGATCAAGTAACATTATGAAATGTACTAATAAGCATAATTATTCTTAGCACACATATTCACTGCTTCAGAAGCATCTATAACCTCCATTAACATTAATGGGGGCTCTCCTCATGCATCAGGCACAGACTGGAACCTAATAGGGCATTACAGCTTCCAAGTGCTGTATAAACATGAACTAATTAGTTCCCATAACCATGCTGCATGGTGGGTGAATAGGATGTATTAAAATATACATTAAAAAAGTCTCACTATCAGGGAGTACTGTAAATCTGCTCTGTGACAGGAACCAGTTAAAGAATTGCTCTAGCACCTAGATTGAGATATATTTAGCAGGTCAAACTGGGAGGCCAAATGAAGGAAAATAACATTAATGTTGCTACTGGAATGCTTTGTGACCATAAGGTTTTGTTTTTTTTTGTTCTTGATCAGCCTGAAGGTGAGCACCAATTGTTAAAAGATTAGGTTGGGCTTTATGGTTGTGAACCTCCACCGCATGGAAGAAGCTGAAATTTCATTTTTTCCCTGAACAAAAATCACTCATTCCCAAGCTGCCATACTGTTTAAATGATTACAGGATTTAGTATTTGAAACAGAAATCAAATAATTTAAATGAAAAATGATATGTCAACAGAATAAATTTATTTCAAAAATAATCTTTTACAATCATGGAGAAAAGAAACGAGAGCTTTCTGCTGCTTTTGCAGGACATCTTCTTTAAAATGCTGAATACTTTTGAACAAGTTTATATGATAGATTACACGAGTTGTTATGGCTTGTAGGCGAAGCTTTCCTTGGCATCTTAAGCATTGTTAGTCTACAATGTCAAAAAAATAAGGAGGTTGACAGCACCTTTTCTGACTAACAAAAATATCAGTTATATCACTCTCTATGAAATGACTGCAGCTCACAAATGCTTATGCCTTTTAATAAATTTTAACATTTTAGTCAGAAAAGGTGCTGCCAGACCCCTCCTGAATTTTGGCATCTTAATCGGGTCAGAAGAGCTGCCACAGATCTTTCTTCCTAAGGGGGCCTGTCTTTTCCCATCCCGCATTTTCTGACACTGGAAAATACTTTGTTCAGACAAGACTTTGATTACATGTTCCTATGTTACCTGCTCTTGTTAGTTTAGGTGCCTCTGTTTTTATCATCTCTTTTAACTATGTTATTTTTGTTGCAGATTTCCTACTATGGAAAGACAAGCATAATACATCGTCATCATCATGATCATCACCATTATCAACATCATTACTAGAATGCCTGCAAAATTTAAGTCCCCCCCCCTCCATTATTGAGTAGGGAGACATATAAATCTAGCAAATAAACAGAATATTTTCTCTTTAGTCCTTTTAATCAAGTAATTAAAAATGTGTAAATTGCTCTTTTCATTTTTTCTTGCATCAATAAAAGCCTATGTTAACATTGCCCCAAGTACAATGTCTAAGCATGACTTTTATGGAACATATAAGGCAGGAGTCTTCAAATTTGGCCCTTTTATGACTTGTGGACTTCAACTCTCAGAATTCCTCAGCTAGGCATGTTGGCTGAGGAATTCTGGGAGTTGAAGTCCACAAGTCATAAAAGGGCCAAGTTTGAAGACACCTGATATAAGGTGATGGTTACAATATTTGTCCAAAATATTTACAATTTATTTTGCTCTCCTGCTATAGCTTTCTTCAGTTCAAGATACCATATACATTAGTGTAGAATAGACAATTTCTGGACTTGTCTAAAAAATGCTCATGCAAAAGTGTGCTGCTGGCATCAACTTCCCTCCGTCCAGTGCGCTCCCACAGAGTGGGCCTCCTCAGGGTGCCTCCGATCAGAGAATGTCGATTGGTGGCCCCCAGGGGGAGGGCGTTCTCTGTGGGCGCGCCAGACCTGTGGAACCGCTTGCCGGTTGAGCTCCGGATGACCCCCGACCTTCGCTCCTTCCGGCGCGATTTAAAAACTTATTTATTTGATCAATCTGGCCTGGCCTGATGGGTTTGGGGTTGGATTTAGTTTTAACACACTTTTATTATTGTATCATATTGGGCATAATTATTTAATTCTTTTTAACTCTTTTTTAACTTTTGGATTTACATTTTGATATTTATTGCCCTGTACACCGCCCTGAGTCCTTCGGGAGAAGGGTGGTATAAAAATTTAATAAATAATAATAAATAATAATAATTGTCTGTTCCTTCATTTAAAAGGTTATACAATGTTCTGTTCTCTTTAGAAACGTAATTGATTAACTTATGCCTTGATTACTTTTTGGTAATCATCTGGATAATTTACTCTACACTGAAATGTTAACGTTTATGGTGATCCTTCCCCTTCATGGATTACTGCCTTGTCGTGGCGAAGGGGCTTGCGTAATTCAATGAAGCTATGAGCTATGCCGTGCAGGGCCACCCAAGACGGACAGGTCATAGCAGAGAGTTCTGACAAAACGTGATCCACTGGAGAAGGAAATGGCAACCCACTCCAGTATCTTTGCCATGAAAACCCTATGGACAGTACCAAAAGGCAAAACGATATGACGCTGGAAGATGAGCCCCTCAGGTCGGAAGGCGTCCAATATGCTACAGGGGAAGAGCAGAGGGCTAGTACTAGTAGCGCCAGAAAGAATGAAGCGACTGGGCCAAAGCCGAAATGACGCTCAGCTGTGGATATGTCTGGTGGTGAAAGGAAAGTCCGATGCTGTAAAGATTTTTTCTCCATAGGAACCTGGAATGTAAGATCCATGAATCAAGGCAAGCTGGACGTGGTCAAACAAGAGATGACAAGACTGAACATCGACATCTTAGGTATCAGCGAACTAAAATGGACAGGAATGGGTGAATTTAATTCAGATGACCATCAGGTATACTACTGCGGGCAAGAATCCCTCAGAAGAAATGGAGTAGCCTTCATAGTCAATAAAAGAATAGGAAAAGCAATACTGGGATACAATCCTCAAAATGACAGAATGATCTCAGTTCAAATCCAAGGCAAACCATTCAATATCACAGTAGTCCAAGTCTATGCCCCAACCACCGGTTCTGAAGAAGATGAAATTGACCGGTTCTATGAAGCCCTACAGCACCTTATAGAACTAACACCAAAAAATGATGTCCTTATCATCATGGGGGATTGGAATGCTAAAGTAGGAAGCCAAAAGATAACCAGAATAACAGGCAAGTTTGGCCTTGGAGTACAAAATGAAGCAGGGCACAGGCTGATAGAATTTTGTCAAGAGAATACGATGGTCATAGCAAACACTCTTTTCCAACAACCCAAGAGACGGCTCTACACATGGACATCACCAGACGGTCAACACAGAAATCAGATTGACTATATGCTCTGCAGCCAAAGATGGAGAAGCTCTATACAGTCAGTAAAAACAAGACCAGGAGCTGACTGTGGCTCAGACCATGAGCTTCTTGTTGCAAAGTTTAGGCTTAAACTGAAGAAAGTAGGGAAAAGCACCAGGCCAGTCTGGTATGAATTAAATCATATCCCTGTTGAATATACAGTAGAGGTGACAAATAGATTTAAGGAATTAGATCTGATAGACAGGGTGCCTGAAGAACTATGGACAGAGGTTCGCAACATTGTACAAGAGGTAGCAACCAAAACCATCCCAAAGAAAAAGAAATGCAAGAAAGCAAAATGGCTGTCTGAGGAAGCTTTGCAAATAGCTGAGGAAAGGAGGGAAGCAAAAGGCAAGGGAGAAAAAGAAAGATACGCCCGATTGAATGCAGAATTCCAGAGAATAGCTAGAAGAGATAAGAATGCCTTCTTAAATGAACAGTGCAAAGAAATAGAAGAAAACAATAGAATAGGGAGGACCAGAGATCTTTTCAAGAAAATTGGAGAGATGAAGGGAACGTTCAATGCAAAAATGGGCATGATAAAGGACCAAAATGGCAGGGACCTAACAGAGGCAGAAGAGATTAAGAAGAGATGGCAAAATTACACAGAAGAACTATACAAGAATGAGCTTAACGTCCCTGATAATCACAATGAGGTGGTCACTGACCTCGAGCCAGACATCCTAGAATGTGAAGTGAAGTGGGCCTTAGAAAAGCTGAGCAACAACAAAGCTAGTGGAGGTGACAGTATTCCAGCTGAGCTATTCAAAATCTTAAAAGACGATGCAGTAAAAGTGCTACACTCAATTTGCCAGCAAATTTGGAAAACTCAACAGTGGCCACAGGATTGGAAAAGATCAGTTTACATTCCAATTCCAAAGAAAGGCAGTGCCAAAGAATGTTCAAACTATCGCACCATTGCACTCATTTCTCATGCTAGTAAAGTTATGCTTAAAATCCTACAAGCTAGACTCCAGCAGTATGTGGATCGAGAACTACCAGAAGTACAGGCAGGATTTCGAAGAGGCAGAGGAACTAGAGATCAAATAGCCAACATACGCTGGATCATGGAGAAAGCTAGAGAGTTCCAGAAAAACATCTACTTCTGCTTCATTGACTATGCTAAAGCCTTTGATTGTGTGGATCATAACAAACTGTGGCAAGTTCTTAAAGAGATGGGAGTACCAGAACATCTTATTTGTCTCTTGAGAAACCTATATGCGGGCCAAGAAGCAACAGTGAGAACTGGACACGGAACCACTGATTGGTTCCAAATTGGGAAAGGTGTCCGGCAAGGCTGTATACTGTCGCCTTGCCTATTTAACTTATATGCAGAGCACATCATGAGAAAGGCAGGGCTAGAGGAGTCAAAAGTTGGAATTAAGATTGCTGGAAGAAATATCAACAACCTAAGATATGCAGATGATACCACTCTAATGGCAGAAAGTGAAGAGGAACTGAAGAGTCTCTTGTTGCGAGTGAAGAAGGAGAGTGCAAAAGTTGGGTTGAAACTAAACATTAAGAAAACCAAGATCATGGCATCCGGCCCTCTCAATTCCTGGCAAATAGATGGGGAAGAAATGGAGGTAGTGACAGATTTTATTTTCCTGGGCTCCAAGATCACTGCAGATGGGGACTGTAGTCAAGAAATTAAAAGACGCTTGCTCCTCGGGAGGAAAGCCATGGCAAATCTAGACAGCACACTAAAAAGCAGAGACATCACCCTGTCAACAAAAGTGTGTATAGTCAAGGCTATGGTCTTCCCAGTTGCAATGTATGGCAGTGAAAGTTGGACCATAAGAAAGGCTGAGCGCAAAAGAATTGAGGCCTTTGAACTCTGGTGCTGGAGAAGACTCCTGCGAGTCCCTTGGACTGCAAGGCGATCAAACCGGTCAGTCCTAGAGGAGATCAACCCTGACTGCTCTTTAGAAGGCCAGATCCTGAAGCTAAAACTCAAATACTTTGGCCACCTAATGAGGAGGAAGGACTCACTGGAGAAGAGCCTAATGCTGGGAAAGATTGAGGGCAATAGAAGAAGGGTACGAAAGAGAATGAGGTGGCTGGATGAAGTCACTGAAGCAGTAGGCGTGAGCTTAAATGGACTCCAGAAGATGGTAGAGGACAGGAAAGCCTGGAGGAACATTGTCCATAGGGTCGCGATGGGTCGGACACGACTTCGCAACTAACAACAACAACAACATGGTGATCCTTGGAATGCCCCTTAACCTGTCAATTCTGAAACTACCCACTTCATCAACTTTTTCTTGGAAGCTAAAGTATTGTCTCTTTACTTTTCTATTGTCCTTGCTGGAATCATCACAGATTCCTTCATCCAATTCCATCTTAGTATATGAAGCCATAAATGATGTCAGTTTAGATTAGAACTTATGAATTATGTACTGGCTGGACAGTTTAAATGTTAACACAAATGTGGGTTTTTTTTTAAAGTATAGGAGTAATAAGGAACTAGATCTATCACAGGTCTAGGACCTTTAGGCTCCCATCATTGGCCACGCCAACTTGACCTCCAGCCACCCACCTCAGCCCATTCACAGCCAACTTTCTTCCTCCACCAATGGGCCCCTGGCCCTCCACCCTGTCCATTCAGCCAGGCCTTTGGCTACAAGGGACAAATAGCCCCCATCCAGTGGGGTGGCAGTAGAAACAATGGTGCTGCAGGGTAGGATTGTGATTGAAGATGGGCGGGATGATTGCAGAGGCTGCATAAAATGCAAGAATTTTTTGAAAAGTGCTGCAGCTGCTCCACAAATTTTTTTTAAAGGGGCTGCATTTTCCGACCAATTGGGTGGCCCCAGAGCATAGTCCTGAAAGATCAAGCAGAGGGGGATGGGCCCTGAATTATAAAAAGGTGTCAAGAGGGGGGCAGACAGGCAAGAGTATGTTGGGAGTGACCAGAAAGGGAGGAAGGGGCACCTCTAGGGGGCTTCGCAGAGACAGCTTAGCTCACAACTCATCCAGCTTCAATGAAATGAAAGGAGGGAGGAAGAGCAAGCCCGGCGCGGCTTCAGGAGTTGGGGAGGCGCAGCAGGTGAACGGTGATGGTGTAAGGCTTCTGGAGTTAGCATCTCCCTGAACCTGCCACTGATCGCACACACACACACCCCAGTTGTCATCCCCAGCCTCATGGAAGGCTGCAAGAAACTCCTATCCCAGCTTCTCTTGTCTCTCTCATTCTTTTCGTCCCCTGCCTCTGTCTTCCTCCCTCACCGCCCCTCTTGCAGCCTTTTGTGGTGATTTTTTTCCAATCTCTTTTATTTTCCTTTTGAACAAAGCCTATGGGCAGTTCAAAAATGTGAAAAAATAAGTAAATGATCTATGATGAATGGGAAGTCTTTGACAGCTATTGACTGGCGAAAAAAGTACAGTAATCTAGTTTGATAAGGAATTGATAACTTTGTTAAGTTCTCCACATTTTTATTTCAGTGTACATGGATACACAAATGATTATATTTGGGTGAAAGAAGGAGGATGTACGGCAGTATTTATGGATTCAGTCAGCCAGGTGCCTGATATAGCCCTAAAGAACATACATATTTTCCATTCCTGCTATACTGGGTATTCCTTCTTCTGCACTATTTAAAAAGTTATCAGAATATGGAAAGCTAAGTAAGTATTGACTACAGCAGTTTTAAAAAAAACTTTTAATGAAATAAACACAGAATGAAAGAAAGCTGTGTTACTTTCAAGTTGGCACTTGCCCAATATACTTTTTATAAATATTTTTTATAAACAAGAAAACAATTATAGACACCAATTCTGCAGGCAAAAACCTTTAGATATTAATAGTAATTTAACTGATCTATCACTGTATACAGTATTAAAACGGGAGGAGTACTGCTAGTTAAAAAAAGTCTACAAAGAAGAATACAAAGAAGTAGTAGTTTTAGCAATATTCTATTTTCTATTAAGGATACCAATTTATCCTTAAACATAATTCAAATTTTGGCAGAAGAACAGTTTAGATTAGAACAGCTATCTCTTTAATGTTTAAAATTCAAATCTACTTCAGTTCTACAAAGGGATGTTTAAAGGGTATCATGAAGATTGAGAAGGAGAATACTGTGTATTTTGTCATACTGTGCATTTTGTCTTATAATAACTAAGCATCAATTTACATATTTTGATTATTTGTCCCATCAGTACATCCATCTAAGTTGCACATAATTTCAATTATATCTAGTCTATATAAATGGAAGTTCTGCCAGTCAGCTTTTAGATCAGACTTTCCCACTTACTTGAACAAAACCACATGTGTTTAATATTCTACTCTTGTCCTTTTTATATTATTATTTTATTTACAAGCTAATCTCAGCACTTTGATTTTTTTTACTTCTTAAGAATAAGGTTTTATAAAGTTAGATCACTACTATAATTTATAGTATAACCATATAAGAAATATACCTCAGTATATTTCAGATCATTGAAAGCATCTTATCTATTTGGATCTGGAAGAAATAAGGGAAAAATTAGACCCCAATCTCATCAAGAGGGCGGAAGAGTCAAAATATGCTAATAATCTGCAATATTTACAATAAGTGATTTAATTCTTTAACTCATCCTCCTCATTCTAGGGATATATATTAATGAATTAATAAACATTGATATTAAGTTAAAAATTAAAGTGCCTAGTGGTGGTTTATTTTACAAAGAGAGCGATTAGAAATGAGGTTATTCAAGCCTCCTACAATACTGAATTTACGATTGCTGAGCAAGAAGTCTTGATTTTAAAAGAGATCCCTTCAAGAATTTTAACTAGAAGGAAAGAATTTGCTTTTTTAACATAAGAATTAAGACGACGTGATATCAAGTTCAGATGGGAGATACCAGTGGGTATGGTGGTGACCTATGAAGGTATGAGGCATCGTCTTACTACGGTGATTCAGGCACGTGATTTTTATAGTAATGTTTTAAAAGCAGCCCCCATACCACTTTTGGAATCTACAAAGAAGAAAGGTGAGGGAGAGTCTCAACGACACAGAGAGAATCTACAAGGTGCTGAAGACACAATGCAGACAGATGAGAAAGTTACAGGAGTGGATCAAATTTCAGTGTCACAGGAGGAGGCCAGAAATTGGAGGAGGCGTGCTGCTTCTAGACGAATGAGACGAGCCTGAAGATTTAGTTGTAGAACTGAAGGAGATAATAATGTAATAAGGATCATAAAAGGTGGTTTTAGAAGAGTAAACGGGAATTGAAATTGTTAAAAGGGTTAAATATTTGGGGATATATTTTTCACCCTCAAAGGTAGAGTTATATAAAATAATTATGTTTTGTAATATTTTATGTTGTTTTAATTTTAAGATAATTATGAAAACTTAATTGGGAAGAATTGTAGTAGTGCTTACTGAAATTTTGAAGTTCATGATTTGCTATTTGGTTGGTATGTATATCTATTGTGTGAGAAGAAGGTGGATAATGTGTTTAAGGTATATATTTTAAGACATGCTCTGTTGCGAGTTTGGGAAAAAGTATAGATGAAAGTTAACTTGTAAGCTATTTTTATGGGCAATAATGAAACATGTAATAGAAAATATAAAAATGATGTGATTATATATAAGAAAACTTTAAGTTTGGAAAGTAATGTATGGTACTTGAAGCTGTATAATATCTTAAGAGAAGGAAAGATTTTATAAATTTGGTTTTAGTATGGAAAATTAAAGACCAGGTGGAAAGAAGATTAGAAAATTGGTTTTTTTAATGATTGATGTAAATTTGTTTTGTCTGTAATTGTTCTTATTGGGTATTTTTATTGACACTACTGTTATGGATATCAAGCGGATGTTGAATTTAACTACGGCAGTAAGACTTTTAGTAGGGCAATATTGGAAGAAGGAAGAACTGTCGATTATAGAAGAATGGACTGTAAAAGTTCTCAACTTGGAGGATATGGCAAAGACTTTAGTGTACCTGAAAGACTATTTGCAACAGAGAGATACTGTGGAGTAAATATGGGACTAAAAAGTATTATCCAGCATTTGAATAATTATTGATGTGATATTTATACTGTTTGGAGTTAATTTATATGAGTTAAAGTGCGATAGTTTTAATAGTTTATGATTGTTTGCATAAGGTAGATTATGATTGTTTGTATTCTTATACCCTGTACTTAGCTCTGGGAAGTTGGGGAGGGGGGAGGGGGAAGGGATGGAAGGGTTGGGGAGGGTTGGGGAGTGGGAAGGGGGTGGGGTGGGGTTGTGTTTTGTTTGTTTAAAATAAAATGTATTGTAAAACTTTTTAAATAAAAAAAAATTAAAGTGCCTAGATTATATCAAAAAGATATATCTAAATAAAGATTGCTTCTAAAATATAGTCTTTTCCCACTAATTTGGAATATCTATGATTTCGAAATGGAATTATCAGAAAAAGATTGCCACAGTTTAAACTTGCTTTATTTCCTGAAAAAGCACGATATACTAATGCTTTCATAAAAGCTCATGTTTCCACCTGCCCTTTGTGCTCAAACAGAATGTTCCATACATGTTTCCCAGGATCATTCCAAGACTTTGTTCTGTGTTTGGCATTGATCAGTATTATGCATTCACATTAGAATAGCCCACCTCAACTGGTACTCCAAGGGCTCCCAACCTTTTCTATTCCCCACACCCTAGAACGCTTCTGATATATTCTCGCACCCTTTACAAAAGTTCAAAATAACGGCAACGAATACACTATAATTTTGAAAACCCAAGTTTTTGTACCACATGGAATATCGTCTCGCACCCTCGGGGGGGGGGGTAAGAACACCCCCGGTTGGGAACCCCTGCAGTACTCTTGTCACATTGAACTAGATATACATAGATAGTTTACAATCAGGATACAAGAGTAGTGAGAGCCAGTTTGGTGTCATAGTTAAGGTATCATGCTAGAAACCAGGAGATTGTAAGCTCTAGTCCCACTTTAGACACAAAGGCTGCTGGGCCGATTAATTTTTTCTCAGCCCTTGAAAGGAGGCAATGGCAAGCCTGATTATTTCACCTGGTGGGGTCCAGGAGGAGGGCCTTCTTAGCTGTTGTTCCTGCCCTCTGAAACATCTTGCCCCACCCCGATGTCAGGTTGGCCCCAACCCACCTATCTTTTCATTAGGGCCTAACATGGCTTTGCCAGTCAGCTTGGGGACCCAGTGGGGGAACAGCGCAATGAAGGTGGTTGATTGAGTAATAACAGATCCCCCACTCCACCTCATGTGTCTTTGGTTTAAATGTTTATTTTTAACTTTTTATGTTTTAGATTTTCATTATCTGTAAGTTACCAGAGTTACCCTATGGTAAGATGGGCAGCCAATACATTTTATAAATAAATAAGCCACTTCTCAAAAACCTTGCCAAGAAAAGCATAGGGCCTTGTCCAGGCAGTCTCTGAGAATCATCCTTGATTGAACTAAAAGAAAAAAAAGGGTAATAACCTGTTTTACTACTGCTCTCCAGCCACTAGTATTTAAGATATATTCTACCTTTGATTCAATAAGTAGTAAAAAACTATCAAGACTGGAAACGATAGATAACTTTATCTTCCATGATAAAACATTTTAAAACCACCTATATTTCCACATCTGATGGTAATTAATTTCATACAATGTATTTACATAAAACTCTGCATTACTGGAAAAAAATCAGAAGTGTACAGCAACTCAAACGCTGTATTAAAGACAAAAACACAATACAATATACAAGAACTCCTTTGAATTGTAGGATTTCCATTAATGAAATAGCATGACGCTTGACTCCAATTAGTGACACATTATTTAGCAATAACTCAAATTAAAAATACTATATTTTTCATTGTTGGGAAATAGGAAGGAGGATGAAGAAGAAAAAATATATATTCTGGGAAATCATGTTCCCCGAATCTTTTTTTAAAAACTTAATTTAGGCTAGACAAAAGTGCCATGAAAGTAAGTTAGCAGATCTTTAGCAGCTGCCAAACCTTATAGTGTAGTGCAGGGGTAGGCAACCTTGGCTCTTTTATGACTCATGGACTTCAACTCCCAGAATTCCTGAGCCAGGCATGCTGGCCAAGGAATTCTGGGAGTTGAAGTCCACGAGTCATAAAAGAGCCAAAGTTGCCTACCCCTGGTGTAGTGCATGTGACTCATTGCTAGAAAAGTTATAGCTAAAGGGCAAGAGGTGGACCTATGTGTGAAATATGTCTAGCAAACTAATCTGATGATCATCTCAAGCAAAGCCAGTCTGCTTCATGACACTGTTAGTAGATTTTTGCCATTAAAATCAGCTAAAACAATAAAGCCAAGAACAAACAAAATGTCTCCTCCATGTCCTTTCCACAAATTATAATAATTGCCAGTCAACAGAGGTGTAGGGTTGAAAAAGATTACTTTCAATATAGTTTGACACTACCATATGCATCTCTCAACTAGTATTTTCAATTACTAGCTGTTTAACATCCATCTATATGCAAAACTGCATTTTTCTACCACCTCTGTGCCCTTAAACAATTATATTCCTGTTCTTGTTAGTGGGTAATAGAACTAGATCCTTACTAAGTTGTCTTATATCAAGTCTGAACATCAGAATAATGTTCCCTAACCTGGCACTCTGTAGGTATATTGCAATTAAATGACCATGGTTGTGTTATTCTGGAAGTTGAACTTTCAACTTATCTGGAAGTTGTTTTAAGCAGTTATACTTGCCTGCATTTGTTAAATATTGAACTTGGGTGCCTGAAATGACCTAGTATGATCCAGTGCATTGTATTTTAATTTGTAATTCCTATATACATATTGAACTTCAAATGAAATTTTATAGAAACCCACATATTGAATAAATACTAAAGCATAGTAATCTTAACACCTTATTGATTTTCATTACTGTTCTTATAACATAATCTTGTAGAGTGTTTCAGAAACCAGAAAACTGCACACAGTTACAGAGGAAGGGCAACTATGGGAAAGGAAGACTAGGAAGAGTAAAAATGATATTGGCTTTTCAATATCTATGCTGGAGGACAACAGTGCCTATGGACAGGCTTTGCTTTGGGGGCAAGACAGGGCTTTTTAGCCAGACCTGCTTTTCTGAGAAAATAATCTTGGCTCTTAACATTGCTGAGTAGCAATTATCTATGCATCAACACGAGGGCTTCATCTACACTTTAAACTGTAAATAACTTGTAAATGTATTGCTGTTTCCACTTTATTTTACAGCCTCCAGGGCTTTTTTTCTCATAGAACACTCAGAACGGCGTTCCGGCACCTTTTTTTGTTGCATAAAAAAGCTCCCTCTATTGGCTTTAGGAGTAAGCAATCTTGGCCCTTTTTTATGACTTGTGGACTTCAACTCCCAGAAATCCTGAGCCAGCCACACTGAGGGGAAAGAGAGAGCTTTCCAAGCTGAGCCACGCTGGCTCAGGAATTTTGGGAGTTGAAGTCCTTGAGTCATAAAAGAGCCAAAGTTGCCTACCCTGCACGAGAGGAGGACATTAAAATTATTTACAAGGTTACTTTAGGAACTAAACTTTTAGAATCTAAAACAGCTAATTCAAAAAAGCCAACAGGAAAGAACCTCACATTTTTCATCTGCTTCTGTCTTTTGGAAGGTAAAATTAGATAACAAAATAATCTATTTCCTATGTTAACATCTCTGCAATGAAATCAATAAAGGTAACAGGAAAGAAATGAGAAACATTTTTCTCAATGTAATATGTCTAATTTAGCTGATGCTAGAAAAAAATAGTATCTTTTGTACACTCTTGAAAACTATTTTGAATCTATAACCATCTATTACAACTAAACCACTTTAAATTAAACAATTCTTAAGAATGATATATTCTTAATTTGGACTTTACTTTTACTGTTTGGACTGTTGTGTGTTTTGAAAAATATATTATTTAGAATCTAGTCATGTTGCACTTCAGTCTTTAAATAATTAACCTAGTATATACATAACAATATATGATGTTTTCCATGGTGAGCTTAACATCAATAACAACATTTATTTAAAAGGCTAAAATAATTTCTGGTGGTATTATCTGTACATTAAAATTTTGTTTAGTCACAATCTTTCACTTTTCACATTCTGGACAAGCAGTGGTCATGTATCTTAGCAAAAGATGTTACATATGTGCATAAGTGTAGTCAGTAGCATATACCTTTTTAAAAATATCAAACATGCAAGAAAAAAAATAAGTCCAAAATATCTGTATTACATCCAGAAATGCCAACTTTGCAACCAATATTTCTCATCCATAACTATGTCACCCTAAGGATACCTGCATACATGCAAATGCTTCTCTGGGATCAGTAACGCAGCAGGGATTGTTTTTTCCTTCCAGTAACAGATTGTTGGGAAATACCAAACATGGCCTTGAGAATTCCAATGTTTGTTACAAATTTTTCTGGATGTGGTTGGAAAGAGGCTGGTTGGCACTGGAGACCACTGCCACAAGGAACACAGCTCTGGGTCGGGGTTCAGAGCAGCTCCGGGTGGGGGCTCAGCACAGGGAGGGAAATCCCCACGGTGGCTGTTGGGAAGGGAATCCCCGTGGCATGTGGCTCCGAGTCGCAGGGGCGGGGGTGCAAAGGACGGGCAGCGACGCCGTAGCAAGACACCAGCATCGCTCCCAGTGACAGCATCTCTGAGTTCTGGCACCTTTTTTTTTTTTAGAAAAAAAGCACTGACAGCTTCTATTCCTTTACTCCAAAGATAGGTTCAGTTTGGATTGTGGATGCCATGAAGATGTATTGGATGCCATGATTGTTATGACTAATAACAAATCAACCATTTATCAAAAGGAAAACTTTGGGGGGTGGCTCTCCCTCTCTAGTTCCTCTGCTTGCCTTTGTCCTTTTCTAGGTGGGGACTGCATTTTCCAACAATGCATTGCACTACAGTGACTCACTATTTTAATTTTTCCACAGGGCCTTTAGAAAATTTTTTAAAAATCAGAAGTTGCTAGGAGTAAAAATGAAACTAAAAGTTAGTCTGTTTAAGAAAACTATTTTTTTTTAGTCAGATGGAACAGGAATCAGGTTTCTAATGGAAGAATCTGCAGGATCAAGAAAACCAGGACACCTTTATTTTGTAGCATGGTTTCCTTGGCTAAAGCAATGGACAATGGCTGCTCTTACTATTTACTTGTATTAAAACATTATGTTTCCAGTCAGTGGGAAAGGGAAAATATTGTGCCATTCACAAAATTAAGAATTCTTGAATAGGAAATAACAGTAAATGTCATGGAAACAGTTAGTCACAGGGTGGATTTGATTTAAATCACATCGATTTAAATCATGATTTAAATCACTAGTAAAAAGGCTTGATTTAAATCAACTAAATTTAAATTGTAATTTTTAAAGAGCAACTGTCATCTCTGTGCCGCAGCGGCTCCTCCTCTGACCCGCAGTTGATTCACCGACAGTCCCATTCACTTTAATGGGACGGCTAGTGATGCAGCAGTGACACAACAAGGTGAGGGACGTGGTGGGCAGCAGGTGAGTGGATGCCTGCTAACAGGCGCTGCCATGATGGATCTGAAATGACAGGTGTTCCTTAAATGTAAGGACTCATTCTTGCAGTAGTTAGAATTTTTAATATTATTATTTGCAAACAAAATGAAGGTTTCCTATTTATAATAATAAGCTGTCAGGTTAGTAAAACAGCGATATCAGAACCGATTTTAGGTTAATAGGTTAATCACACATAGTTGGAGAACTACTCAAATTCTTTTATTTAATTAAAACACTTAGAGCCTGGTACAGATGCATTTCTCTTCAAACAATCATACAGTTTGCAGTGTACATAGATTTGCAAAACAATGGGATAAAGGAATATTCCTAACTTTGTTTTTATAATTTATCTCATGGTTACTGTAAAACCGTGTGAATGCATCAACGCAGTGCATATTATCTCAGCTTGCAGAGCTTGGATTCATTGAATGAGTTTACCAAACGTGTAAATATTGCAGAACGTACAGCCTCATGCTACATATATTTCATGCTGAATGAACTAAATCATTAATGTATCTTAAATAGAAAACTATATTTAGATAGATTTTTACTCCAAAAACATTTTATTAAAATAAATTTGATTTAAATAAAAAATATGATTTGTTTTTTTAAAAAACCATTGGTTATTATCCACCCCGGTTAGTCGTGGAGGGGTCTCCTTCTGTCAGGCATGAACAACCAAAGCTGTATGAGCAGAATTCAAGCTGACTACTTTATTATGTTCTGCCTATAACACAGAAATCTCCCCAGTCTGGCAGCCTGATCCAAGGAACTTAATGTGGTCAGTGCTAGCTCTTTTGCAGTTACAGTGACTTCAGGCTATCTATGTGCTTGTTCCCTCCTTCCTGCCAGGTTGGGTGATTCCCAACACCTATACTGGATATGTTCAAGGGTAGTAGACAGCTATCTGTTAAGTATACTTAAACTGGATTTTCACATTGAGCAAAGTTCAACTCAGTGGCCTTTAAGATTCTAATATGCTTGTGTCTCCAACTGATTCTGATATAGCTAAGAAGCTTCCATGTTTTTTTCTCAGGCATTTGAACAGGTTTCACAGATGGCTCTTTGTTGGCAGAAGTGAATACTGAAATATTCATCCATCTGAATTCCTCATCCAAGCCAGTGTTCTAGCATCTGTACATAAGGAGTCTAACAGGAAACAGAACCTAGTAAGGATAGTGATAATAAAAGAGAATTTAAGGGAAAAGAGAAAGGGGGATAATGTTGATTCCTCCCTTCAATTTGTTTTTGGTTTTTTTTTTGGAAATAATCTGGTCTGTCTTGTGTATGAATATTCCTCTACTGCTTTTTTATTTAGAATCCATTATTTTGTTATTTTTCTGAAATAAAGCTAATTAAGATACCTATGATAAAACTAAAGGAACCAATACTCTCGTTATCAACTTGTAAATACAAGTCTCACTTTTGCTGGAAGATATATAACTTGGCTAATCATTAAGTATCTCAATAATGCTTCCTAGTGAACAATAATAATAATAATAATAATAATAATAATAATAATAATAATAATAATAATAATAATAATAATAATAATAATAATAATAATAATAATAATAATAATAAAGCTGGAAGGGACCTTGGAGGTCATCTAGTCCAACCCCCTGCTCAGGCAGGAAACCTTATACCATTTCAGGCAAATGGCTGTCCAGTCTCTTCTTAAAAACCTCCAGTGTTGGAGCATTCACCACCTCTGGAGGAAGGTTGTTCCACTGGTTAATTGTTCTAACTGTCAGGAAGTTTCTACTTAGTTCTAGGTTGCTTCTCTCCTTGACTAGTTTCCATCCGTTGCTTCTTGTCCTGCTTTCAGGTGCTTTGGAGAATAGCTTGACTCCCTCTTCTTTGTGGTAGCCCCTGAGATATTGGAACACTGCTATCATGTCACCCCTCACCCTTCTCTTCATTAGACTACACATACCCAATTCCAGCAACCGTTCCCTATATGTTTTAGCCTCCAGCCCCCTAATCATCTTGGTTGCTCTTCTCTGTACCCTTTCTAGAGTCTCGACATCTTTTTTACATCGTGGTGACCAAAACTGGATGCAGTATTCCAGGTGTGGCCTTACCAAAGCATTGTAAAGTGGTATTAGTACTTACTTGATCTTGATTCTATCCCTCTGTTAATGCAGCCTAGCACTGTGTTGGCTTTTTTGGCAGCTGCAGCACACTGCTGGCTCATATTGAAGTGATTGTCTACTAAGACTCCGAGATCCCTCTCACAGTTACTACTATTGGGCAAGGTACCACCTATACTATACCTATGCATTTGATTTTTCCTGCCTAAATGTAGAACCTTACTTTTTTCACTATTGAATTTCATTTTGTTAGATAGTGCCCAGTGTTCAAGTCTGTCCAGATCCTTCTGTATCTTAAGCCTATCTTCTGGAGTATTGGCTATTCCTGCCAGCTTGGTGTTGTCTGCAAATTTGATGAGTTCCCCATCTATCCCCTCATCCAAATCATTAATGAAGATATTGAAGAGCACTGGGCCCAGAACAGAGCCCTGGGGCACCCCACAACACACTTCCTTCCATGTAGATGCGGTTCCATTGAAGACCACACGCTGAGTACGGCCTGTCAGCCAGCTACGAATCCATCTGGTGGTAATGCTATCTAACCCACATTTTTCTATCTTATCAAGTAGTAGGTTGTGATCTACTTTATCAAATGCCTTACTGAAGTCCAAGTAAATTATATCTACAGCATTCCTCTGGTCCACTAGTTTTGTCACTTGGTCAAAGAATGTAATAAGATTTGTCTGGCATGATCTGTTTTTGACAAACCCATGTTGACTTTTAGTGATGACTTTGTTTGCATCAAGGTGTTCGCTCATTTGTTGTTTGATTATCTTTTCCAGAATCTTCCCAGGTATTGAGGTCAGGCTGATAGGTCTGTAGTTTCCTGGATCTATTTTTTCCCCTTTTTTGAAGATGGGAACTACATCAGCTCTTTTCCAGTCCTCTGGTAGTTCACCAGTGCTCCAGGATCTTTGAAAAATATAGTTCAGTGGTTCTGAGATCACGTCTGCCAGTTCCTTGAGAACCTTGGGGTGTAATCCATCTGGTCCTGGTGATTCATATAAAATTGTGTGGTATCAAATATTTTTTTTAAAAAAAATCAATCTCCAACACTGCAAAATAAAGATTTTATTCTCCCCCTTTGTGTCATATGGAGAAATGCAAAAACATTTTCATATTATTCATTTAATCAGTTCATATAGCTTCTTATAATTATGTCTCTGGGTAGTGTTGATAAGATTAAAACTCCAAAGTTCAGAATGGAGTAATGGTGTCCAAGGAAATCCAGCTCAAGGCAAACCCAGCTCAAACTTTAACAAGCACAAAATCAGAACAACAGGCTTATCTAACTTGCAGATCTCCTGCCCAAGGGAACATTCAAGGATTCTTCAGGAATCTTCAAAAATTCACAAAATGCTAGTACAGTCAAAGCCCCTGATAATCTTAGGGAAATAGTTTTCCAGTGCATACTTTCTGGGTTCAGCCAGATGGCACTGCATAATTAATTGGACCTGTTGAATCTAGTGGGACAGGCAGAAACACTTGTTTCTGTTCCACTAGTAATGCAGTTCTACAAGTAATCATATGACTACTTTTGAGAAAAAAGCCACATAAAAAAAAGATGGCTTGAAAGTCTGTGTTTAGTCCATCTTTCAGCAAAGGTCTGCTCCATATATTATGTTAGCCTAGTAAAAAGCATGCAGGAACGCTGTAATTCTGATTATGTATCCACCTTTGTTGATAAAAAAATTGTGTTACTCAGATGAAACTGCTTTATCACATTTGCCTCCAGTTGCTATTTTTCCATACAGATTTAACCACTTCTGTTAATGCTGCTGGCAAGCATTTCAGAGACTATTCATATGCATCCAGATCCATTTCCTATGACAGTGGCAGAAGAGAGGATGTCCTCTCTATAGAACACTTTTAGTTTAATTGATTTTCAAGTTGCCCTTGAAACAACCATTTTGATTCCTGCCCTACGAATCTACAAATATGACTTACAGTAGATGAGGGAATTGAAGGGGAACTCAACAAATTTGCAGATGACACCAAACTGGCAGGAGTAGCCAACACCCCAGAAGACCAACTAAGAATCCAAACAGATCTTGACAAACTTGAACAATGGGCCCTACCCAACAAAATGAGTTTCAAGTAAAGTTTTACATTTAGGCAGGAAAAATCAAAGGTACAAGTACAGATTGGGCAAGACCTGACTTAAAAACAGTAACTGTGGGAGGGACCTTGGAGTCCTAGTGGACAATCACTTAACCAGGCCTGGAGACTAAAACATATGAAGAACAGCTGCAGGACTTGGGTTTGGCTAGTCTAAAGAAAAGAAGAAATAGGGGAGACATGATAGCAGTATTCCAGTATTTGAGGGGCTACCACAAAGAAGAAGAGGTCACGTTATTCACCAAAGCGCCAGAGGGAAGGATGAGAAACAACGGTTAGAAACTGATCAGAGAGAGAAGCAACCTAGAATTAAGGAGAAACTTCCTGACAGTGAGGACAATTAACCAGTGGTATAGCTTGCCCCCAGAAATCGTGGGCGCTCCATCACTGGAGATTTTTAAAAAGAGGCTAGACAGTCACTTGTCTGAGATGGTATAGGTTCTCCTGCTTGAGCAGGGGGCTGTACTAGAAGACCTCCGAGGTCCCTTCCAGATTCTTATTCTTATTTCTATTCTATTCTATAGTCTAGTCTAGTCTAGTCTAGTCCAGGCCTTTTTATCTGATCTTATTCAATCCTACATTTTTTTACTACAGAAATCCAATCTTTCAAGGATTCAAACATCTACATTTTGTGATTGTGGGTCTTGTACTTCAAAGGGTAAAGTAGTTTTTAATCAATTAATAGCTATTAGCAGGGGGGAAAAACAGTGATTCCCAACTAATTTCTCAGGTTTCACCCTTACTCCCCTCGCCCCAACAGCTCTTCTTTGTCCAGTTGTGTCTTCATGATAATTTTTTAATTAATTCTCACTGTCATTCCCAGAACTTTTTTTTAATAAGGTACAGTTAGGGTTAACTCACCAAAAGCTGGCTAATAAAATATCCACTGGATGAAAAGGGGGGGGGAGACAAAGCAGCTAAAGCAAAAGTCAGCACAAGAACTTTGTTGAGAAAAATGGAAAGAAATGGAGGAAAGGAAGCAATCATTCAAAATAGTGATGTCTCTATGGCAATATGTTAAAGAACTAAAGAATGCTCAGCAGGCAAAATCTGGGGGTGGGGGTGGGGAGGAGGCACAAAACCCACATAGTGTATCTCCCAATAAACAGTATAAGGAGGAAAAGGGGAGGTCTGTTGAAAAGAGGCTGAGCTAGAGACACGGGAGCTGAGTCAGCTGCAGACAACAAGCTCTGAGCTCTTTAGCTGAGTAAATGAGAGGCTGCAGGAGGGTTTTCCCTGGGCCCTGGCATGATTGATTCCACTAATGATGGGGCTTTGTGACTTTTCACTAGCTAGTAATAGCTGCCTGAATAGGTCGAGGAAGAAGCTTGCTGTGCAAATAAATGAGTAATGACCTGCAAAGCCCTCCCCCATCTTGGCGGGACTCAGGACAATGCAAGCTTTGCTCTCCCTTGGCTCAGGGCTGTTTTACACATCCCTGCCATTGGGATGAGTGAAAGAGCCATGTGTTTAAAGGCATCCTTTCCCCCTTGGGAATAAGCCTGCTTCGTGTGGTTCAAGAAGAGCACAGGCAGGCTATGACTGGCTCTTTTACGGACAAGCAGGGCTTTTTTTCTCATAGAACACTCAGAACGGAGTTCCGGCACCTTTTTTGGATGGAACCTTGTAGGGTAGGCAAGGCGGGTTGTATGACATATGTGAGTTCCGGCACCTTTTTCTTTTACAAAAAAAGCACTGCGGACAAGTAATAGCTATAATATTCATAGTAGCAGTTTGATGAACCAAAGGCTGAGAAGAGATTCCTTACTGTTCTTCCTTCTCGTGTGGCTCCATGTATCTGCATTTCATGTTATCCATGTGAATCTTCTAGGGCTTGTGTCACTGCTGATGGAGTACAAAGGGCTTTATAGCTCCTTTGTACTCCATCAGCCAGGGCTGTACCCACCTATCGCCCAATTTCCCTTGATATGGACTAGAACTTTTGTACTCGGGACACCTGCTTATTTTGCCATCCAGCAGGCTTTTATATCTATGCCAGTAACTATCTCTTTGACTTCCGTCCCCTTTAAAGACTCAGAAGGACCCAGGTGCTGAGCCACTGTGAGAGAGTGGCTCGGAACTACCATCTGCTATCCCCCTTGAGGTGTGAACTCTATGGGAGTAGGCCTTACCCTGGATGTATTTTCCATTCCGCTTCCTGGTTCGTCGTGAGAGGATGGTGGCCGGCCTGCTCAAAGGTTATCCAACTCGAGTGGCAGTGGAGTTGGCTAGGCGGTCTGGACATCTATCCTCTTCTGATTTAAGATCCTCCTATTAATCATGGGTCTGCCTCTGCTGGACCCTCATAGACAACTATGGCTCGTTTACATTACTCCAGCACAGATTTATTTGCTCTCAGGGGTGCCCCCCCTTCCTGGGAGCGACCTGCCTGTTTTTTGATTTCTCCTCTTGATGACGGGCCCAATTGTTGGGACCCTGAGAGATGGTTGGGTAGGGACAGGAACCTCTTGTATAAATTTAAGAAGAGGTTCCTGGTTTGTTTTTTATTGAAATATTTTATAGGGTTAGGGAGGGGGTGGGTTTGCGGTTTTGGTTGGATTCTGGGGGGTGTCCACCATCCGCTGGTCAGGCCAGGCCTGGAATATATCACGGTCGGATAGGGCTTGGGCGGGTTGCCTCCGGGGCCCCGGAGCGGGGTGTGTGACTACCTATTCCCACGACGTTAGGGAATGGCAGCAGGTGTTCGAACAGAGGGCCGTATCAACATTCGGGAGTGCGTCCCCGCTGTCTTCAAGCGGTGATGCGCTCCAACCCTCTGGTTTCGTCCCGTGGTCCCGGGAATGGGGATGAGCAGCCACCTGAGCTCAGGCTGGTGTATTTTAATGCCAGGTCCGTAGTTAATAAGGCCCCTCTCATCCGTGATTTGGTTGAGGAGGAGTGTGCGGACCTGGCTTGCATTACGGAGACCTGGTTGGGCCCAGAGGGAGGTGTCCCTCTGGTTGACATTTGCCCGGGTTTCCGGGTGCTTCACCAGCCTCGGGCTCAGGGTAGGGGTGGGGGTGTGGTGGTAGTTGTGAGGGAGACCTTATGTCCGCGGGAGGCCACCGTTGTCCAAATAGCCGGGTGTGAGTCTCTCCTCATGAGATGTGGGCCTAAGGCTCAGTTGGGCTTGCTGCTGGTATATCTTTTGCCTAGTCGCATAGCAGCAGCCCTGCCTGAGCTTCTCGATATCCTCTCGGGGTTGGTGATTGAGTTCCCCAGATTTATAATTTTGGGTGACTTCAATCTACCATCCCTGGGGGGATCATCTGAGTTAGCTCAGGAGTTCATGGCTTCCATGATGGCCATGGACCTGACGCAAGTAATTCAGGACCCGACTCATGGGGGGGGTCACACGCTCGATTAGATTTTTCTATCTGGCCGGTGGTTAGATGATCTGGGTGGGGGTTCTCCAACTGTTACGCCCCTGTCATGGACCGATCATCATCTCATGCGGCTGGTCTTCCATTTTGCCAATCCCCATCGTGGGGTTGTTGAACCAACTAGATGGTTCCGCCCCAGGTGCTTAATGGACCCTGAGCGGTTCCAGGCGGCGCTTGGGTCCCCACCTGCCGCCCTAGTTCACAGCTCGGCCGAGGCCTTAGTGGAGGCCTGGGAAAAGGCTGCCACGGAGGCACTCGACCAAGTTGTACCCATGCGGCTCCTGACCTGGTGCAGATCCCAGTGGGCTCCATGGTTTTCCGCGGAGCTCCGGGAAATGAAGCGTCAGAGACGGGGCCTAGAGAGCTGTTGGAGGTCCAGCCGGTCTGAATCCGACCGATTGCGACTAAGATCCTTTACGAGGTCTTATCTCGTGGCGATGGGGATGGCGAGGACTAACTACTTTGCCACCCTCATCGCGTCCGCAGATAATCGCCCGGCTGCCCTGTTTAGGGTGACTCGCTCCCTCCTCAATCAGGAGGTGAGGGAGGAGCCCTTGCAGGGTTGTGCCGAGGAGTTTAGCCAGCATCTGTCGGACAAAATCGCTCGGATCCGGACCGGTTTGGACTCCGACTGGGCAGAGTCTGACGGTGAGAACATGGGTGGTCTTGTCGATGTCATCTGGGAGGAGTTCAATCTTGTGACTCCGGAAGAGGTGGACAGAATTATGGGGAGGCTGAGCTCCACCACGTGTTTATTGGACCCGTGCCCCTCCTGGCTGGTATATTCAGCTCTGGAGGGGACACGAGGTTGGCTCCAGGCAGTGATAACTGCTTCTTTGAGTGAGGGTAGTTTTCCCGCCGCCTTGAAGGAGGCGGTGGTGAGACCCCTCCTCAAGAAGCCTGCCCTGGACCCAGCTGTGTTAAACAACTATCGTCCGGTCTCCAACCTTCACTTTCTTGCGAAGGTTGTCGAGAGTGTGGTGGCACAGCAGCTTCCTTTGTTCCTGGAGGAAGCTGATTATCTAGACCCATACCAATCGGGCTTCAGGCCTGGGTACAGCACAGAGACAGCATTGGTCGCGCTGGTGAATGATCTCTGGCGGGCTCAGGACAGGGGTTGCTCCTCTGTCCTCGTCCTCTTAGACCTCTCAGCGGCTTTTGATACCATCGACCATGGTATCTTACTGCGGCGTCTTCGGGGATTGGGAGTGGGAGGCACCGTCTTACGGTGGTTCTCCTCCTACCTCCTGGGACGTTTGCAGTCGGTGTTGGCAGGAGGGCAGAGGTCGGCCTCGAGGCCTCTCATTTGTGGAGTCCCTCAGGGGTCAGTCATCTCGCCTCTCCTGTTCAACATCTATATGAAGCCACTGGGTGAGATCATTCATGGTTTTGGGGTTGGGTACCATCAATATGCGGATGATACCCAGCTTTTTATTTCTACCCCAAACCACCCCAGTGATGCCCTCGATGTGATATCCCAATGCCTGGAGGCGGTTCGGGTCTGGATGGGGAGGAACAGGCTTCGGCTCAACCCTGACAAGACTGAGTGGCTGTGTGTGCCAGCGTCTCGGGAAATTCAGATTGTTCCATCGTTAACTATGGGGGGTGAGATATTACCCCCCGTAGGTAGGGCTCGCAACTTGGGTGTCCTCCTAGACTCACAGCTCTCTTTGGAAGATCATATAGGAGCTGTGACTAGGGGGGCCTTCGCCCAGGTTCGCCTGGTGCGCCAGTTGCGGCCCTATCTGGACTGGGATGCCTTGCACACAGTCACTCATGCACTCGTGACCTCCCGTTTGGACTACTGCAACGCTCTCTACATGGGGCTGCCCTTGAAGACTACTCGGAAGCTCCAGCTGATGCAGAATGCGGCCGCGCGAGTGGGGGTGGGGGTGTCCTGATACTCCCATGTAACACCTCTGCTCCGCAAGCTGCATTGGCTTCCGGTTGTCCTCCGAGTAAGATTCAAGGTGCTGGTTACGACCTATAAAGCCCTAAATGGCATGGGTCCGGGTTACTTACGGGAGCACCTTCGGCCGGCATCAACTTCCCTTTCGTCCAGTGCGCTCCCACAGAGAGGGCCTCCTTAGGGTGCCGTCGGTCAAAGAGTGTCGACTGGCAGCCCCCAGGGGGAGGGCGTTCTCTGTGGGCGCGCCAGACCTTTGGAACTGTTTACCGGTGGAGCTCCGGATGGCTCCCGACCTTCGCTCCTTCCGATGTGACCTAAAAACATATTTATTTGAACAAGCCGGCCTGGTCTGATGGGTTTAGGGGTATTTTAATGTTATTGTATTAACGTATTGAATTGGGCTGTAATATTTAATATCTTTTTTAACTTTTATATGTTATATTTTATTGTATTGCCCTGTACACCGCCCTGAGTCCTTAGGGAGAAGGGCGGTATAGAAATTAAATTATTATTATTATTTATATTGTTACGGTAAGTTTTTCCTGTATATATTCATTCATGAAGTATACTGACCCTCTCACACTCTCTAAATGTCTTGTCAATTGTAAATTAGTGACAGAGCTAGGTACCAACAGAGCTAGGATTTTCCAAGTTCCCTTTCCTTGGGAGAAGGGCTTATTAGGTATTTGTTAGCAATGTCCTTTGGAAGACTTACTGGGTTTTGATGCTCACATTCATTGAAACCAATAGTACCAATGGTATGGATGATTACTGGAGAACAGTAGAAGTAGATAGTGTATACTTTTACTATTGCAAAATAAACAGAAATCAAAAACTGATATTACAAAGTTGGAACATTATTCATTTTTCATCAGTTAAGCAGTATTTTAAAGCATGCGCCTCTTTTTCTATATTTAGTGAGGCAGTTTATTGCTAAGAGTCTTTACTGAGGGACTGTTTTAGGGACTATTTGCCTGCAATATGTACACAAATTTATATACTTAGTTTACAATGTTTCCTGATCTTAAGAAAACTGACTTAAAAGTGAATAATTTAATTGAACAATACATGATAATATACGTAGGACAGGTTTTGTTTAAAAGACTTGAAACACATTTTAAAAATTCCCCTCTCTCTCCTATGGATGATGGTATGTGTCTTCCTCAACCTTAGGTCCTCAGCCTAAGGTATTTGAGGATTCTGCACAATACCTTAGCTGCTTCTATCACTGCACTCCTCTAGACAGACAGCTCTGATGTCATTCTGGTTTTGATGTCATTCTGGTCATTCTCCCAGTATAGGATTCTCAGTCCCAAGTGTTCCTACCACCCCTGGGACCACTTTTGTTTTCCACTTTCTCTCTAGTTCCTCCTTCTGGCTCTGCTACTTTTCCAGCTTCTCATACTTTCTTCCTGGCATTGCTGTCACTTGGCACTGCTGCATCTATCGCTGCTGCGATTTTCTGGTCCTTGTCACTACTGCACTGTTTATTGATCGTTCAGTACCTGGCTGTCTACCTGGATCTCAAAGTCCCACAGGATCTGTTATCCTGCACTACTTTCTGTGAAATCTTTATCCAGACTTGAGATATTCTAGCTTATACACTGTGCAGATGATCCTGAACACAATTCCACTTGTTGTGATTCAGGGTCAGCCTGTGGGTTCGGCAGTTGGGTCGGATGATTCAGAGGAGGAGGAGGGGGGTGTTGGAGAGCTTGCTGAGGGTGTTGGAGAGCTTGCTGATGAGAGCCCTCAGCCAGGCCCCTCCCATCTGGTCACGACGCAGACCCAGCTGTGTGAGCCTGACAGTGTGGATGAAGATGACCCACAGCTGGCCCTGTTCAAGGACGCCCGACGCAGGAGGCAGTCAATCAGGAGTAAACAGAGGAAGGCAATGGGGCACCTCGGAAGGAGGCAGAGAGAAGCCACGCCCTGAATTGTTTAAAAGGGGAATGTGTGGGAGGGCTGGTTTGCTGAAGGCAACCATTTGAATAGCTCCTGTTTCATGGTTCGTGTCTTGTTTTGCTCTATTTGCTTTTGTGTTCATAAATTTGGCAGGCTTAGTTCCAGCCTCTTGCCTTCTTGTAAAAGGGGTTTTTCCCTGCCTTTTCTGCAGGGCCGGTAGCAGGCTGGTACAGAACACCACTCTACTTGATTGGGCCCTTCAGTGTATTCTGTTTCTGCCTGCATGTTACAACCTGCCACTATGTGTTGTACTGTCTCTGAGGTCTCTCTGCACAGTCTGCACCTTGGTCCTATCTAGTCTTGCCATGGCACTTCCTCTATTCCTCCCATGTCTGCTGCTGCCTCAGGCAGGCTTTCAGCAGAAAACATCTTTAAGTGCTAGCTTACTGTGGCTTTGCCACCATCAGATTTGGTGAGGTGAATGTTGTGTGTGTTATGTACTATGAAGAACAACCTCAGAGACAATCCAACAAATAGTGCCAGGATGTAAGATGCAGGCAAGAACAGCATACAGTTAATGGGACAACCAAGTGTATGCATAGTGGATTTTCACCTTTGCAGTATTCTTTTTTTCTCATTTCCTTTTGAAAATTTTGTATGTACTATCAACAGATAGCTGAGGTGGCTGACATTGGGAAATCCTATCAGTGGCTGGAAAAAGCTGGACTAAAAGACAGCACTGAGGCACTGATCATAGCAGCACAAGAGCAAGCACTAAGCACCAAATCCATAGAAGCAGGGGTCTATCATACTAGACAGGACCCAAGATCCAGACTGTGCAGAGAGGTCTCAGAGACAGTACAACACGCAGTGGTAGACTGTAAGATTCAGGCAGGAACAGAATACACTAAAGGGCACAATCAAGTAGATAGCATTGTGTACAGGATCATCTGCATAGTGGTTGTGCCATCCAGTACATAATGAATGGCACAATCAAGTATAAATAGTGGATTTTCACTTTTGCAGTGTTCTCTTTTTCCTTTTAGAAAATTTTGTATATAAAAGAAACATAATTTTACAATATTATCCAGCCTCACGGTAAATACTAAAATTGTGTGGACTGGTCAGTGCTAAGTAAGAGTTGTAACGCCTTTTCAATGTGTCAGCCCCAGCCTGAGTCATGACTATTTGGTGGCAACTAAATTTGGCTAATTAAATCAGGCTTCATTCCACCTTGCTAGGACCTGCCAGGAACAGTAGTTTTTGTGTTTTATGAATCAGAATTGTGGCGATTTGGCAAATTTAGTTATACTCAAATACACTGCTTTCACAGAATTACTCTGATCTAATAATTTCTTTTATCAGTTTTCATGAGATTTATAAGACTGATTTCTTATGGGATATATGTGTGATTAGATCTCAGCACAGGTGGAAAAGCAACATGCAGACTTTATATCTACCGAGTTCTCCAAGTTCCAGTTTGAGCATATACATTTTAACATGCTGAAGGTTACTTTTTATAAGATAGAACGTATTTTGAAAAATCAGAAAAAAGAAACTTTTAATGCTGAATTCCTATTTAGGTTATAAATATAGATCCATATCGCATGTGGACCTGGTCTTTTCTGCCTGACAATATATAGTATATTAAATGTTGATGTGTCTTTCAGAACAATTGTCTTATTACCAATTATTCATTGCCAGTATGTAGGCAACATAACTTAAAATAAGCCTTTTCTGTTTAATCTCTTCTATCTAAAATAGTTTTAAATCTCTTTTATAAAGAAAGAACTAGAAAACAATACCAAAAATAAAATTGTTACATATTAATATATTGTAATCCAGATTAGGAATGATTAAACCACCATATTTGAAGGGAAAAGAAATCAGACCCGGGTCGATAGAGTTGTCCTGAACCAGCCAGGCAGCCTCGTCTCCGAAAAAGAACTCCCCCAAGCACTGCCCACTGAACTTTTATTCACCTCCAATATTACAAAATACTACATCAGTCTCATACAAAATAGGATACATAGAAATAATTGGATTACTCAGGTGCCTATGAGATCACACAAAAACAAGGTACCATAAGATGTATGTGAAGGCTTTATCATAGCGTTTCCCAAACCTCCCACATGCCAGCCTCCCCGTAAGCCAGGAGAGTGTGCTCTCACTGAAACCAACAGAGAGGCCCACTAGGGGGGAACGGAAAGGCTGAAGGGTGAGAAACCAAATTCTTGAGAGACCAAATTCTGGCCATTCCCACACATATTGATACTCCTGATTTTTCAAATGCTTTCTTGACCAAGTATTGGCATATCTTCCTGTTGAAGAACATTCAGATAGTCCTCGACTTACAACCATTTGTTTAGTGACCGTTCAAAGTTACAACAGCTCTGAAAAAAATGACTTAGGAGCAGTTTTCACACATATGACCATTGCAGCATCCCCATAGTTACATTATCAAAATTCAGGCACTTGGCAACTGGCATGTATATATGACAGTTGCACTGTCCGAGGGTCAGGTTATCACAGCTTGTAACTTTCCCAGCTGGCTTCCAACAAGAAGTCAATAGGAAAAACCAGATTCACTTAATGACTGCATGATTCACTTAACTGCAGTGATTCACTTAATAACTGTGGCCAAAAGGCTGCAAAACGGGGAAAAATTCACTTAACTGCCTCATTTAGCACAGAAATGTTGGGCTCAGCTGTTGTCATAAATCAAGGACTACCTCTATAGAGAATTACAGCAGAAAAAGACTTCATGGCGGTTAGAACTACTTGGGGGATGGCTGTCCAATCAGCCATAAAAACCTCTTCTTAGGCCAATCCTGCATTTCTATTTTCAGTAGAACAAAAAGAGGGAAGTAATTAAGTTTGCTGATGTTACTCAAATTCAATTCAATATAACTTCCCAAATGTCTGTAATGTTTATTTACCCAGGAGATTAGGAAGGGAACTGCAAAAAACCTGTTACATACAGGCTAGTAAACTGATGTTCATTATGTGGAATCTGAACTAATTGGCCTTATAACTAAATATTGATTCTAAACTGCGAGACTCATTCACCAACTCTAGAAGTACACAGCAAACAAAGAATTACCTAAGTATTTATGCATAAGCATGCTCAGTGCTATTAATATAAAAACCCTTAATTGATAAGGTTATTTCTAAGGTAAATAAATGGTCAAAGGTTCCACAGCTAAAATTGTACACCCAGGTTAGAATTGGCCCACCTTGCCTAATAATCTGTGGAGACTGTGAGACAAGCTAAGATTAAGCTGTGACATAGCAAATTATGAATAAAATCTATTTTTGCTCCTCCTGTTTTAATTGAATAAAATTCTAGAGAAAAAGCAGGAGGAAGGATCAAAATTCCATGTGCTCATACAGACATCCCCTAAACGCCACTGAAAATGTTACCTAGCCTGATAACGAAATGTTTGGAAACTAACCCACAAGCTCGGAGAACGAAGCTGCATTCTCAAAATTCCATGTGCTCATACACTTTTTCCATACTTGCCAAAGTAAAGCCAGTGGATAATTTAAGATTTTCCCAAGTATTAAAATTTTGCTCTTTTTAGACAGTTTACTAAAAAAAACATCCCATGTAAAATAGCTTTGCAAATTAAAGAACTTACCGAATTTATACTACATACAAAAAGATCTTTTCAATGTTTAGAATGTTCACTTTTTAATGTTAATCAAAATATAATTTTACTTTTCATACAATTATATTCAGCTTCATAATCAAATAGGAATTCAATGGAATGCTTCAGTATTATAATGAGTCAAAATTATTATACCTGTGTCTATGTATAATGGATTTCTGCAAACCAATGGAAATTATCCTGCATGCATTATTTAATTATTAATAAAAATACCAGGCTGCCTTTTTGGTTGTGTTTCTGCTGGGTTTAAGCTGGTTAGTCTTAATGCTTTAGTTAATGTGAATGTTTAATTCTTTTGATCAAATGGTATATAATTTCTAGGAATAATAATAATCCCCCAGTGAAGCACTACCTTGATGTGTTTGTGGGACTTGCATGCTCTAAGAAAAAGAATGTTATGATAGAGGTTCAGCCAGAGATCAAGCCAAAGAATGTTTCTCCTATAAACAAGAAGGTGAGACTTAAAGAAATCTAAGTTATTGCCCAGATCAACAAGATTGCACTAGATGTTGGATCTCCTAGACATCTGGTGACAAGTGGACTTCAGGACTGTTGGCTGAACAATCAGGGTCAACTCCTGCAGGACTACTGGAAGAAAACATGCTTATCACTCACAAATATAAAAATACTGAAAATAAAGAAATAATTATTTGCTATTACAAATCAAGTGCAATGAGAAGAGGATATCTGATTACCTGCTTACCAACCACTTATAAATTGCTAAGTGGTGTAGTAGCTGATGTAATCCAACACCATCTAGTTGAAAAGTTTTTTTCCATCCAAATAGGAAAAAAACCTGCCAAAACAGCAAAGGGCCAAAAGATCAGCTCCTAGCTCCTAATAAGATGATTTTGGAAAATTGTGAGAGAAGGAATGCCAACCTGAATGGATTAATTAAAAGAAAGCATTTGACTCCCTGCCACATGACTGGATAATGAAATAGAAATAACAGGAATCAGTAAAAACGTCAGAAGCTTTGTGCAATGAAAGAAGACAAAATTGCTAGTCAATGATGACAAACTGGAAGAGAATAATATTAAGAGAGAAATCTTTCAAGGAGACTCACTATCACCATTACTGTTTGCAATTGCACTAATTCCTCTGTCAACAATACTGAACAAGTCAGGCTATGGCTTTCAAACATAACCATCTCCCAGCCTATTCCCACATCCCTTACATCAGGGGTATCAAACTGCCGGCCCATAGGCCAGATGCATCATGCCGAAACTGTGCCCACCCCATTGCTGGCAATGGAAAAACGTGACATTGCAAGTTTGACACCCCTGCCTTACATGAATAATCTGAAGATGTATGAAAAAATACCATCTGAAATGAAATCACTGCTCAATACTGTACAAATATACAGTAATTGTAATACAGTTTGGGCTGCAATTGAGATATTGCAATGGAGCTATTAGTATGGACTTTGAACTGGATAAATGTGCCATCCTTACCATCAACAGGCAAAAAAACTTAGTGAAACTATTTTAAGATGCCACATGGAAGTAACATTCTGTATGAAGAAGAACACTACAAATACTTAGGCATCCTTCAAGCTGACAACATCAACCACACTGAAATCAAGAAGAAGGTTAGTAGTGAATATTCAGAAGAATAAAGAAGATCTTAAAGTCCAAACTCAGTGGCAGAAATACCATCAAGGTAATCAAAACCTGGGCAATTCCAATCATTAGATATACAGCTGGAATAGTGGATTGGACTCAAGCTGAAGTAGAAACCTGGATAAGAAAAATAATGACAATGAATCATGTCCTTTATCTATGTTGACAAACTATTTACTATGGAGCATAGGTGGACATGGAATGTTGCAAGAACACCAGATCATTGAAGAACAAAAATGGGGATTGTAAGAGTATCTGAGGTATAGTGATTCCCTGAAGTAAGTATACCATGAAGGCTTACTGAATAACCAAAGAGACTAAACTGGTCTATAAGAAGACCAAATGAAAAACAGATAAAAGGGAAAGTATTAATACTTTGTAAATTAACAAAAAAAACCTAGTAAGCAAAGCAGATAACAAGATCTGGTAATGGTTAAGAGCAGGAAAGCTGAAAAGGGGGACTGAGGGATTAATTTCAGTTTGCACAGTTCCGAGCCTTAAGAACAAATGCATACAAAGGCAGAATTGAGAAGATAGCAACATACAGCAAACACCACCATCTTGTTAGCTGCTGTAAGAAGATAGCGCAGACTGACTACAAGTAGTGGCATGACAAAGTAGCAACAATGGTGCATTGAAATATCTGCAAGAAATACCACTTGCCTGCAAATAACAACTTTTATGGGACCACAAAATAGACAAAGAAAATGAAGAAGCTAAAGTGGTCTAAGACTTTATAATTCAAACAGACAAGGCATCTGCCACATAGTACCTTAGATTTAACAACTGTTGATAAGAACAAAAAAAATGTTTGGATAGTGAACATTGCAATACCTGGCAACAGCTGAATAAAAGAGAAAGCAGAATCAAAGACAATAACTGTGGCAAAAGAAAACCAAGATAGTACCAACTGTAATAGACAACCTGGGTGTAATTCCAGAACAGCTGGATCAGCACCATTGGCAATGACAAAATCACCATCAGGCAATTGCAGTAGACAGCTTTATTTGGTACAGATTACATCCTGCAACAATACCTTTAACATTATTAAACATCAGCCTATCCCAGATCATTGGGAAGGAGTTGATAGCTGAACAAAAATGTCAAATCTAGTCTAAACATTAGGCTTACTCTGTGACCAACCATAATAAAAATATTGTTCTTTGAGACATTAATTTTTTCCCATTTTTTGAGTTGAAGTTCATGCTATTTGTCCTTTAAAAATGAAGACTGATAACTGGTTACTCAAAAGCTTAATATTAAAAGAGGAACTTCAGTTCTATGTGAATAGTGCAATGGATAAACAATGGCTAAAATGATGGTGATGATGATGATGGTGAAATCATCTTTATGTGCAAGTTGTATATTCTTGATCAACTCAGGATCCATAGACATACATTTCTTGTGGGAAAATGATATATCAGGAATATCACATAGAAACCTGTTTATTAGTATTACATTCAATTATGTCTGCAGAGGACACAAAGAAAGGAAGCTTATGAAAATAACATTGTATTAATGCAATGGATGTTCTGGCCTTTTTGTGTATGTGCTGTGACATCACACACACACACATATAAAAGTACACTGAACTTGCATTTGTGATGGTGTGATACTTTTGTCAGTTTAATGAAAACAGTGGAGTAACAGAATAACAGATTTGGAAGGGACCTTGGAAGTCCTTTAGTCCAACTCCCTGCTCAAGAGACTTAAACCATGTCAAATAAATGGCTGTCCAATCTTTTCTTAGAAATCTCCAGTGATGGAGCACCCACAACTTCTGAAGACAAGTTGTTCCACTAATTAATTGTTCTCACTGTCAAGAAATAAAAGATGCCTCTGATTACATTTTGTTTTAGAAAGATCATTGGTTTCTATTACATTGTCAACCATTTTTCCATTTAATCTAGTTAAGCAGCTTTGTCTCTTGATCTTTATAAGTTGGCATTCATATATTTCACTTCCCTTGTGACTATTTTTAGAATCTACATTGTTCTCCACAAAAATATATATCCAATAAGGGTGACGCATCTGCACCAGATTTTTTTTCTATGCTATAATTTTAAATCCAAAATTTATGTGGACCACTGATGCATTCAGTCACAAAGAGTACACCAGATGTCCTGAAATATATCATACAATGATGGTATTTGTGGTATCATCCATCTTATAGAGGGAAAGCTACAAAGTGAGGACTAAAAAGTCCAAGACTCTATTTAAATAATCCCAAAGTAAAAGATTAAGAAGACAAAAAAGCATCTAATTCTATTGACAAAAGTCTCTATATCTTTTAACATTTTAGGCTTCCTGATTAAAATATAGTATTATATTTCAGATCCAGAAGGTAGTACGAGACTCATGTACAACTCCATAGCCATTTAATTCTTGCATGAAATGAAAATTATTTTCCTAGGTCTTGCTTATTTACTTATTTGTTCATTTTTGTTTTATTTAATAAAATTTATATGGCTGCCTGACTCACTTAAAATGACTCCAGAATGCTTTCAAAGATACAAACCCAATATAAAAGCAATAAAAAAAGAAATTAACCCCCGACCCCCACGTGATAACAACCAACCAAATAAGCCATCTGATGGGTTTCATCCCACTCTGGCATCCCCAGCTCATTGGCAAAACCAAGCCTTATGAAAGAGTGACACAGTGGGACCAATCTTATGAAAGAAGGTAACTATTGTTTTCATTTTAAAATATATAGGTTGCTTTATGGAACAGGATTCAAATCTATACAAACACAAAACAGAACTGCTTCTCTTAATGGGGTGTAAATTACAAAAAATATATACAGTAGAAAAGAGATGCACAGGACTCATATTAACGATTCAAAGAAAAGGAGGAGAATTCTTTAATAGCTTATTAAAGCATTTCATTCTTTTCAATGAAAAAAATGGCTTTTCACAAGTCTGGACATGGAAAGATGCCTACTGCCAAACAGTTTTCCAGGACGTGTGATCCCTGAGGCCTCAGCACTCATAAAAGGATATTCCGATGTGCAAAAAATAAAACAAAACCCAAATGTTTTGTTTTTTGCAAACACACACACACACAAACAGAAGAACTAAAAATAAGTAACATCTGGTCAGTGGGATGCTCTCTTTACAAGGGATTTTGTAAACTCATATTTACTTACATCATTTATCAAGATGTTTAGAAAATGAACAGCATTCATCTCACAGTTGTTTTCTTCTTTCTTTTAATCACCATTATTTTTTGAAAGTTGATTAGCTATGGGAGTTATTCATTAGCTGCGCTGCAAAAAATCTGAATTATAAACACTCTGGTGGTGCTCTTTTCTAATCAACACACCTTGAATACTGTAATTAATATCAACATGATCAAAACATTACTTTAAAGGCAAGAACCATACACCCCTGAGTCTCCTTGAAAAAATAAATGATTGAACTCTTAAAATGACCTAAAATTGTCCCCAATGAGCTATTCCTTCCCTTTGATTTGAAAGAAATTTTTCATACAATTATTACATAGAATGGTCAAACTATTGTTCCTAAACTAAAAAATTCTCTTTTTAACCTATTTTTTCCCCAAAACCAACCAGCTTACAGGTAAGCTTCTTGTCCTGTCTTCAGGTGCCTTGGAGAATAGGTTGACCCCTTCTTCTCTCTGGCACCCCCTTAGATATTGGAACACTGCTATCATGTCATCCTTAGTCCTTCTTTTCATTAAACTAGACATACCCAATTCCTGCAACCGTTCTTCATATGTTTTAGCATTCAGTCCCCTAATCATCTTTGTTGCTCTTTTCTACATTCTTTCTAGAGTATCAACATCTTTTTATATTGTGGTGGCCAAAATTGGATGCAATATTCCAAGTATGATCTCACTAAGGCATTATAAAGCGGTATTAACACTTCGCTTGATCTTGATTCTATCCCTGTTAATGAAGCCTAGGACTGTGTTGGTTTTTTTGGCAGCTGCAGCACATTGGTGGCTCATATTTAAGTGATTGTCCACTAGGACTCCAAAATCCTACTGGTATTCCTCCTATTTTCTACATTATTTCACATATCTACCAATTGTTGAGAGATTAATTTAAATAAATAAATATAAATTAGTTTAACTCCCAATGCAAGAACTTAAATACAGTCAGCTTTTTCCTCATTGGTAACTTCCATATATGTTATGATTACAGATTCCAAAATTCCCAGCCACTATGAAAAGTAGACATTCTGGGAGTTTTTATACCAACATACTGAGAGGTCATTCATTGGCATTCTTCAGTCTCGAGAGACTATGGTATCGTGCTCTGGAAAGAGGTCCTAAAGCAGCATCTGTTGTGGCTAAAAAGGCCAATTTGAGAGTGGCAGTCCCTTTCAAACTGAGGGCAGATACAATCTGTCCCTTGTCCAGCCCCCAGATTTTGCTGGTTCCGGGACTGCCGGGACTGTAAAATTGCATCATTTATGGCCCTCACTTCTCCCAATGACATTGTGCATGGGAATAATGAATACAAATAATCCAAAGCAACAAGAAATACATCTATATTAAAGAAGCAATCCCCATATTTGAATTCTCACAGCTAAAACTTAGATGAGGCATGATAGAGACAGACAGACACGAATTTTGCTTCATCCATACTCAACAGTATGAATAAGAATGCCCATCCAGGAACAAGCAAGGATCCCTACTTAGAATGATCCTGCTGCAGAAAATGTTATTTTTTACTTCAGTCCTCAACTTCAGTCCTATTTTGTTTTGTTTTCTTACTGAAAACACCAAGAGGTTTTAAGATCTTCAAATAGCAATCACCAGAGAATTAAAATATGGTCAAAATGTTCAAATAATGGAATGAAGTATTTAGTTAGTTCCTTAATTTCAAACAAATAAAACAAAACACCTACAAAGTTTTTTTTTTATTTCAAAGAAGCCAGCAAAAATAATTTGCTTTACTTGCATGGGACACTGGAACCTACTTTTCTTACAAAAATTTGCAGAGCACTTTGTGTTGTGTGGCCAGGCTGAGGATTAATCTTATTTTAACTGGGGTTTTATTTATACAACTGGCCCAGGCTGAGGATTAATCTTATTTTAACTGGGGTTTTATTTATACAGGGACAAATATAATTTTTTAAACTTGTTTTTAACTTTTGTATCTTGGTTTTTAATTACCCTGTAAACCGCCCTGAGTCCTTCGGGAAAGGGTGCTATATAAATGTAATAAAATAAATAAATAAATAAATAAATAAATAAATAAATAAATAAATAAATAAATAAATAAATAAATAAATAAATAAACTTTTCCCCATAGGTTTGCCAGGTACCTAGAGGAGAAGCTCTAGTAAAACCATTAATTTCCAAAGAAACTCACCATTGCTAGTAAATTACACTCATTTTTTATAGACATTCCATTATTTGTTTCCAGTTTATTTAGAACAGGTACTGTGATTTATTTTTTTAAGGTATTGTTACAAAAGTCTGAAATTAAATGCAATATAACCATTGGTTTCATCACTTTCTTTCTCTTTCCCTTTCTGTTGTATAACCCAGAAAACAGGACAAGTCCTGATTTCCCCCCCATATACAGTAAAAGCTTCATTTGCCTTGAAACAAGCTATTTTAATTGCTTGACCGAAGGAGAATAATTGTTGACTAAATCAACTTTCTATTTGGACTTGGAAAGTAAAGCGTGAAAGTTCAAAATGACATTTAGAACATCTACCTGTTTTGCCACTTATTTGGAAAAAGACCTACCATTCACATTTCACATTATACAATGTAAAACTCTAAACACTTCAAAGCAACTCTATATAGAGTCACTAAAGCAACATATCAGCAACTCTGGCCCAAAACTGAACTTGTCACAAATCTGTAAAGGAGAAAGATAACTTGACAAATTTTCAGTTCCTGCATAAGAAATACTCTTCTTTTCACAAAGGTTTTTCCCCTTCCCAACTGTTTAAGTGTCTCTTAAATTTCTCTCCTGTAGTACCTACATAAAAAATACTCTTCATAAAGATTTACCCTCCAAGATTGTTTAAATGCCTCCTAAATTATTCTCCTTTGGTGCTATATTCAACTCTGCTTTGATGTTTAACCTGTTTCACAAAACAACACATAAAAACCTAAAAGAAATTATAAAACATTGCTTGATAGTGAAGGTCCTCCTGGATTCTGTAGTTTTGGACGGTTGGGACTTATTCTAGTCATTCTTGTTTGGATGTGAGATAAATGTCAGACAAGGTCCTGCGTGCTTGTGCCACGTGAGGGAAAGAAAAAAAAAGACATTCAAACATAGCTTCTCTCAATAGGCTCGCAAGTTTTAAACGTAGAGCGTTCTGTTTAAATTCCCACCATTTACAGTTGAAAAGACCAAGCAGATGATACTAAGAGAGCTTCTGCCTGAAATTCTAGGGAGCTTCAGCCAGTCAAACCAGGAAGTACTAATCTACAGGTAGGAGGTAAAACAATCATATATTGCACAAAGTGCTTCCCCTGGCCTTTGCATAAATACTGTATAATCATGTCCTTACTTTACCAGTCCATAGTTACGGGTTCCTTACCTCAATTCAGTATGAAAATAAAGCAAAACCTTTCTGCTTCCAGATATAGTTTATCCATCATTTACTTTTCTTACATTGCTAAATGATTTCAAGGCACTGAAGCCGTTTCATTGACCCATACCACGTCAAAAGACTTACAGCAGGCAAATAAATGTGCATTTTTCTGGCATCATCACATTAGATATTCAACCAACCAACCAACTTCTGGCACACTCCTAGCTGAACTCTCCTGTTAAATAAACAAAGTAAGAGCTGGCCACCAGACAAAAGAAGAATTTGTTCCCCTCAATGATTTTTCTGCTATGCAGTATGTAAACTGATAGGAAACAACCAGCTTTCATGTACATTTCTTGTTCTTTTATTATTTGTAATGATTTTCCTGGATATCTATCAAAAGAATATATTGTTCCCAGGTGCTATTTTACTGAGTCTGATTAATGAACAAACCACGGAGCGAACAAAAATTAAAACTACAAATTAAGAGCAAGAAGACTTAGCAGAAATAATGACAGAGAAATATATATCCAAATAGTGTGCTGATAATGAGTTTTTAGAAAATGCCAAGATTCGCTAAACTGCCGACAATATAGAATCTTTTCATATCATATCTAGGGCAAACCTGGGTTACTCACAAACTATACACTGAACCAAAAAAGAAAGTTAAATATTGACTCTGTTTGAGATTCTTATCAAGTAGAACTTTGCTGACAGTGAAAATTAAAACACTGTTCATTTGGAATTGGTGGGCAATGTCTGCAGCATTCTTACCATTTTAAGACCCCTTCCCATAATATCCAAGAAAGCAATTTGGGGTATGTTGTTATTTATTTACCTATTACAATCATTTATAGACATCTACTTTACAAGGACCTTAAGATGATAATTTTGGGGCATTATCATCATCATCATCATTAGTAAAACTACTACTATTTACCTTGAACTATCTAGGAAGCCTAAATATGAGTGACCCAAAGCTTGACAGAACAGGAATGTTGTTATGACTTTCTTGAGGGCAGTCTGATGGAGTCAGCCCCTGAGAAGATGTATCATCAAGCCTGTTTCCCTCATTTTCTTTGGAACAGGGATCCTCAATATTATTCATTTATTTAAATGATTTATGTAACTGCCCATCTGGGTGACTCTGAGTGGTTAACAGTTGATAAGACAAGATCATCTTTATTGTCATTTTTTACTGTGGGCACAACAGCACACATCCAAAATGAAATTTAGTTGCCCGCTCTCAAAGTGAAACACATACATGATACACACCTAAAACATACTATATATATATATATATATTTATTTAGCATATGGCTGGTCACACACAGAATTAAAAGCACTTCATATTTACAAGTTAGAACAGTTAAAACAATTTTTTTTAAAAAAAGAAGCAATTATAAAACCTAAGAAGAAAACAGAAATAACATTTCAGAGTTTAATGTCGAGTTTGGAGATCCAGTCAGTAGCTGCCGTTGTTACACAGAGGAAGTCCTTAAAATCTCCTGGGTATCTTCTATTAGTGCATTCCCTCACTATATGTTGGATAGTCTGTCAGGGAGCCCCGCAATCACATTGTGCTGAAGGTGTCTTTCCCCATATCGGCACACACCCCTGAGTCGTTCTAATTCTATACTATATACAACATACGTATACATAAAAATAAAATATTAAATACTGTCCATCTTGAATATATAATGGAAGGAGGAACCCTGAGAGTTCACAAGGTTAATGCTGTATGGAATGAAACTATGGCTGAATCTGGATGTTCTGCTACGGTTACCACAAAGCCTCCTCCCAAAAGGTAACAAGGAAAACAGGTTGTGAAGAGGATGAGTAGTGTCCCAGATAATCTTATGGACCCTGTGCTTCTGTGCTATGTCCTGGATGGGAGGGAGAGAGGGAACTGCCAATGATCTTTTTGGCCATCCTCACCACTCTCTGCACCGCCTTCCTGTCTGAAGGACTGTGATGCTATATGACAGGATGCTCTCAATCATCCCCTGTAGAAAGTGGTCAGGACAGGGCAAGGAAGATGAGCTTTTCTCATGCGATGCAGAAAGTGCAAATTTCCCAAATAACCACAATGGTATTAATACAACATAATTCCACCAAGCTCCTCAAAACACCTGATCTTCTACAATCATTAGGTTTACCTAATAATATCTTACATAAGGTGTGAAAGAATTACATTTTAAAGATTTCTCAGAATGCCAATTTGGTCAGGGTCATTTGAATCTCAGAAAGAATGGTAGCAGGCACTGTGACCAAGGAGGCACACTTCTTTAAGTAGGAGCTATGAATCCAAGAGAACCCCTAGATTCAACACCAATTCTCTGGGAGAGTGTTATTTCATTCAGAAATAGAGACATTGTAAACTCTATTTAACTAAAGAAGCATAGGAAACTTCCATTCTTCTTGGTTATTCAGAAATGGACGGCATGAAAGGCTAAATCCTTATTGGTTTATATGAATTCGCAATAGCTCTTAGTTTCTGAAATGGTAACTGAGTAGTTACTGAGACACCTTTTCTTACAAACACACAGCAGAGTGAAATAATATACAACAAGTATCAAACCTGTCCTTCAGTAGGCCAAGATTTAAGGTTCTTACATGTACTCTCAAAATGCTATGGAAATGCAACTAGAACATTATTTTTCAAGGTCTGATGTCTGCTGCTCTGTTCAATAATTTTCAACAGATCTAATCAATGTAACAAACAGCTCTGGAATTGCTAATTGAGCTGTGAATCTTTTCCCCTCTTAATTAAAAGTTTAAATAATGAGTCAAATTACAGCTCTGGTGAGAGTTCACTTTAGAGCAAATAAGATAAAAAGCAGCAAGTAAAAAAAATGCCTAACATTGATAGAAATACCAAAGATAGCGACATTTTTTCCTCACGTCTGCTGCAACCACAAATGTTCTTAATTGTGGGATCTTGAATACATCCATGGAAAATGAAGTCGGCATCCCCATAAAGCTCGTCTGCAGAAGGAAGCATGAAGTGCTCCAAAATCTCCTGGTAGACAGCTGTGTTGACCCTGGACTTAATGAAGCACAGTGGACCAACACCAGCAGATGACATGGCTCCCCAAATCAACACAAACTGTGGAAACTTCACACTGGACTTCAAGCATCTTGCAGTGTGTGCCTCTCCATTCTTCCTCCAGACTCTGGGTCCTTGGTTTCCAAATGAGATGCAAAAGTTGCTCTCATCAGAAAAGAGGACTTTGGACCACTGAGCAACAGACCAGGTCTGCTTTTCTTTAGCCCAGGTAAGACGCTTCTGATGTTGTTTGTTGTTCAGGAGCGGCTTGACAAGAGGAATACGACATTTGAAGCCCATGTCCAGGATCCGTCTGTGTGTGGTGGCTCTTGATGCACTGACTCCAGCCTCAGTCCACTCCTTGTGAATGTCCCCAACACTTTTGAATGGCCTTTTCCTGACAATCCTCTCCAGGCTGCGGTCATCCCTGCTGCTTGTGCACCTTTTTCTTCCACACTTTTCCCTTCCACATAACTTTCTATTAATGTGCTTTGATACAGCACTTTGGGAACTTCCAACTTCTTTTGCAATTACCTTTTGAGGCTTTCCCTCCTTATTGAAGGTGTCAATGATGGTTTTCTGCACAACTGTCGGGTCAGCAGTCTTCCCCATGATTGTGATTCCTACTGAACCAGACTGAGAGACCATTTAAAGGCTCAGGAACCCTTTGCAGGTGTTATGGCTTAATTAGCTGATTAGAGTGGGACACTTTGAGCCTAGAATATTGCACCTTTTCACAATATTCTAATTTTCTGAGATTGTGGATTTGGAGTTTTCATGAGCTGTACGCCATAATCATCACAATTATGACAAATCACAGCTTGAACTATCTTGCTTTGCATGTAATGAGTCTATCTCATATATTAGTTTTCCCTTTTAAGTTGCATTACTGAAATAAATGAACTTTTGCATGATATTCTAATTTTTCGAGTTTCACCTGTAGAACAGATGAAAGAAAAGAAGCTGAAGAACAAGAAGACCAAAGAATACTTAATCAAGAAATACCACTTAGAAACAAGGAAGATCAAGGAAGCACTGGAAATAATAAAGCAGCAAATAATAGCTATAGCCAGGAAAATCAGTAGATACAAAGCTCGAATTGTAAATTATAGGCAGAACCTCCAATTTCAATCCAATCAGAAACGTTTCTACCAATGCATCAATGGAGAAACTGCAATGAATCAGTCAGTACCTGACAAAGAAGAAACAGTGCAGTTCTGGAAGCAGATATGGGATAACCCAAAGAAACACAACAAGGATGCGGCTTGGTTAAAAGAGGTGGGTGCAAATAAAACAGAAGTTGAAATGAAAGAACTAGTAATAACAACAAAAATGGTAGAAAAAAGAGCAAGGAAAATCAAAAATTGGTCAGCACCAGGTGAAGATGAACTGCATGGGTTTTAGTTGAAATATCTAACTGTTATACACCCACTCATTGCCAAGCAGTTCAACAATATACTACAAGGAGGAGAAATTGAAAAGTGGCTAACAACTGGGGAAACCTACCTAATAACGAAAAATCCAGCAAAAGGGGCAACACCAGGCAACTACAGGCCAATTACCTGCTTACCAACAACTTTCAAATTGCTAACTGGTGTGGTAGCTGATGCAGTACAACAACATCTAGTTGAAAACAATCTCTTTCCACCCAAGCAGAAAGGAAACCGCCCCAACAGCTGATGAACAAAAGATCAACTCCTAATAGACAAAATGATCTTGGAAAACTGCAAGAAAATGAAGACCAACCTGAATGTGGCATGGATTGACTACAAAAAGGCATTTGACTCTCTGCCACATGACTGGATAATCAAGTGCCTAGAAATAACAGTAGAAACATCAGAAAATTTGTGCAAAGATCGATGGGACAATGGAAGACACAGTTGCAGGTCAATGGTGAAAGACTGGGAGAGGTTAATATCAAGAGAGAAATATTTCAAGGAGATTCATTATCACCACTACTATTTGTTATTGCACTGTTCCTCTGTCAACAATACTGAATAACTCAGGACATGGCTATCAAACATCAAAAACATCTGCCAGACTATCCCACTTCCTTTACATGGATGATCTGAAGCTGTATGGAAAAACATCATCTGAAATAGAATCGCTGTTGAACCCTGTCCGTATATATATAGCCAAGATATTGCAATGGAGTTTGGCTTGGACAAATGTGCCACACATACTCTCAAACAAGGAAAAATAGTGAAAACTGAAGGAATCAAGATGCCCCACAAAAATAACATTAAAAGTCTGGATGAGAAAGATTACTACAAATACTTGGGTATCCTTCAAGCTGACAAGATCAAGCACACTGAAGTCAAGAAAAGGATTAGAGGTGAGTACATCAAGAAAGTGAAGATCTTAAAGTCCAAACTCAATGGAGGAAATACCATGAAGGCAATCAATACCTGGGCAATTCCAGTCATTAGATACACAGCTGGAACAGTGGACTGGATTCAAGCAGAACTAAAAGCAATGGATAGGAAGACCAGAAATATAATGACAATGAATCATGCCCTTCATCCACACAGTGACATTGACAGACTCTATCTACCAAGGCAAATAGGTGGACATGGAATACTGCAAGTACATCAGATGGTTGAAGAAGGAAAAAAATGGCTTTGGAAGAATATCTGAAGGACAATGATGAAGATGCCCTGAAATTAGTATATCAGGAAGGCTTACTGACTACTGAAGAGACCAAACTGGCCTACAAGAAAGACCAAATGAAGAACGGAATAGAGGCATGGGAAGACAAAGCACTACATGGCCAGTACATTAAAAAAAATAGCTGGAAAAGCAGATAGTAACAAGACCTGGCAATGGCTAAGAGCAGGAAAGTTGAAGAAAGAGACCGAGGGGCTAATTCTGGCTGCACAAGACCAAGCCTTAAGGACAAATGCATACAAAGTCAAAATTGAGAAGATAGCAACAGACAGTAAGTGCCGCCTATGCAAAGAAGCTGAAGAAACAGTGGACTACCTGGTAAGCTGCTGCAAGAAGATCACACAGACTGACTACAAGCAGTGGCATGACAAAGTAGCAACAATGGTGCATTGGAAGATCTGCAAGAAATATCATTTGCCTGTAAGCAAGAACTGGTGGGATCATAAAATAGAGAAAGTCATAGAAAATGATAAAGTTAAACTGCTTTGGGACTTCAGAATTCAAACAGACAAGCACCTGCAACATAACACCCTGGACTTAATAATTGTCGATAAGAAAGACAAAAAAGTTTGGATAGTGGACGTGGCAGTGCCTGGAGACAGCAGAATAGACAAGAAAGAACTGGAGACGATAACAAAATACAAAGACCTACAAATAGAAATAGAAAGACTGTGGCAAAGGCAAGCAAGGGTAGTACCAATAGTAACAGGTGTCTTGGGTGCAATCCCAAAACAACTGGAGTACCACGTGAACACCACTGGCATTGACAAATTCGCCATTAGTCAATTGCAAAAGGCGGCCTTACTAGGAACTGCTTCCATCCTGCGACGATATCTGTAATACCATCAAACATCCACATCTGCCTATCCCAGGTCCTTGGTAAGGACTCAATAGGTAGACAAAAATGCCAAATCCAGTCTGAACATCTGGCTGACTGTGCAATGATCAATAATAATAAAATAAAAATAAAGTTGGAAGAGACCTTGGAAGTCTTCTAGTCCAACCCCCTACTATGGAAAGTAAAGTTCAGTAATCTGGAAAAAATCAAAAGCAAAACCAACAACACACTGCCATATTAGTGTTCTGAATGTGAATTTTGAACACTGAGGAAACTCAACTAAGAACATTCTGAGAATAAGCAGGAAAAGGATGAGAGAAAAGGATTCAAACATTGGGATAATGGCTTCTCAAATTTATAGTCCTTTCCCAGAATGTAGCAATCTATTCAAACCTAAATAATATCCTGCTTTTTGTTCACAACTACACTTGCAGCAAGGCTTATAATGTTCAGGTCAAATTATCAAAAATAAATTGGCAGATGCTAAAGTTGTGCATTACATTTATAGATCTCTAACATTAAAATGTATACAAAAAGGAATTGTACAAAGAGAGGTACAACGTTATTAGATTAGTGGACCAAAAACATTTATAAACACTACATGTAAAACTATCTCTCAATTCTGTCTGTAAACAATATATGCATTATGACTAAAATGTGTCTTAACATCAGCAAATGAATCAGTTACACTTTAGTTGGAAAACATAAGAAGCAAACTAGCAGTTTCCGGTAAATTGAAGTTTAATCAATCTATCTACTCCCTTCGTCACCTATCAGATTGCAATACAGAAGCTGTTTCTTTTAGTAACAGAGACTACTATAAGGCTCTGAATAGGATCTATCTAATGACATTAACTATCCATAGTGACTATAGTTTTCTTAGCTAGACAGCTCAGGGGAAGGGAAGTCTGCCTCTTTGATTTGTTTATTTTGATATATCAAAGGTGTCCATAGGGGGTCAAGAGTCGGCAAATGATGAAAGCACTATCAGGCTGCTACAATACAATTTCCGTTCCTTTTGTAGGTGTGTCAGGATGTTGTTGCATGCACATAGGCAAAGAACAGAACTTGCCTTGCAACAGCATGAAGCTGCTTTCGTGATTTTAGAAAAAGGCCTCAGATCCTGCAGATGCCTCTGAATATACCAATAGCATTTTTCCCCCCAATTAATGTTATTCCTATTCATTTTCCAACCTAAGGGAAGTTTGATATGGCTATGTGCAACAGGAATTGTCTCGGTATGGTTGCAGGAGAGGGTGGTCTTATTCAGGTTTTGGCAATCCGGTACCCTGGGAGTTACACAACCCTCCATTTTGAACCATACTGTATGTCTGCATTAATTACAGTCAGAGTGTGTAGAACAAACATGCTTTTGTCTTTAAAATCTGTGCTGGGTCTCCAGTCAAAAATGGTAGAATATGAAGCTGTTAATTAGAAATCCCTGAGTGTAGTAAAATTTTGGATGACCTGTGATGAATGGCTACCCCTAAGAAGCAGGTTGATAAAATATCCTTAACTGACCTCCCTCCCTTTAGGCAAAATTCTGTAGTATTTAACATTCTGTAGTATTTAACATAACATGAGAGCCTTGGTGGAGCAGTGGGCTGATGCCTCCTTAAGTAACACCAGCTGCCTGCAATTAGTGCAGGTTCGCATCCCACCAGGCTCAAGGTTGAGCCTTCCATCCTTCCGAGGTAGGTAAAATGAGGTAGGTAAAATGAGGACCCAGATTGTTGGGGGCAATAAGCTGACTTTGTAATAATGCCGCTTGGGGTGTGTGTGAAAGCCCTAACAAGCAGGCATATACATAGAATGAAGGCTACTGCTAAGCTTGTAAGCCGCCCTGAGTCTTCGGAGAAGGGCGGGATATAAATGTAATAAAAATAAAATAAAAAAATAAATAAATTTCCCTTGCCAAATACTCCCAAATATTACTCTTGTCAGGGAACAAATTCATTTCCATAAACCCATTAGTCAGCTGGGTCACAAAGTATATTAGGTACAATGCTATAACACATTTCTATCCCCTTCCCAGTGTTTTCCCCACGGTCCTTGCTACAAAATAGAGTCCTTAATGCCCACTTGTCAGTCTCTGAGTTCTTCTGTAGTCTCAAAGGTGGGAGCTTCGGCATCAGGACTGGTTCAATGCTGTGGTCAAGAACTGCCGGCTTGACGTGGGTCCAGTGGATCCTGGCGTCCTTCTCAGCTACCTTTATGACTGTTTGAGTTGTTAGGAGGATGTGAAAGGGTCCTTTCCACCTGGGTTGCAGCAGGAATTTCCGAGAAAATGACTTGACCCAGACCCAGTCCCCTGGCTCAAAGGGATGGAGATTCTCTTTGAGCGGCACTGTCTGTATGAAGGTGCTGTTTCCAGTCTCCAGAATTGATGGTGCAGGGCTAAAAGATAGGATGATAAGACCACCTCTCCCCTCTCTAGGTTAAGGGAGTGGGAATCTAAACCCTTTAAGGCATTGAGAGGGGGCAGACAAAGAGTAATTTGAAAGGGGAAATGCCCAAATCTCACCTAGGCTTGGTTCTGAGGTGGAACAGGGCTACAGGTAGCATTTGGGGGCATAACAAAGTGTGTCTCCTGACAAATTTTGTCTAGGTCTTAGGTTTCATGTTCTGGCATTCTACCCCACCCCCCTGAGGCTGGCTGGTAAGGCACATGAAGGTTCTGGATCATCCCTAGAACCTAGAACACATGGGATACAAAGTGTTTCCCTCGGTCTATGTCTAAGATGCTGGGTACTCCGAACTTTGGCACTACATCCTTGAATAGGTGCCCGGATGTTTCAAGTGCAGTGGCATGATGACAGGGGAAAGCTTCTACCCAGTGGGTAAATTGATCCCTACGTACTAGAGCGTATTGAAAACCATTAGCTCTAGGTAGCTAAATAAAGTTGCAGAGGGCAATGGAAGCCAATGAGTCTCCCGTCTGGAACTTACCAAAACCCTTCCTGAATGGTTGCTTCGTATTTCTCAACACATAACTCAGCCTCCTCTTGCTCTAGGAAATCCTGATAAGGGATTTTTGGGTAGACCTTTATTGAGTGAGCGACAGTGGGTGCAGGGATAGGTTGTGTGGAACCCACTTGGCTGTGTAGTCTGCATATTGGTTACTTTTAGTCAGTGCTTTTTTTGAAAAAAAAAGGTGCCTGAACTCATACACGTCATACAACCCGCTTTGCCTACCGTACAAGGTTTACTTTTGTAGTTGGAAAAAAACCCTTCAATTTTTAGTGTATCTAAAAGACGGATTTTGTTCAAGGTAAGTTAATACTAGTATTGATGTTGCCATGCATTGTGTGGCTTTAAATTACAAGATGGCATTTTTATTAATCTTTTGGGACATTTACCACTGGCATACCCATTTAGTTTAATGAGTGGAAATGTCAGCTTTCTATGTGGAATGAAATTGGCCCAATAAAACAAAATTTGGTTGCTTTTAAAAGATTGAATTATTTTTAAGAAGCTTTCAAACAAGGTGGAAAAATTTACATTTGGAGTTTAATACGGATATTGACTTGAAACAAATTAAAGTTGAAACTTTGTCAGTGAACAGATTACTTTTAATTTACCTTTAAATTAAACCCAATTTAATAAATAGATCTGATTAAACCTTATACTGTAGGTCTGCCTTTACATCTGACTAATACATAAATTAATATATATTATTAATAATAATACTGTAAAACCTCCAAATCACAAGACATCAGCTTTATTATTATTCTTCCCCTCTGAAGTTTGAATATAAAGTATAAAAGACTAAAAAGAGATTTTTGTAGACATCCCAGCCTTTGAACTACCCAAGGAACTGAAACAGCAAAACTTTGCCGTCAGGCAAGCTTCCACGCCAACTGCCTTTCTTTCCTCTTGCTTTGCCTCTTTTTAATCTCGCACCCTACCTTCTGTCAGGGAAGGCAAAAGGCTCACTCACTCTCTCATGAAAGATGGCCTCCATGTTTATGTGTGTCTCCCACTGCCACCATCGGCTTCCACACCACATGTTCCGGCCCAGCCAATCAAGCCACACTCTGGCTGTGGTACTCCAGTACCTTATGGTTCCTCCTAGAGGAAACGGACAGTGCCGGAAGGGACACCGCTCACACTGGGCATTTTCAAAAGCAAACTAAGACAGGAAGGGCAACAATAGGAAAAGAATGCAACTCTGGAAAATCCATCAAAAAAAGGTGCCGGAACTCTATGACAAAAAAGCCCTGCTTTCAGTGATCTGGGTATTATCCTTTCGATGGGCTTGGCAGTGTATGATGGCTATGGCTGAGTGCAATTAGATAGCTTGTAATAATTTAGAAACCAAGGGCAATTGGGTGTCCTGCCAAGGTTAGAAATCCCCATTGCTTCCAAAGAGCATCTGTGGCATGGCAAAAGCTGAACGCATATCTAGAGTCCATATATATATATTGGTAGACTGGTTTCTCATGGCTTCACATGCTTGGGTCAGTACTACCAATTTGGTGGCTTATGCATTGTGTGAGGGTGATAGTGGAGAGACCCAGACGATCTCGTACAGGGAGGTGAATGCAGCACTGGTGACTTGGGTCCCCTCATGCAGATAGAATGAACCAACAGTGAAGAGTTCCAGGTCTGGATTTTGCAGAGGCACATCAGTCAGGTCAGGTCGCGGCAGCTCAGCATCGTGGATAAGATGGAGGCTGTCATATAGGATGCTCTCCATCTACTCCATTGGCAACAGGGTGACTGGATTCAGTATAGAACATCACTCAAAAGTTATGTGGTCTGTGGTGAATGGCTTGGCTTCAGACTGTGCTAGTCACTGCTAGGTGAAGGCTTGGGTTTAGGTTTTAAGGAGAATGGTGAAAATGTCATGTGAAACCCTTAATGTGAGTGGGAGGCCAAGGATGAGGTTGATTGAACGTTTTACTATTTTTACAGTTGCAGCAACTACCCGCAGGCAGGGGATGGTTCCCCGAGCTACTGGGTCCAGTCGGACAGAATAATATGTTACTGGTCACATTGTGGCACCAAATTTTTGTGTTAATAGTCCTGAACCCACCCCCTGATTTTCGTGTATGAAAAGTATGAAGAATTTCTGGTAGTCTGGCAAGCTGAAGACTGGGGCTGAGGTTAAGGTTTGTTTTACTTTTTCAAATGGTTGGGCCAGTGATTTAGTCCATAAAACAGAGTCATTTCCTTTGTTGTTAACTGAACGAAGGGTCTAGCCAGCTCCCCAAATGAGAAGATCCAAAACCTGCAGAATCCCAGGACTCCCAGGAGGGCTCCAACCTGGCATTTGGTTCTAAGGGGCTTCAAGCCCAATATAGTCCTGACCCACTCCGATACTAATTTGTGGGTCCTGGGGGAGATGATGTAACCCAAGTAGGTCACCTCCCTTTGTAAATACTAGAGCAGCGATGGCAAACCTTTTAGAGACCAAGTGCCCAAACGGCAAACCAAAACTCAGTTATGTATCGTTGAGTGCTGGGTGGGTGTGGCCCATTGAGTGGGCATGACCCATTGGATGGGCATGGCTGTGGTGGTAATGGCAGACTGGGTGGGACTATAAAGTTCAATCAGTCAATTCCAACTTTGCGAGATCTTTTTTTTTTCCCGTGAGAAGTTGAAATTGATTGATTGATTGAACCTTTTTTCCCCCCAACACAGCGGTGGAGGCCTAAAGTGAGAAGGCTTTATAAAACCCTGCTGAAAGCCTAGGACTGGGGTGACAGCGCGCGTGCCCACAGAGAGGGCTCTGTGTGCCACCTGTGGCACACGTGCCATAGGTTCGCCACCGCGGTACTAGAGCTTTGTAGATGATGCCTTGTGTCCTCTTTCAGCCAGGCAGTGGAGTATAAGATGAGTATGTTCTACAGTCATCCTCTGTCTCAAAAGCTAATAACAAGTCTTCCACACACTGGACTAAGATTGATTTTCATGGCAGGTGGATGGATGACAAGTTTGCCTTTAGGAACTGGGAGAACAGAGTGGGTGATTCCGTATACCTCTGAGAAAGATGAACCCAGGTGTATTGCTGGTCTTCCTATGTAAAAACAAACAGGTATTGTGAAGCGAGATCTACCAAAATGCTAAAGGAAGCTGCACAAAGGTCTATTACTGTGAAAATGGTTGCTGAAGCTGGTATTCCGGTGATGATAGTAGCTGAGTTTGGGTTGTGATGGGGGTTTCCCGATACTCCCATGTAACACCTCTACTCCGCGAGCTGCATTGGCTTCCGGTTGCCCTCCGCATGAGATTCAAGGTGCTGGTGATGACCTATAAAGCCCTAAATGGCTTGGGTCTGGGATATTTGAGGGAACACCTGCTGCCGGCATCAAGCTCCCTTCGTCCTGTGCGCTCCCACAGGGAGGGTCTCCTCAGGGTACCGCCGGTAAAAGATTGCCGGTGGACAATACCCAGGGGAGGGCCTTCTCTGTGGGTGCGCCGGCCCTTTGGAACCAGCTGCCTGTAGAGCTTAGGACTGCACCTGACCTTCGCTCATTCTGCCGGGACCTGAAGACCTGGCTCTTCGAGCTTTCTGGCCTAGACTGAGACTATTAACTGGGGTTTTAATTGTATTTTTAATTGTAATTGGGTTTTTATTTCAAGGTTAGTGTAATTATTTTAATTGTTTTTAATTTTTGTAACTTGTTGCATTGTTTTAAAAAACCTTGTGAACCGCCCTGAGTCCTACGGGAGAAGGGTGGTATATAAGTTTAATAACATAAATAAAATAAATAAATAAAAATACCACTGGGGCCCTAGGTATCATATATGCATTCACAAGCCTCAGATTGTATACAGAATGAAAAATAGGGTTGCCCTCTGAGCAATCTGTCCGCAACAAAACTCCAAGGTTCCTTTCTTCAGGCTCCCACAATCCACAGTTTTCTCCGCACCACGAGGTGAAGGTACATTTCAGCCTGTGGTCTGCTGCCTCTGGGTTTTCAGGCAAATGGCCCAGGAGGACTCTTGTCAGCTGAAATTTCTCAGAGTACCTTTTTTATCTGGACCCCGCTCAGTGATTCCTAACTGACTGCCCGGGAGCAAGCTTCTCACTTTCTTTATCAGTTTTTCTTCTACTCAGTCTCTGTCCTTCCTTTGCAGGTCTTGTGCTCTGGCCAAACCCCTTTGCTTTCCAGTCATGGTCCTGTGGGACTAGCAGTGGGTTTGGGTGCAACTAGGAAAAGCATGGAGGGAGCAAGATCCAGCTGTGGTTGGGGAAGAGCTCCTTTCTTTCATACACACACACACCTTTTCACTTGCTCTCTCTGGGCCTCAGAAAATCTTAGCAAATTTGTGGTACTCACCTCTTTCAAGCAGCCATCGGGTTCAAAAAGTCCCACAACTCCCTCTACTACCCTTATCTGATCGGGCAAGGTCCAGGGAAAGAAGCCTGTTGCCAGACAAAGAAGCCTGTTGCCAGCTACGTGAAGGCTTACCTGGGCCTGTTCCATTGGCTAGGTTAGCTGCAGTCCCTTCATGGCTGCCAAAATTGTTGGAAGTTGAATTCCAGGCTCATCCTTCCAACTGGAAAATGAGGCAGAAGTGCCGTCTTAGCAGAAATAAAGAGGTCGAAGCAGGCTGCTAGAAAGGTGGTTTGATTTATTCAGAAGCGAAGTGACAGACAGCATTCGGTTCTGGGACAGCTGACAACCAGGTTTGGTGAGCAGATGGGTTTTTATAGGATTTCGGGGCTTTGTGATTGGGACATCGCAGCTTTGTTGTACAATAGTCTTAAATGTGTCTTTTTTAAAGTTCCAATTGTGGTGGTTTAGCTCCTAATGTGGTTGAAGGGTCATGTCCTGCCCTTCAGGTTAAGTGGGGAATGCAGTTTTAAGTGTTATTGTTTGTGTTTTAATCCATTTAGTCTTTGGCTTCTTGCAAAACCTGCAGCTGGCAACATTCTGTTTATAAATAGGCTATAGCCAGCGGCACTTTCTCCTCCTGATTGGAGCTATTCTGGACACTTGGTATCCGCTCTCAATAACCATTCCACTTTTGCAAATGGATACAAAGTATCTCATTCGTGGATACTTGTGTGAAAATCACTTCAAACTGCTTTCCTAGTCTGCGAGAGAGTGCAGCTTGATTTTTACGTTGTGGGAAGTTTTTCTGTTCCTTGGGGTGGTATTCCTTCCAGCCTGATTTTCCTGGGAGGGAGAAGCTTCCTAGAGTTTGATACTAACACCATATAGCAGAGATCCATGTTTCTTGCTCCCTATTGAGCCTAACTCGTTGAGGATGTTGGGTCATTCTTATGACGAAAAATATTAGGAAAACATTTATGGGATGAAAAAATTATTTGCATGCACACTTTTTCTTCACTGCAAAAATGGGGCAAAGCAGATAATATCTTTTAATAAAGTGCCCTTTGTAAAAGGCACATCATGATAGAGAATACAAGGAATAAGTTTTCATTAAAATGATAATGGAAGTGTAAAGTTTTAACACCTTATTCTTTCTCCACTGGCACAGCTTGGGTCTGATTCCTTTAACAGCAATCTTCAAGAAACTGTAGTTACTTGAAGCCGAACTGAACTTTGAAACATGAAACAAAACTTGACTGCATACTGGGAGAAATGACATAAGAAATTAAGGGAGTAGATAGTTTTCGCTGAGTGATTGACAGGGAATACTACAATAATTTGAAGTTATTTATACAACTATATTTATTTACTACCTTGACCTGCTTAGACCAAAAAAAATTCCTAGAACTTGAACTCTGCACATTCAGTGCTACTACACTGTATGGTCTAAGATGTTTCCCAACTTGATGCCGTCTAAATGTGCTGGAATTACATGGAGTATTCCTGAGAGCCTGCAAGATCAAGTTCATCATTTATTAAAGAAACTCACACGGTTATTTTATTTTAGCTCAATTTATTTCATATGGTTTTTGTGATGGTAAAAAAGAACAACGAAGAAAGGATTGTTACGTAAGTACCTGGAGAAAAATCTGACAAATGTTTCTTTCATAATGATTCTACCTGGTGTTAAGAAAAATATAATAAAAATTAATCTTACTGGTATTACTGCTGAACAGGAAAAAGGGAATTCTGATGTCTATAATCAAAACAGTAGATTCTTGCAAGACATGTCACTTGTCCCTGGTGGAACTGAAAAAGATTCAGAAAAGGGAGAGTCAATTGGAACTTTGAGAAAACCGAGTGGTTCTATGAAGAACCATTCTAATACCTTAAAGGATTTCATACAGAAGACCAATCCAGTTCTCTATCATAAAGGAAATGTTATGATGAATTTGTTACAAGAAGACAGAGTCTGCTTGGATGTTAAAAAAAAAACATTCTAAACAGCAAACGGTTTAATGCTATAGCTACTTAGCTGGAGAAGTGGCAATTAATTTAATTTAATTGGGTTTTAAAGTTTTAATTTTGGGGCTTAAATTTAATTACTTGTTTTAAATTTATTTTAACTTTTGTATTGTATGGTTTTAATTACCCTGTAAACCGCCCTGAGTCCTCCTATGGGAATAGGGCGGTATAGAAGTCAAAATAATAAATAATAAATAAATAAATTTGCACCTTTATCGGACGTATTCAAGCAGAGACAAAAAAAAGAACAGCATACAACATGGAAAATATGTTTGGAATCTGAACACAAATGTGACATTCCCATCCAGTTTGTCCACTTATCCTTCTTCCCAGGCTTCTCCTAGCATTAATGGTCATGACTAACAGTGTTGCCTTTTTCCCACTGACTCCTATTCTAATGCACTTTTATCTAGAACTTGCATAGATTTAACAAGCATGTGCACAGAATGTGTGACAAATCCCAATCCATCTGCATTTATATTTGACTGGACTGGGCAGGTAAACAAGAAGAGTAAAGAGAAAATACTGTACCCCCTTTCTTCTGCATCAAGAGAAAACTAAATTTTCCAACCCAAAGCTCCAACACTACCATTAAGAATTTCTGAGCTTGTATGTACATTGGCAGACCTATTGAACTCAAATAAGACACTGAAACTATCTTTTTTAATCACTTGCTTATAATCTATGCTTCTCTAAGACTAATGGAAGAAGACAAAAATTTGGATATGGGAGAAAGAGAGTAAGACAGGTTAATTTTACTACATATATTATTACTGCTTATTCGTTGACAAAGAGAATAACTAGGACACAAGTATACTCTGAAGAAATAGACCGTTTGAAATTCAGCTTTTCCTGACATTCCTGAAATAGCTGTGCTTACATCTGTTCAGCAGAATATTTCATTTGTTGTTCTCAATCCAGACTGTACTTTTCATGCACTCATTGATACAAAATAAATCCTGCAGACTGTATAAAAATTAAAGCTCTGACTACAGTTCAGGAAAACAAAATGATAGCTAGTACAAACATTAGCATCAGGGAGCAGCAGTATTTTTAGGGAGGCGTGTATATTTAAGGATTATACCATTTAGTGAAATTTGGGAAATGCCAAACAATGCTTTTTAGACCATTCAGCAGCTTAACAAAAATCTCATCTGGCAATGTTGATAGATTCTTTGTGTCTGCCACAGATTTCAGATATAGAGTGCACTTTGCTGTAATAATTGCTCTGGCTGTCCATTCCACCCATCAGATGATAGAAAACTATCAATCAGGCTAAATGCAATGTGAGAGAAGTCTCTTTAGCCAATTAACTGGTAATGAGAACATTAGCCACATATCTTCTACAGAGGGCACCTTAGCAATTCTAGGAGAGCCCACAAGGATGACAGTTCTATCTTCATGAGTAATAGTGATCATATGATACCATAAGAATTCTCTGCCATTATATAAAAATCTAAGCCAAATCATCCATTTCATACTCTTAAATATTTTAAAAGCTATGCAAGATTTTATATTTATATCAGCTTATTTCTCCGTCTAAAGATTAGCACTCTTGCACTATTCTTGCACAAACAGTATTCAAAGCACTTCAACATTTTCCCAGATGCAAATTGCTGTACAATATTAAATAATTTCTTTTTCTATGGTCAATACTAATACTGTATCATTTTCCCCTTTTTTCCCCCCTACAAAAGAATAATATTACTATAAATTTCATCTGGAACAGGAAAAATTAACTCTGTTACTAGTTAAATACAACCAGTGAAAATTCCTTCTTTTGTTAAGCCCCTTCCAGAAATACATTTAGGTTGGATAAAACATGGATGTGTAAGCAATGGAATAGTAATGTGAAAGAAATCACCAGAACCATGAAGAAAATAATTCAAATAATTACCAATTGCCACTTCTGCCTGGTGGCATACTTAAATTCTATTTCTCAATTCATCTGTTGGAATTCATGCCTTTTGTGCAAATGAAAATCACTGAAGTGACAAACCAAATACCCTCTACGATCTATTGTTAGGTTTCACCATCTTACAAGATTAATCATTTGAAATTAAAAAATAAATTGAAATTAATCATCTGATGGGAAACAGCAGTATTCGTTCCTTATAGTTTTGGTTGATTTCAGAAGAACCAGATTCTTGAACTTTAGACAGGAGATGAGTTATAATGATACAGACAATTTGAACTATTTTAGGAATGAACAAACTGGAACAAGCACATATGTGAGAATGTACAAGATACAGCGATATCCTTCCTGAAGTAGATTCTTGTGCCTATTAGACTGCAACAAAACCAATCAGCAGGAGTGTGTGTTTTTTTCCATTTATGGATATACTTGGCTTTCGCGTGATGCACCATTTCAACAAGAATAAATTATATTTACTATCATTTATTTTCTTAATTTATTAATAAAGTATAATGTCAAAATATAATATTTGACATATTAACATGCTAATAATTTTGGAACTTTCTTGATGATTCACTCAATGGTTTGAGGGCTACATATAGATTTAATCTCAGGCTGTGAACCCCTGGCCTACAGCTGAAGATTCCCTTCACACAGAACTCTGCATGTTATTTCTTCACATGTTTCAAGGCTCAACTCCAACACTGGCTAAACTCACAGATTCTGCAATCAAACTTAATGAAGCTTTGATTGAGATTAAGCTGACTGGCCTGTGAATGATTTTTTTTCCATTGAGATCAAAGGGTCTATTCTCTGAGACAGACATAGTAAATATCCTGGATATGTGTTTATGTGAAAAGCAACTAATTTATGAATGAGGTCAGACTTTTTGTCAACTTGTGTGTGGACAAATCTGTTTGTTTTTCCAAAATTACAATGATAGGTGTATACATTTAGTTGCTAGCATTGCTAACTAAACCCAGCTCTAATGTTGTAGTGAGAGGTTTCATGCAGAGCTAATGTTTTCCAATAACATTTAAATGTTTGGAAATGGTCAAGTCAGACTCCAGTGCTAAAATGATTCTTATATGTGTCTGTCCCAGGAGATCTTATAAATCAGGTGGTTTGGACAGAACTGCAGTCACAGGAAGGTGGATATGCATTCATATATTTCATATTCTCAACAAATGATCATGGTAAGCAGGCAGCTCTAATTATTCAAAATCCTGAAAACAAATATTAAGTTCCATGAATGTTCATTACTGAATATAATCAGAGCCATATATATATCAGCTGCATCTGAAACACAAATAGGTTATGCAGTAATACTTACTTGCAAAGTCCAGAACAGAATAGTTGAAGAACACTTCAGTAATTTAGTATAGCAAAAAATATGTCTAGATCTAAACCTCACAGAAAGAGTGTGTTAATATCTGAAACCCTTTGTGTTACAAAACTCCCCAAATGTTACTTAAATTAACATTTAAAGCAATTTACCCTGTAGAAATGGATCAACATTTCCAAATAATGAGAAAAGAGACAGAGTTACCTACATTTCATTAGGAAGTTCCAAGTTCTGGATCAGTGGGAGGTCTGGCTCTAGCAAATTTACAATAAAGATTGCTTCTATGTATTCTCTGCATCTTAGAATCAGAGTGAGATTGTGATCACACAAAAATAATTGGCTAATGAACCTGGCTTAAGTGAACAGAGCAGATATATAGCTATCATACACGGAATGATACTAGTCCAGGGACAAAAGTGGTCATTACAAAGAACAGCTAAGGGCTCAGCTTCCTTCTATTATACTTCCTCGTCAATGTAAGATCAAGCCCCACTTTGCTATAAATGGTAAAATAGCAATAAAACAAGCAAACAATGACTGCCATCCTCAAGACCAATTTGAATTTTGCTTTGAGTTATTCTACATCCAAGCTATGCTGGAAAGATGACAGAGCAAAAGGAAATTTTTTAAAATCCCTTTTTGAACTATGTGATTTCACTGTATTATAATTTTGCAATCTTAACTGAATTATATAAAATCCTTTTAAAAAAAAGAGGGCAGAGTCTGAGTGATGTGGCTGGGAAAGAGTGAATGAAGCAGAAGGGATTAACAAGTGGGCTGATAATGAGAAGTGGCAGGGAATCAATAAGTCCAGTTCCAAGGGTGAAGTAATCTGATAAAATGCACCTTAATATGAATACTAACCATTTGTAAGTATGAACTCAATAAAATAGGAATGAAGGAATGCACTAATCAGATGATTAAAATCTATTTTTCTAACTGTTGTTTGAAAATATTATTCCATTTCTCCATTTCACCTCTCATTCAGCCCTGTTATATTTGAAACATGCAATGAATTTCAGATGGAATATCTTAAAAAGCGCTTAGATGCCATGGTGACAGGCACATTATAAATACCATGAAATAGAAAAAAGGAGATGAGATAGAGTTAAGCACACAGTGGATTCCACATAAAGATATTAAAACAAAGCTAAAAACAATTATAGGAGTGCTTTGCAATATAGCAAAGCTTTAAGCAAAAACAAAACAAAAAGACCATAGTTCCAGAGTAGCAATCCATCCAGTTGCAAGAAATCTCATTTCAACAACCCAGGACTGGCTTCATCAGTCACTCTGTGTGCAACATTTCTACAGGGAAATTTTTGTAGCCCTACAAAGAGAAGCACCATGGACCAAAAATTCTAAAGCAAAGATTTTTCACCATGGAGAAAATTGACCTAATTTATTCAAAAGGCAAATTGCTAGGTTTGCCTTTCAAGATGTTTTCTCCCTTTCAATCTCCTAAATGACAATACTAATTGAAGGAGGACAGTCTTGTTACTACTGTTGTGATACTAGTGTACAGGTGAAACTCGAAAAATTAGAATATCGTGCAAAAGTTCATTTATTTCAGTAATGCAACTTAAAAGGGGAAACTAATATATGAGATAGACTCATTACATGCTAAGCAAGATAGTTCAAGCCGTGATTTGTCATAATTGTGATGATTATGGCGTACAGCTCATGAAAACCCCAAATCCACAATCTCAGAAAATTAGAATATTACATGCAATCAATAAAACAAGGAGTGTACAAAGAACAATATCGGACCTCTGAAAAGTATAAGCATGCATATGTACTCAGTACTTGGTTTGGGCCCCTTTTGCAGCAATTACTGCCTCAATGCGGTGTGGCATGGAAGCTATCAGCCTGTGGCATTGCTGAGGTGTTATGGAAGACCAGGATGCTTCAATAGCGGCCTTCAGCTCTTCTGCATTGTTCGGTCTCATGTCTCTCATCTTTCTCTTGGCAATGTCCCATAGATTCTCTATGGGGTTCAGGTCAGGCAAGTTTGCTGGCCAATCAAGCACGGTAATCCCACGGTCATTGAACCAGGTTTTGGTGCTTTTGGCAGTGGGCAGGTGCCAAGTCCTGCTGGAAAATGAAGTCAGCATCCCCATAAAGCTCGTCTGCAGAAGAAAGCATGAAGTGCTCCAAAATCTCCTGGTAGATGGCTGCGTTGACCCTGGACTTAATGAAGCACAGTGGACCAACACCAGCAGATGACATGACTCCCCAAATCAACACAGACTGTGGAAACTTCACAATGGACTTCAAGCATCTTGCAGTGTGTGCCTCTCCATTCTTCCTCCAGACTCTGGGTCCTTGGTTTCCAAATGAGATGCAAAAGTTGCTCTCATCAGAAAAGAGGACTTTGGACCACTGAGCAACAGACCAGGTCTGTTTTTCTTTAGCCCAGGTAAGACGCTTCTGACGTTGTTTGTTGTTCAGGAGCGGCTTGACAAGAGGAATATGACATTTGAAGCCCATGTCCAGAATCCGTCTGTGTGTGGTGGCTCTTGATGCACTGACTCCAGCCTCAGTCCACTCCTTGTGAAAGTCCACAACACTTTTGAATGGCCTTTTCCTGACAATCCTCTCCAGGCTGCGGTCATCCCTGCTGCTTGTGCACCTTTTTCTTTCACACTTTTCCCTTCCACATAACTTTCTATTAATGTGCTTTGAGACAGCACTTTGGGAACATCCAACTTCTTTTGCAATTACCTTTTGAGGCTTTCCCTCCTTATGGAGGGTGTCAATGATGGTTTTCTGCACAACTGTCAGGTCAGCAGTCTTCCCCATGATTGTGATTCCTACTGAAGCAGACTGAGAGACCATTTAAAGGCTCAGGAACCCTTTGCAGGTGTTATGGCTTAATTAGCTGATTAGAGTGGGACACTTTGAGCCTAGAATATTGCACCTTTTCACAACATTCTAATTTTCTGAGATTGTGGATTTGGGGTTTTCATGAGCTGTAAGCCATAATCATCACAATTATGACAAATCATGGCTTGAACTATCTTGCTTTGCTTGTAATGAGTCTATCTCATATATTAGTTTCTCCTTTTAAGTTGCATTACTGAAATAAATGAACCTTTTGCACGATATTCTAATTTTTCGAGTTTCACCTGTATAGCATAAAGTTCATGTAGTTTCAATCTAGATATAAAAAAATGGAAGTGGGATACAAGGAAAGGATGGATCCAACAAAAAGGAAGTTGGGATCCTTTTATAGCTTTCAAGCTCACTGTATCAGATCTAGAAGAGTAAGTAACTTCCAACTATGTAATAAGAACAACTTTAAAAAAAAAACATTTTCCTCTCTACCACTGGGGGAAATGTAGTTATTTTTTTGTGAAAGAATTTTGAATATGCTATTACATTTTGGGACTGAACAAACATTCAGAAATAGCCTATTCTTCCATTTTTGCCATTAATTTTAATTACATTTTGGGACTTTTGTTTGATGAACTGTATATTTTTTAATAAAAATCAAAGATTTTGCCAAGCAGACAAATTTTCCATTATTTAACTTGATACAGACTCAGATATTTTAATCCTTGCCTGAAAGAATAGAAAATGACTGAGGCTAACCATTCACAAAATGGCAGCAGGTGTAACCAAAACCAGAATATAAAAATAATTACTGCAGAAACATTGAAACATTAATCACTGAATAAATCAGCTCTATAAATTTTTAAAATGTTAACGTGTTCAAAAAACTCAATCCCTCACCTGACTCTTTAGCAGCAAAATCTTGTAGCTATGCATTCTATCAATCCTATGGATCTTAGTCTTAGATATGTGAGTGCAGGAATAAAGCCTAAAAATGCTAAATACCACCTTTTAAAGCGAAATAGAAGGCTGATTATCCAAGTGGTTTAATAACTGCAGGATGTTGGACAACCTCTCCAGATAAAGAGCCTTGGTGGAGCAGTGGGCTAATGCCTCCTTAAGTAACACCAGCTGCCTGCAATTAGTGCAGGTTCGCATCCCACCAGGCTCAAGGTTGACTCAGGTAGTCTACCTTAGATTTGGGATGAGCAGATATGTTTTTTGGGGAGAGAGGGATTGATGACTCCTCAGCTATTTGAGGACACCAGCTGGTCTTTAAATATAAGGTGTAACGTTAGATTCTAATGCACAGTGCAATAATAGTAGCCTGCTTCCAGCTATACCTGCCTGGGACATTAATAGTAAGCATTCTCTGCAGATATCTATTCAGCAAGCTCAGTCAACAATGAGAGGGCAAGGAAAGCAGGTGGACATATCAGGAATCAAGGGTAAATAAAATAAGGGAAAAATAACCTATCTGCCATTTTGACTAAACTATTTTATATCAAATAAAATTGTGAAATATGATAACTAGCAGATCAGAAAGCAACGTTTACTCTTCAAGCAGAGGCTAGATGAGTATCTATCATGGATGTTTAATTTGCATTCCTGACTGAGTAGGCAGTTGGACCTAATTATCTAAGCAGGTCTCTCCAACATGGAAATAAAACAATCTTCTGCATCCTCTGAAAAACTACCTGCTGCTCCTCCTCTAATTTCTGCTTATTCCAGATTTCAATCTTATGGATTCTTAGAGATGGAGACAACCAGGGCTTTTTTTCTCATAGAACGCTCAGAACGGAGTTCCGGCACCTTTTTTGGATGGAACCTTGTAGGGTAGGCAAGGCAGGTTGTATGACATGTGTGAGTTCCGGCACCTTTTTCTTTTACAAAAAAGCACTGGAGACAACAATATAATAAATACAGTGGAAAGTTCCCTCCTGTTCCATCTATCCTATTTAATCTGCTGAAATAGATTGTACATAATATACCTGTACCTTTTGAAAGACAGCTTATTAAATTTTTATAAGGAGACAAAACAAACTTGTGTTTTGTCTCTTTATAAAATGCAGGGCCACAAAAACTTTTAATAAGCACTTAATATTAATTACAATATATATTTTCTTTTTTGAAATTTCTAAACTGACCAAAAAAGTGAAACAACACAAATTTAAAGTTTTCAAATAATAGAAATTATGCAAAATGAAATTTGACATCTATTCCTGCCACTAATTGAACATGTTACTGTGATAAAAAAGCAAAAGCTTTTATGCAATCTTTTAACTATATCATCTAGCTCTTTAATAGTCTCTTCTTTAACTATCAGCCAATTCGTCTCTTTTTTTAACACCAAGTTCTCATTTTTTCTATTGCACAGAAAATCATAAAGAATTTCCATTAAGACCTGAAGCTTTGGAAAGCAAAAATTTAGAGTACAGGAGTTTTGCTTTTCAAAGAATACATTTTTACTTCCCTTTCTTCAATTTCCATTATGTGTTCAAAGTATTCATCAGGAAGAATAGTTTTGGAATCATAAACTGAAATTTAAGATGTGAAATAATTAAATCAATTTATACATGTGAACATACAGGCAGGACAGGATTTCACAATTCACTGCTAATATATCACAGAGAAGGTGGAATGACTTTCAGAAATGTATGGAACTGTCCACTTTATACTGCCTATGTGGAAACGTTCCAGCAAGTAAAATAGTAACAAGGTGCTAGATTGGAAGACAAAAAGACTTGACAAAGGCTTTCACTGGCTTATGTTTGCTCTATATTTCTACTCATAGTTTACAGAAATATGAAAATCTCATACCATACTATATATAAAGTTTGTGTCAGCTTCCATAGATCTGATAAAGCACACATGAGCAGATTTTTTTTCTGAATATTACTACCACACATAGTAAAATCATACTTTTTCCACATTAGGTATTGAAATGAAAAGGTTTTCAATAAAACCTGTTTCTAATTGTGACCAGCTTGCTTCAAAGCATCTGGCACTAAGTTCTTTCCTACATATTGAATAACAAACATTTTGTACTAGTTCTTGTTCTATCTGTAAATTTGTGCTCTCACTGTCTTGCACAAAGGATAGTTCTAGTCAAAGGCACTGTAAATCCATAGAATTTACTTGACCTACATCCATCGGATACGACTTGGGAGGTGGAGGAAGAAGTCTGTATAGCCTCTGCCAATTACCCTGCCTCAGAATGTCTGGAATATACGAAAACCATGTCCCTAAGCCAAGCCCATAAGAACAACAATAATAACTGCTACAAAAGCAAAGCCAGAAAAAGATCCTACATCATTTCACTAATTAGAACTTGGAATACTGTACTGAAAATAGGGGGGGGGGAATAATATATTCTCTTTTCTGTGTATGTAAATAGGTATTCCAATTTCCTCTTCATACAGAAAAAAGCCATTTATTCCCTGAGAACCCATGGCTATTAGGAATAACAGTCCACATTTTTCCCTTCTGCCTAACCAATTCCCTTTGGAAATGATGGGAGGGGAGAGCGAATGAAACAGACAGCTCCTCTTTCTTCAGCTTTTAACAGCTTTGGGAGGTCAGGATGCGATTGGTTCAGCTTTGTGTGCGATACGGAGCTGTTCACTTAGCAACAGCAAGCAGAAGAAGCAGACAGCCACACCACCTGGCTCACTTGAGTGCTTAAAAGATTTGCTCTCTTACAGCACAGAAACAGCTCCCTCTAAGAAATGCTTACGGTAACTCATCTCCTGGGGCACCGGTGAAGAATGTGGTGATCACCACCTTCCATTACCACAGCCAGAGAAAGTTACAATAATTCCAGATTATTAATAGAAAGACTTAATCAAAGCCTAATGATAAAAAAAGAAAAAGCAAATTGGCAGGTCACGTTTTTAACATGAGTTGAAAAACATGAGATCTTACACGAAGAGAGGAAAAAGGCATATGATAGATAGATTAAGGTAAAATGGTCACTAAGATTTCTGTTCCTTCACAGTTTATTTTTTTATTTTATTTTTTATTCCATTTATATCCCGCCCTTCTCCGAAGACTCAGGGCGGCTTACAAGCTTAGCAGTAGCCTTCATTCTATGTATATGCCTGCTTATTAGGGCTTTCACACACACACCCAAGCGGCATTATTACAAAGTCAGCTTAATTGCCCCCAACAATCTGGGTCCTCATTTTACCTACCTCGGAAGGATGGAAGGCTGAGTCAACCTTGAGCCTGGTGGGATGCGAACCTGCACTAATTGCAGGCAGCTGGTGTTACTTAAGGAGGCATTAGCCCACTGCTCCACCATGGCTCTATGTGCCTTGTCCAAAGCACCTTTTCTCCAAGCAAAAATATGGGAATTCCACAGATTTTAATCCTTTTCATCATCATCATCATCTTACAATTTGCAGCATGAGTTATTACATATGTACAGATTACACTCTTGAGTTGCATCAGAAAAAGGTAAATTCCAAAATACAAGAGACACAGATGGCTCTTAATGAATGGGTTCCAAATTTCAAAACAACTTGGTCATCCCTCTTTCAGCCATTATACTAACTAGACTAACTTCTAACTAATTACCTGACACTGAGATTTCAAAGAAGGGAATCTGGCTTTAATTTCTAAATTCTTCCTATGGAGTTGTACACTAGAGCAAATTAAAATATGATTATTACCAGCTATTTTAGTTAAAGAAATCTTACTTTTTCCAGATTATTAGTTCTAATGTCTGTACAGACATTGTAGGAATACCACATATTTAAATACTTTTTAAAGAGAATATAATTAGAAAGAGTAACATCAAGAGAAAAACAATGTGTCTGGAGGATGCTAGGTTAGGGAAGTTGGAATATATGAACAGGAAACGTCTTCAAAGAACAATGAGATAATCACAACTGAACACAAAGAAGTGTAGTGAGCATGCTGATAAAGACTTGTCCACACCACATTTATATTAATTCTGGATAGGTAACTGACCGTTTTCAGTTATGATTTTCTTCTTCATTGCAGATATGGCTACAGCATGAGTAAGTAACCAATGGTACTCCAAATGCTGAACTACACTTCCCAGCATCCTTTCCCATTGGTCATGCTTCCTAATGTTATCATAAGTGTCCTTACAGCATTCCTGAACATGAATCCTTCCAGAAAAGATCATTTTAGGGCATTTTAGTTAGAGGGATAAAGCTTTAGGTTGTCCCATAAGAAGAAGAAACAGGGTTTCTTGGGAATATTTTTCATATTTAAATTTAATTGTTTCTTATTATAACCAAATTTATTTATTTATTTATTTATTTATTGATGGGATTTATATCCCGCCCTATCTCCCGAAGGACTCAGGGCGGCTAACAACAGAACATATAATAAGTACAGAAATCAAGATAAAAATAAAATTAAAAACATCTGTGCAATAAATTAAAATTAAAAAATAAAAAATAAATTAAAAATTCTAAATATAATTAATTAAAATGCCTGTCAGTCCAGGTCAGCCTGGTGGAAAAAGGAGTGTTTTGAGGCCACGGCGAAAGGATTGGAGATTTTGGGCCATCCGAAGCTCAGGGGGGAGCTGATTCCATAGGGCTGGCGCTCCCACCGAGAAGGCCCTCCCCCTGGGGGTCGCCAGCCGACATTGCCTAGCTGACGGTACCCTGAGGAGGCCTTCTCTGTGTGAGCATACTGGACGATGGGAATTTGTTCCCGGCAGCAGATGGTCCTGCAAGTATCCCGGGCCTAAGCCATGTAGGGCTTTAAAGGTAAGTACCAGCAACTTAAATCTCACCCGGAGGGCAACTGGTAGCCAATGCAGCTCATGCAGGAGGGGTGTAATATGGGAGTATCGGGGTGCTCCCATCACAACCCGTGCAGCTGCATTCTGCACCAGCTGCAGCCTCCGGGTGGTCTTCAAGGGCAGCCCCATGTAGAGAGCATTACAGTAATCTATACGGGAGGTAACGAGTGCGTGGGTGACTGTACGTAGGGCATCTCGGTCCAAAAAGGGGCGCAATTGGTATATAAGGCGAATCTGTGCAAATTATTAAGATTCATGAAATAAAAAGAAATGAAATAAAAATCATAGAAGATAATCAACTGGTATTTAAAATAATTACATTTTAAAAACAGATTTCAGATGCTACTTTTAAAAAGTAATCTTAATAACAATAAACTAAAACTGATTGAAGTATGTTGCATTCTAGCAATGCAATAGCATTACCAAACATGCAGTATTTTTAATACACTATTTTTCTGAAATGAGGTCTAATAACGCAGCAACACTTACTACAGATCTTACTTACTATAGATACTACTGCACAGTTTTCCTACCAGTTAGGCAATATCTTCAAGTAAGCAAGTGTACATGCTATCTTTGCATGTAAATATAGAAAAACAAATAGAAATTCATTTCTCAGTTCCCCAATCCCAACTCCAGGTGTACACAATTATGTGTAGCAAAATACAAAGGGCTATATTAGTGATTTGGGGTTATGCTTGTTAATTATTAGAAAGTTTTAGATACAGTATATGCTTTGCAAAGTAAACTCTGCCAATTGTTATAGGAACTAAGTATAACACTCTTTTATTCAGAAACCCTGGATTAGTTTCAAAATAAGAATGTGATATAAGACTGTATTCCTCTGTATATATTCTACATGATACATTCCAATGCACTTAAATGAGTTAGTTCTGGGTAAACTTTGTATTTCATTGATTACAATTTTTGAGCCATTTGATTTAGGCCAATTATCGTGTCAAAAGAACTATATTTTTTCTATCTGTTTTCCTATGGGTGTCTTGTGTTGACAGAAATCAATATAATAAAAGTACATCAATAGTATCAATAAAACATAACAATCTATCAACAAAAAAGTATAAAAATTAATCAAAATCAATTAAATATGGAATGTAACCAGATCACCCATTAAAAGGCTGAATGAATAATAAACACTTAACTTTTTATCTAAAGCAGGGGTCCCCAAACTTGGCAACTTTAAGACTTGTGGACTTCAACTCCCAGAATTCCATAACTGGCTGGGGAATTCTGGGAGTTGAAGTCCACAAGTCTTAAAGTTGCTAAGTTTGGAGACCCCTGATCTAAAGGACTGATGTTGTTCCTTGATTGGGGTGGGGGAGAAAAGGTATCCATACATAAAGCTACCCCTCCTTGAAAACCTCTTTGTTTCTGCTTGCCTAAATTTTGAGAGCAGGGACTCCAGAGAAGGTTCCTACAAAGCATACAAAGGCACTGAAATGACCAATCCTCACCCTTATGACTATTGCAGCTTCCCCACAGTCACGTGATCATGATTCAGCCACTTGTATTTATGATTTCAGCATCTCAGCATTTTACAAACGTCCCAGCAAGCTTCCAACAAGCAGTCAATGAGGGAAACTGATCACGTGATTCACTTAACAACAGTGGTAATTCATGTAATGATTTTGGCAAAAAAGGTCATAAAGTCAGAGACAATTCATGTAATATCACTTAACAACAGAAATTTTGGTCCCAAATTTGGTCATAAGTTGAGGACTACCTCTAGGATTCTCAGATCCGAGGTGAACAAATCTGAATGGCCACCTAATGACAGCAAACAGATGCAGAAAATTCTAATTCCCTCTTTGTTGCCTTCTAGTGATTGCTGCATTTTTGCAGCTCAGATCTGAGACCCATAACAGTATTTTAAATTCATTTTGGAATCTTCACAGGGGAGCAACAGTAAACTTGTAATCTGCTCAATCTCAAGTCTTTAGAAGTATGATTCAGTATTCCAAACCTTGGGAATTGTCCCACGGAATTTGGCAGGACTAGCTTTGGAGTAGAATTACATAAGATTGGGCGCATGCATGCTTATCGGCCACTGTAACATGCATGCAATTAGGTGTGATGTGTATTTAAAAAGGCAGTATAGTTTTCAATACTACCGTGCCAATTCCCAACTTATATTGAGGGGTCCTTGTTGCTCTCTGAGCTTGGTTGTTTTCTTGCAGACTTTCATCACCCAAAGTAAGTAACATCATCAGTTAGTATCAGTGGACCAGCCCAAGAAGAACATAGGCCCCGTCTACATATTTTACCTGTTGCTTCAGAAGCTGACTAGCACTGATGATACCTAGTTTGGGTAATGAAACTTCAGCAAGAAAACAACCAAGCTCAGTGAGCACCATTTCAACCCTGAGCTACAAATATTCTCCTTTATTGGTACCAACTTATATTCATGTACAGTAGGAGTCTCTTTAGTTTAGCATTCTCCAAATTCTGTGGGTGGTGGGTAAATTTGAAATGTTGATATCATGTAGGCATTCTTACAAATTAGCTGCCGTGTGGGATGAGTATGTTCCCTTGAACCTCCTCTGTTTCCTCAGGATGCTCCCTATCAAACTTCCAGTTTATTTTTGACTTTTTTTTCTGGACTAGGGAGGAGAATGAATATGGTCATGTCACTAAACAAAGCACCATTACCAATAAATGCCTTTCTTGGTGATTCACAAAGCTGTTTGAAAAAAAAATTGAGAAAGTCTCCACCTTCAAATACGGGCATATAATTTTAAATTGGAATAGTTCCATTACTTTTATTCTTGTAACCTATATCTTTCAGTGCAATATACAGTATCTATGATAAGCTTGCTTGGAAGAATTGCTTGATGATGAGCTATCTGCCAAGAGCTTGAGAGTCCAACTGCAAGGCTAGGTATTCACATCCCACCACCTACAGAGTATCTAATAACACCTGGAGTGTCATTTAAGATCATTTTGTGTCAGCCCTACAAGGTAGATCAGACTCTGAATCAATATTCTTAATTCTTTGCTTGTAAAAAAAGCACCTCTCCACACCCTGCAG